>NC_132884.1:21213351-21568351 GCF_030463535.1 Salminus brasiliensis | reverse complement strand
TGCGTTCCAATCTAGCCAGGGAGCTCGAGCAGCCCGGACTAGCGCACTCCCTAGGACGCTCGGGGATTTCGGCGTCCAGAATTCCGCGCGCCGGCTGAGTGTTCTAGTTAGTGCTCAAGTATGCAATTTGGAACGCAGCCACCGTTTTTCCCCCTAAATCTGGGAGAGTAACAGGCAGTGACGTCAGGGGCAAAATTCCAGCACAGCCCTGTCCACAGTTGCCCATGTAAGGCAGTGCAGCTTAGCCTCAAACTCGTGCAATGTCAGTGTCAAGCTCGTTGTGCAATGCAAAGAGCTCGAATCAATCATTGTGTTGCAGGCAGTGTTAAAGGAGTGGTGCGTTAAAGGATAGTGAGTCCTGCAGGCTACTGCTAAAAAAATGAGAGCTGGATTGCAGCCTAGAAGTTATTAGGACTGGTTTATATGAGTGGAAGAAAGCCATTCATTTCATTTCTTTGTCACACAAAACAACCAGTTAAAACAGCAAGAGAGATTTGGGATGTACTTAGTGAAGGGTTTGAGAAAACTGAACAAACAGTGAGTCTGCAACACAATGACTATGTTCAAGATGAAAACTCTTAAACTTTAAACTATAGTAAAATGTACTTTACTAGAGTAAGCTTTCGCTAATGCTAGACACATTAATACTCCATGATATGATCAAACCTGAAAATGGATTTTCTTAGCCTAACGATCATAATGCTGTTCTGTAACACAGCGTCCTCAGTCTGTTGGCCTTATTCACCTCTTCGCTGTTGGCCTATTTCACCCAGGTAGTCTTAGTCTTAGTATTTGTACTAGAATACATGTTTAGGATGTTCTACCTACCTCTAGGTTCGGTGGCGGTGACTTTTACTTCTACCTGAGACGTGTTTACACTGAAGTACCGTGACCCTGTAGCTCTCAGAGAGCTGAAAGAGTGTGAATGTTAGCCATGGAAGTCACACTGGCTTGAACACAGCTGTCTGTGTAAGTGTGTGTAATGTAGAAGCCTGCCTCGCTCTCTATGCTAACATGTCCTAATGCTAGAAGCATAAACAATCCATGTTCATGTTGTTAACTTAAAAAATATATCAGCTTAGCCAAAAGTGCCAACACTATTCCCTTCAAACAGAGGCATTCCCTCTGTCGGCCTCATTCACCTCTTGACCCTCTCCGGCCAGGGTGCTCCGAGACAAGGATCGTTCCTCTCAGACAGCACTCAGCCGCACACCTGCAATTTGCATGCTCTTTGCATGTTTCTGCGCTCAATGCAAAAATCATAACTGCATCATAACTGCACTCCAGACTCCAGATTTATGGCTCTCTCTCTCGCTGCGCCAAAGAGAATCACACCACAATGGCACATGGCGACGCTGCTGACGTTTACAGCCGCTGAAAATGGCCGAGATAAACAGCAAGGTTTACCACATTTCTCTTCTCTCAATAATACAGCGGGAACATCTACTCAAAAGCTGAGCCTCTATGTTTTCCAAAACTGTCTAAGTATCATAATTTTGGTTGTACACAGAGTTTTAGCACTCCAGAATGAGAATGAGGCGCTGATGTGCACTAGAAGAGCGTTGTGGCCCATTGTCTCTAGAAACAACAGCCCCCCACCACCACCCAAAGCAGCACTTTCATTAGCGAAGTTTCCAAGGAGAGGCAAAGGGACCCAAACAAGTTAAAGCCCTGCAACTCATCAAGGTCTAACTGCTTTACCTCCTCACCTACAAGGATCCTGTTTTTTTATTTTTATATAACTTAATAACAACTCAATACTTTTGAATTGTTTTCCATGTAGATACTAAATATCCACAATAATATGTACACAATAATAACATAATAAAACAAGTGCCAGAATTCAAATGCTAGGAATTGGCTTCATTCATATTTTAGGATACGGACTGACAGGATAAATCAACCAGTATAAGTAGAGGAGATGTTTGGCATTTTAGAGCAGTGGGTATAGCGAAGAATATTTACACCAGTTGGAATAGGGAAGAGCATTTTAGAACAGTGGGAATAGGGAAGAGCATTTTATTCCAGTTGGAATAGGGAAGAGCATTTTAGAACAGTGGGAATAGGGAAGAGTATTTTATTCCAGTTGGAATAGGGAAGAGCATCTTAGAACAGTGGAAATAGGGAAGAGCATTTTAGGACAGTGGGAAATACTGAAGAGCATTTTAGAACAGTGGGAGTAGGGAAGAGCATTTAAGAACAGTTAGAATAGGAAAGAATATTTTAGAACAGTGGTGATAGGGAAAAGCATTTTAAAACAGTGGGAATAGGGAAGAGTATTGTATCCCAGTGGGAATAAGGAAAAACATTTAAGAACAGTTAGAATAGGGAAGAATATTTTAGAACAGTGTTGATAGAGAAGAGCATTTTAGAACAGTGGGAATAGGGAAGAGCATTTTAAAACAGTGGGAATAGGGAAGGGTATTTTAAAACAGTGGGAATAGGCAAGAGTATTTTATCCCAGTGGGAATATGGAAAAACATTTAAGAACAGTTAGAATAGGGAAGAATATTTTAGAACAGTGTTGATAGAGAAGAGGATTTTAGAACAGTGGGAATAGGGAAGAGCATTTTAAAACAGTGGGAATAGGGAAGAGTATTTTATCCCAGTGGGAATAGGGAAGAGCATTTTAAAACAGTGGGAATAGGGAAGAGCATTTTAAAACAGTGGGAATCGGGAAGAGTATTTTTTCCCAGTGGGAATAGGGAAAAGCATTTAAGAACAGTTAGAATAGGGAAGAATATTCTAGAACAGTGTGGATAGGGAAGAATATTTTAGAACAAAAGGGAAGAGCATTTTGGAACAGTGGAAATAGGGAAGAGCATTTTAGAACAGTGGGAATAGGGAAGAATATTTTAGAACAGTGGGAATAGGGAAGAATATTTTAGAACAGGGGGAATAGGGAAGAGCATTTCGGAACAGTGGGAATAGGGAAGAATATTTAGAACAAGGGAATAGGGAAGAATATTTAGAACAGTGGGAATAGGGAAGAGCATTTTAGAACAGTGGGAATAGGGAAGAATATTTAGAACAGGGGGAATAGGGAAGGATATTTTAGAATAGTGGGAATAGGAAAGAATATTTTAGAACAGTGGGAATAGGGAAGAACATTTTAGAATTTTCTTCATTGTTTTCTAAGGGAGCCTTAGCTTCAAACCTTTGTTATAGCTAACCCCACGATAAGGAGGCTGTCCATGTTTACATGCTCCAGACACCTAGACAGTGATCCAAATAACATAGGACCTACACAGTCGTATGTTACCCATTGATCAAAAACATATAGGATGACAAAGTTGCTTTTATGGCATGAAAACAATCTTCAACTACATCATCATCATAAAGTACATGCTAAATTTTACCCCACACTACCGTGACCCACTGTCCCTTACCTTACTGAAAAGATATTCAGCCTTTGCACTCGCTGAACCCTTCCCACACACAGCAAATGCACCGACAGGACTCAAAAGTGAAGCTACAAAGTGTACACTTTCTCATATATCTGATCTCAGAAAACTCTATCATGCATCATGAGGCCAATATAAAAAAGAAAATAAAAATGCCCGACGTCGTGTTTCTGCTACTAGTTACCTTAGCTACACATATTAGAGACACACTTGTCCTTACTGACTCTTGCAAGCGCTCAAGCTAAAAATACCTTGAAGAAATGAATCTGCAAATTTAAAGGGCTTCTTTCCTGAGACCCACTTATAAAGTTTTTTGCTTTTTGCTCCAAAAGCAGTCAAAATTAATTTTGCAAGAATTTTGCTACCAGAAACAAGCTGCTTCTATCACTGTTCCTTCAAAGCTGTGATCACTCTAGAAATCTGTGGCAGGATTGGAAGCCTGCTCACCAAAAAGTCTTAGCACGCTACCGTTATGCTGACTTCCTAACGATAAAGAGTAAAAATAAACAGTTATAATAATTATTACTTGATACTGGAGGGAGCACAGTGCTGGATAAACTGCAAAAAATCACAACTAGATGATAATACAGTCTCCTGAAGTCTCTTCAGTCTTTCTCTTTTATTAGTTCATTTAGAGGCAGTGGGGAATAAATGGTTGTGAGCAGACACACTATTGGTCAGGGTCACAAATTCGCAGGTCACAGTTTATCATAATTGAACCTTATGCAAAGTTCTATGTGTGAAACATATTCGCTCCTGAAATCACTTGCTTTGGTTGAGTTGGATGTTATTTTGCTCTCAAAAATGCACAGACAGACGTCAAACATCAGCTCTGTTTTGATTGAATGCCATGGAATCCGCTACATTGCTACATATGCACCAAAGTCATTCATAGTCCATCTTTGCAACGCTGCCAGGCAGTTATGTCCAGTCATACGAGACCAGTTTGCTATCTGTATGAATCTGTATGAGAGGTGACCAAACTACTGGACACTGAAGGCCAGATTACCATTTCAAAACCATGTTTTAAATTACTGAAAAAATCTGACTAATGATCTCCACATCAAGGCAGGGGCTTCCTCCGCTCATAGCATAACCAGCAAACTGATTGGCCCATTTTCTTGAAAGGTGGGTCTTTACGCATTACGAAGTCCTATTCATATTTCAACCAGTGGCCGGTCTTCTCATTTACAACACCTCTGAAAGCACTCAGAGTTAAAAGATCTCTGGGAATTGCAATGTCAGTGGGCGGGGCTAAAATAAACAAGTAGGCTGAATAAACAGAGAAATGTAGATAAGTTGAAGTGAATTCAACACATATGGACTGGGTCATCTTGGAAATAAGAGTGTTTACATATTACTTGAAATGTACTCATTTCAGTAAAGCAAGGAGTATTTAGATTTCCATGATAGAGGCCCTTTAAGATGAATTTAAAAAAATGAAAGTATTAAGATATCTAAGCACAATTTACATTTACATTTATGGCATTTAGCAGACGCTCTTATCCAGAGCGACTTACAAGGTTACTGGCATTACAGAGGTGGGTCAGTGTAGTGTTAGGAGTCTTGCCCAAGGACTCTTATTGGTGTAGCGCAGCATGGTCACCCAGACCGGGAATCGAACCCCAGTCTCCCACATGGTATGGTAGCTCAGTGGCAGGTAGTGGTGTTATCTGTTGCGCCACACCAACCACAAATTTATTTCCTGGAAGAAGAACATTCATCAGACTTAGAAGGTTAAGCGCCATTACTAACAGGGTCTTGACATTCCTCATGTACTGAATGCAGAGCTCCAGTTCTGTCAGTATCTGTCACCATGATAACTAAAGCCTGAGCTAGACGATTTCATAAATTTGATCAATAAAGGGCACTATTTTGGAACAACAGAGAGATTTTCAAAGGGCACCACATTAAGGACACATTAGATTATGCACTGACTACTTTCTCCTGTGGCAGAACTGATGCAATAATGCAAGCAAGCATGTGTCTTTAATAGATGATAACACTGTACTGTAAGGTAGTGTTCTTCAGCAACAGGCTGAACCTTTCTGTCTGTGACAGTCTATATAGGATCATCAGGTAACAGTACCACAAGTACAGAAACGACGGCCATGCTGCCACCAAACCTTTATAACAGGGAAACTCAGATCAAGAGACAGATAGTTTCCATGATATTAACAATAAACTTCAATATACTCGCCAATTAATGCAAAACCCACTGCACGAGTGTGTCTGAGTCGTATGCAAACAACAAAAGAGGGCCGTTAAGATGCAGTGTTTGACTAGAAGCACCACGTTGCCTCACTTCAGACGTCGTCGACAACCGATTAACTCGCGCTCACACGGGAAAACAGCAGCCAGAACACCACTGGAAGATGAAGACGGAAGATAAATCAGGCGGTCGTGCCTCGTTCTGCCGTGGCTGGCCCCATATCCCCCTGTGTGCAGGTTCCAGGGCATGTTGGAAAGGTAATCTCATTTGTACTGTGTGACAGCTTATTTGCAACTTTGCTTACTGGCAATTTTCTAATGGGTGCCGTGAGTAGTGCCTCCCCACTCTCTTCCACTTCCCCCTCGCTCTCTCACAAAGCTGATCAAAAGACACCCCTAAACCCAACTGAGGACAATTACCCCAGTGCCAGCATTAAGCCTGCTCTCCAGCCATCAATCAAGTGGCAATTAATGCATTTTCCTACAAGTAAACGAGCTGTGCACCAAGAAGGGCGGGCTACAGGAACGGATGATGAGGGGTGAGTAAGCAATAGGAAACACAGCGTAAACACGCCGCAGCTTTTAGGAGCGTGTGTTAGTCACATTAGCATGCTGCATGTCAAGAGCCAGTATCGCATGTGTGAACATAGCGTGGGCCGCGTAGGCTGTTCCAAAGATCAAAAGGTGAGAATAAAAGAAAAAGCACACAAAAAATGAATGAGGTGACAAAACAAGGCCCTGTTGTGCGACACTCTCGGATCTTTGTGATATTTCTTCTCCCTTTTTTTTATTTTCTTCTTTTTTCTTTCTTTTTTTTATCATCTCGCAACACAAGGCTAACGTCTCTAGCGTCGGATATCCTGTTGTACATGCGCTTCGTTGGGGGCGACACTTGCCTCTCCTCATACCACTTCCTCTGAAGCACGAGAACAACCTCAAGCAGATGTGAAGAACACAGAGAGAGCAGGTTTCTACTGGCAGCATCACCTTTTATCCCAGCTCTAAAACAGAGGCCAAATGCTGACCCTTCGTAGCTCTTTACAGTAGTGGAGCTTCATCCATCAGAGAGAGGGAGAGTACATACTGTATATTGTGTGTTGGCCATTAAACATTAAAACCACTTATGTAATAATGTGTAGGTCCCCCTTATGCTACCAAAACAGCGCTGACCTGTTAAGGCACGAACTTCACAAGATCTACGGTTGTCCTTCTTTGGAGCACTTTTGGCAGGTTAACCACTGCTTACTGGAAAAACACCACATATGATCTGCCATTTTGGGGATGATCTAGCTCAGTCAATATGTCTGCTTCCAACACATCAAGACAACAAGACAATCATATTCACCATTTGTGTCGGACACAGATGGAATTTGGCCTCCGCCTTTAACCCATCCGTGCAGTCAACACACACATACACACTAGTGGTGGGCAGCCATTGTTGTGACGCCCGAGGAGCAGAGAGGGTCAATGGCCTTGCTCAAGGGCATAACAGTGGCCCATGTATTGAACCCACAACCCCGTTATCAGAGCCCAGAGCTCTAATCGCTAAGCTACCACTGCCCCAACTTCACTGTTCATTTGCTGCCTAACACCCCTGGATATGTCAATGTTATTCACTTCAGCTGCCTGTAGTTTTAATGTTGCGGATAATCAAGGTACTGCAGATTCAGTAGTGTCAAAGTGTCACCATAGTCCCTTTAGAAAAGTACAGCAGATAAGCACAAACCTAATGCCACCATGCCTAATGTCAGGCATGGGCTAGAGGGGTATGAAGGCCCCCAGCATTGAACTGTGGAACTGTGTTCTCTCTTTGGATCCTGCTTCATCCAATACTTCTGGGATGAGTTGAGGAGTTAGGAGGTGGGGTGGTGATAATCCAACATTCTGACCTCGCTAACGCTCTTGTCGCTGAATGCAATCAAATCCTCACAGTAGAGACAGTTACTCACACAAAAGCAGAATAACTAGTTTTTAACACCCATGATTTCAGAAGAAACAATGAATGAGCAGGTGTCTCAATACTTTTCTCCATAGAGTGTATGTCATACATAAAATCACCAGCCAGTAATTCAGACATCCCATCTTAGACAGACTAACACATTTAAAGACCAGGACTAATCTGCCCATAAAGGTGGATCCATATCAGCAACAGGAAATATGGAAATATCACTACGGCTGGGATACTGTTTGTGTGCGGAATATGGAGCTTGGCTCTATTATCGTTTCCTCCATCTGTCACTGTAGTTTCTCAAATACAAATACCCAAGCAAGAAGATGAGCTCAATACTGTAAACGAAGAACCATAATAATCCATATGTCATTTTGTCACTGAAGCAGTAGCTCATGGCGAGACCTAATGACAAGCCATAAAGCTTCTTTTTTTCTTTCCCCCCTCTTTTTAACTCAAATGTCGGTCACCATCCCAAGTTGCACATAAAATCTATTGTGAATCCTAACAGCGATGGCAAGCCTATCATTCTTCAGACGCATGCATGAAAAGACAGTTAGAGAAAAGGTAGGAGACACACAAACCAAGCACAAAACCGCGTGTCCTCAAGCAACTAATCAAACAACTCCCCATCTAGATCTAGACGTGAGATTACACTAATGAATTCTAATTTGAATGTTTAAGCATGTAAATATTCATCAGGATAGCAGAAGCAGACAATCTGGGCCTGCGGCCGCAGCTTTTCGGAATTGAGCGCGTCACAGAAGAAGCAAGCCCAAAACATGGTTTGGAGACATGGAGAGACATTATAAGCTGTTTTGCTTTCTCCCCCCTTTTTTTTTTTTTTTTTACCATTTTTCAAGATAGGAGGGGAAGATGGATTTACCATCTGATGTCAAGCTCTTTGAAAAATCAATTTTTGAGCTTGAGAGTTTGGAAATCGTGTTAGTTGTGTTGTTGATTTTTCTGATCCGTCTACATGTTGAATAAATTCTATGGCTTCTAAATACGTTACCGTCCCTGGGCCGCCGAAGGGATTTGGTGACTTCGTCAGAGTTTGTTTTGAAGCATGCATGCACAGAATTTCAAGGTAACCTTTTTAAAGTCAAACTCTGTCTTTGGTCGAGGTCTGATGAGAAGAATCAGCAGTAAACGAGAGACAGAGCACTGGGTAATTCCTCACATAGAGCTCAGACTCCACTGGAGGAAGATTAAAAGGCGCAGCGCATCTGAAAACATGAGGGTACGTGTGAAGGGAGGAGGGGGTTACGGGGGAAATGAAGAAGATGAACATTCTCTTTTCATGGATTCCTTTGTTCTCTCCAGACAATAATGTGACCACAATAGCAATCAGTTGATAAGCAGTTTGCGCGGATCTGAAACCCTGCATTCTGAGAATACAATTGCACTGCAGCCACAAAACTCTGAAAATTGTTGTCTCTTTCTTGAAGAAAAGAGAGAGGCCTTCCAGGGAGCTAAATTATCACAGAACACCACCGAGTGAAGGCCAGCGTCTCTCCAGAGAAAACATCTCTGTGATATCCCGCTTGTTTGTGCTTCGGAAAAAAAGAGCTATCCGCCAGACAACGTGAACATATGTGTGTGTGTGTGTGTGTGTGTGTGTGAATGTGTGTGTGTGTTTAGTAAGCGAATGTCAGCATCTGTGACATTTTTCTCCCCCGGCTTCCATCCACAGCGCAGTTTAAGGATTCCATCTCCCTGAAACGCATCATTATCAAGGTATGTTAGAGGAGGAAAAATAACGGTGGTCTACAGAACTGCAGCTGGAGTTATGTAGTAAACACTGAATGGGACTATGGCGTACGTTTGCCTTGATACTAATTTCTTCACCAATTGTGATTCTTCAGGACGATTCACCGATTCAGTGAACCATGAAATCTGAAATTTCAGAATCAGTAAAAAAACAAACTTGATTCCTGTCAAAACCTCCATTGAGTACAAAGGTATGCATTTTCCAGGAGATACTTCTGATGGGATTAGGTACCAGCTAATCCACTTCAATAAAGAAAAGGGGTTTACATTTTGGTTCAAATATACAGTGAAAATCGGACTTTTCACCTGTGCAAGAGCTGGTGGATCTCCAGACCTGACCACCAAAACCCCATCAGATAAACAGCACTTTCATCTTTGAGAGAGAGAGAGAGGGGGGGTGAAGCTCCACTCTAGCTTCAGATCTGAAAAGATCTAGAGGTGCTTCTGGTCACTAATTCACTGTGAGAAGACGACGTAACACTGTGAGTCTAAAAGGATGTTGGTCAGTTTGAGAAAAAAATGGATATAATTACAATTCTGTTCTTCTGGTTTCCTCAGAACAAAGGTCTGGTTGACCCCAAATCCAGACCTCAACATCATTGAATGTGTTTGGGATTACTTAATAAAAATAATAAGAAGCATCAAATAAATGATTGCAACTGACTGTCAGACTGAGGAGCAATTCCTCACCTGGACAAAAACACCACGGTATACAAATGATAGCAATTATTTGGCATTATTTTAATTGTAACATACAGCATATGGACAAAAGTATTGGGACACTGGCTCTTTAATTGTTTTTTTCTGAAATTAAGGGTTTAAAACAAGAGTGCATTCTGCTTTCTGAGGCCTTTCTACTAGATTTTGGAGCATTGCTGTGAGGATATGAGCGTGAGGATGAGTGTTAGTGAGGTCAGGATGTTGGATTATCACCATCCTAGCACCATCTTTCCTGAGAACACAGTTCTCACAGAGCACTGCTCTACAGCTCAAAGCTGGGAGGCTTTACACCCCTCTAGCCCATGCCTGGCATTAGGCACAGTGCCAATAGGTTCATGTTAGTTTGCTCCAGAGAGTCCTATTCTATTGGCAATACTTCTCGACAGGAACTGGACAATCTGTGGGTAAGCATTTGTACATCTGTGTCAGCAATGGGTGCAACTTCAAGTAGCTGAATGCTTTCAATAGAAGGGATGTCCACAAACATTTGGACATATAGCGTATGTCTATTTGGCATCTGCCAAATACCACAAAGGAAAAAAGGAATACCAGCTCCTAACGTAAGCAGTCTCTGAATGTGAATTGCAGCTCATTACACTCCTCCACCAGAGGAACTGTCAGAGGCGATGAGAAGTTTGCAGCATCACAGCTGAGAACAATGAGGTGAAAGTCTGAACTAGCTGCAGTTGACAAGCAGTGAGAGCTGATAGGGTAAATGTGGTTTATGAGGACATCTGCACCCAAACAACAGCAATTGAGGGAGAGAGGGCAGAAGGAGCACAAATAATGTGACACAGAGCTGACTGGACAGCCAGGCCAACAAACTGGGACAGACACTTTCTTTCTCTCTCATCAGCTTGTCTCTCCATCCCTCCTCTCAGTGAATTCCCTTCATCATGTCAGCGCCGCCGGAGTGGCGTTACCCAGCAAACCTGCACTGATCTGGTCCTAGACACTGGGAGCTAACCTGACAGGAGTGCTATGATCCATGTAGGCAGAGAGAAGTCACTGAGCAGCGAGGGCAGATATCCTCGTGCAGGACAAGTGAGGTGTTCTCACTGCTTGTTTTAACACCTAAAAGTGACAAGGCCTGTAGGTGGGCCTGCACGTCAGTTTCTCACTCTCAGCTCTCATTTTCAAGCATCGTTTTACTGTCATATCAAAACCTTGTAACTATTTTGCCATCATTTGAAAATGCCAAATTGTCTTTCTCTATGTTTAATACGTTACGTATCATATGTGAGCACTCACCCTCCCAAATTTCTAATATACTCAGATCTTAGCACATGATAAACAGGCCAGTATAAATAGTCTAAAATGGGTTACATTTACATTTATGGCATTTAGCTGACGCTCTTATCCAAAGCGACTTACAAGGTTACTCGTGTTACAGAGGTGGGCCAATGTAGTGTTAGGAGTCTTGCCCAAGGACTCTTATTGGTGTAGCGCAGCACAGTCACCCAGACCGGGAAAATGACTGGAATTTGCATATATGTAACACTATAGTGAAATTAGCAAGATTCATAGTAAAAAAATGCTGAATGCATAATTCATAGGTGCCAAAAATGCATTTAGTTAGTACTGTTGTTTGAGGTATAAATAGTAAGAATGGATAGGATTAAAAATGCCCAGATGTGGTTTTACAAGCCCAATAAAATCCTGTTTTTTCATTTCATGTTGGTCTCATGGCCGGTTTACCTCACCATAAACCACGTAGCATTGCATAGCTTTGTCTTTAACTGTAGCAAGAACAGAGAACAGGTTGCTCTAATAATAATAACAATAATAATAATAATAATAATATTCTTGTAATTATTCCCGAGCCTTTCCAGATAGCCTTGGTTTCCACCATCCAGCATCCACATACAGCAGAACAAATATACGAGACAGGGGCAGTCACATAGATCACAGAATATATGTGGCCTAGACATGAGGTGCAAGTTAGTTGGGTAGTATAATAGTAATAGTGATGGCTGAATGCACTGAGTACACTGTCCTAAATGTATTCAGTGACATTGCTGAGTAACACTGAGAAAAATACTGAATGTCCCACGCAGATTTATCAGTCTACTCATGCTTTAGCAGGAGCTGTTTGCTAATAGTTTTTGGTAGGAGGGAAGAAAACACAATACCAGGGGAAACCCACACAGACACAGATAATGATCAGAGTAGGGACTGAACCCTCAACCCCAGGCCCCTAGAGCTGTGCAACATGAGCACTACCTGCAGCTCCACCTTGCTATCTGCCTATAGTTTTATGCTAAAATTAAGGCACTCTGGTAAAATGACATGTTTTGTTGATGTTCTTTTGGCAAACAAGTTAAATCCTTCTTAAATGTGTCAGATCTGCAAATGTGCAACACATTGTTTATATATTTACTGAGCTGAACAGATTGAAAACAAATTTTTTTTTATAAAACACACGTTTTATACCGCTTCATTTCTTCCAATATGTCACATGTTGCAAATTAATAGTTCCTGTGTATTAAAACACTGTCTACAGCTGCTGTCCGCATCAGAGTCAAAACCCTGGCATTGGCCTACAAAGCCAAGAATGGATCAGCCCCTCCATACTTGATGGCGATGGTCAAAAGTCAGTCAGTACCAAGACGCTGTCAAGCTTCAAGTACGGTTTGGCTTGATCTGCCATCCTTAAAGATCCATGGAAGACAAGCGCCCAGGCTTTTTTCTGTCCTGGCACCGAAGTGGTGAAACTACCTCTCCTCCTGGGTGTCTGAATGGCTGAGTCGCCCGCTGTCTTCAAACGCTGACTGAAGACCCACCTCTTCCGAGAGTACTTGGCCGACGTGTAGTGTCAAGTTTTATGGTCTCTATGGCATCTAAGCTTAGAAGTATCTTTTGGATCCTAGTCTATACAAACTAGCTAAGGGTATTTTCTGAGTAAACAGCGAAGCACTTTTGGAGAAGAGTGTCTGCTCTGTGCCTTAAATGTGCAGGTAATGTAACGATAAAACAACGTTTACATAACTTGTTTTCACTTCACAAAATCAATGCGACTGTAAACAAACTCTACCATGAACAGGAAGACTTTGCGGTGTTCTCCAAACTCTAGAAAGATAACAGAGTGAGTGTGGCCTGAGACGCTTCCTCTTACAAGCAAACCACCGAGGCATCTTCAGCAAGCTCTTCTCAAGGTATCTGTCCTAAGGTGCAAAATTCACACAGCCTCGCACAGCACGGTATTAGCAGCGGAAAGACACTGAATTGGTAGAGAACGCATGGGAATAAAACATTCATTCCATCAATCGTGAGCACACTTGTGCTCATGTAACTGAGATGGTCTCCTGTTACACATGAATATTCACAAAGAATACTCAGAGCCATTGCTCGTCTTTATATATATGTATTTCCTTCTACAATCTTTACCTACATTTTCATGGAAAACCCTTTTCTTTGCAACGGAATAGGAACAGAATAGAGTCTGATTACTGTATATTTAAAATGTACCATGGATTGCATATAAATGCATTCACTCATCCATCCCTGTTCTTATCTGCTTCTTCCTGGTCAGCAAGGCAGGAATACCCCCCTGGACTGGGTGCTAGACCATTGCAGGCTACCGCACACAACCATTCACTCACATACTCACACCTATGGGTCAATTTAGCATTGCCAATTCACCTACCATGTGTGTTTTGGTAGGTGGGAGAAAAACAGAATACCCAAACGCTAGAAAGCTAGAACGTATGATGGCACCTTCCACTGACTATTAACTCTGTCCTTTTAACATGTGGTGCGAGGTCGCTAAGCGATTAGACAGCCTTTGCATACGTGCGCGCAAGGCCATCCACAACACTTGAGGAAGGAATTATTTTTCTCTGAGAGGTGTTTGTATGAGTGCTTTGAAATCAGAAGGTCACTGACGTAAGTCTTCCATGGCTTGTTTTGCATATCTTTATTCTGGTAGATATTTAGACTGAAGAGTTGGGTCAGTGTGGTACAAAAGGACGAACACTTGAAACTTAAGACACAATGTCCAGCCATAACATACATAATACTCCAATTCAATCCCTTAATATATCCCATATATATATGTGTGTGTGTGTGTGTATATATATATATATATATATACTACTTGATTATTAATCATGAAAATGTATATCTTTTTAATAGTGTGGATTTTCATAGTTAACCACAATGTTAAAACAATGTTAATGAAGTTCATCAGAAATGGTAACTAACGAAAATATTGATCACACTACTAACAGTTCTGGCTGGAATAGGCTTTCAGACACTAATACTACATACATATTAAATATGAAATCATTTAAATTTCCTAAATGAACCAAAAAAATACATTCTGAATAGAAGTGATCAATGAAAAAGTAAATGCGGTATTCTCTTGAGTGACTACACAGTTAACACTTCAGCTAGCAGTGGTTATTTCACTGTCACACAACATTGCTTCTAGGCAACAAATATATGATATTTCTCATAGCTTAAGATGTGTATATGACATTGAATGTTTAAAAAATGAGGTTTCAAAGTGAGATGTAAACAAAGTTAAGGCAGCATGTTGTTGGGTTACGTTGGTAACTCCTCTTGCTTCATTATTAACCCTTTGCTCGTCATTACATATGTATTACGTCACTGTAAAGTGAAGAAACTGGGTTTGTTACCCTGAGGCAACATCATGCAACATAATACTTTCTGTCTACTTACCCTGATCAGCCATAACATTAACACCACTGACAGGTGAAGCGGAAAACACTGATTTTCCCATTACAATGGCTTCTGGTGGCTAGTACCTACCAAAAGTGGTCCAAAACTGTGCATGGATAGTGAAAGCTAGTCCATCTGGTTCAATCCCACAGAGCAGCTATTGTTGCACAAACTGCATTTGGGAGCTGCAGACCTGCTGACGAGTCAAAGTTCACATGCTGACCACCCTGGCCACCACCGAAAGCACCTACAATGGGCATGTGAGCATTAGAACTGGACCATGGAGCAATGGAAGAAGGTGGCCCGATCTGATGAATCATGTTTTCCCTTAAATCATGTGGACAGATGGGAACATTTGCGTCTCTTATCTGGAGCAGAGCCGCAACCAAGATGCAAGCCAGCGGAGGCTGTGTGATGGTCGAGCAATGTTCTTCTGGGAAACCTGAAGTACAGGCATTCATGTGAATGCTACTATGACATGTACCACCTACCTAAACGTCGCTACACCTTCTCATGGCAACAATGTTCCTTAGTGGCAGTGGCCTCTTTCAGCAGCACCTGCCGCACAGCAAAATTGTTTAGGAATGGTTTGAGAAAGATGATAAAGAGTTTAAGGTGTCGACTTGGCCTCTTAATTCTCCAGATCTCAATCAAATGAGATGTATTGGAGAAAAAAGTCCAACCTATGGAGGGCCTACCTTATAAATTGCCGGAATCTGTAGCCAACATCTTGGTCTTCAAAGATCTTGAGCAGTCCATGCCTTGATGAGGGCACCTAAACAATATTAAAAATAATAAATATATGTCAATAAGTCAGTTTAAGGGGTCTTTTCTGAGGAGATCTAATGAACTTCTCTTTTAAGCAATATAAAACACAATGAGATGATTGAACACAAGTGGCACAGTTAAAGCAAAATATTCAAAGACAGTATCCATTCTGTTTCCTTTTTGTCTGAGGCTACAAATGTCAGGCAATGCAAACGTGTGAGATTAGGTCTCTTTGACCTTTACTGAAGCTGATAGCCGTCCCCATGCATGTCAGCGAGCATCGCTTTGACACGAAACATGGCCACCATAAAACCCGGCGCTAGATTACATGGTCCCAAAGTTGCATAGGAGTCACCTCTCTTGTTCTGAAAAGCTATTATCACAGACTGACACAATGATTACAGGATCATTTGATAAAGGTCATCGTTAGCACAAAAACTCCACCAGATCTCTCCAGGAACCTCCACAGAAGCCATCGACACGGATCCTGACAAAACGGCAATGACTGAGATGTGCATACAGTACATAGCTCGGACAAGAAGAAGAGCATGGGCAATGGCCTGAACCACTCATGCTGTGTCATGGAGCGAGGACACCCAGAGTGTGGGAACACTGATGGCATTTCAGTCTCTTATTTATGTTCACTGAAGTACAGCACACATTCTCCAAAGTCTATGAAAGGAGAGCAGATGAAGGTTGGTATTTAAATCAGTACAATCTACAGGGTACACTGTATACAGTGGCATGCAAAAGTTGTGGCGCCCCTGTCAAAATTGCTGTTACTGTGAATAGCTAAGCATATACAAGATGATCTATTTTCTAAAATATTTCTTTAATATTTTAAGCACAATTACTTTTTTATTTCAATCTTTTACACTTCCAAACATTTGTGCATCCTCCAGTACTGGGTCAGTACCTAGTGACCCTCATATTTGTGCACAGTGCATCAGTGCACCACCACTCTAAAGTCTGCTAAATCTTCTTGAAGGTCAACCAGGGTTTTGGTTTGCCTTTCTAGCAATTTAACAAAGAGGTGTCTCTGAAAGTTTCCATGGCCTTTCAGACCTTAACTGGAACTCCACTTTTATTTTTTAATTACATTATAGACCGAGGACACAGCTATCTGAAAACACTTTGCTATCTTCCTCTAGCCTTCTTTTGTGTTGTGGGCGTCAATTATTTTAACTTTCAGAGTGCAGAGACCTTGACGATAGTCACTGACCAAACTTTTGCATGGTGTGCTTTCCTTTTTTCCCAATCTAAAATTGTACAAAACAAAAACATACACTAATCTTGCTTTAAATCCTCACCCTAACCCATGGATGCCCAAATGTTTGCATGCAAGTGTACATAAATGTATAAAGAGCAACTGTGATAAAAATCAATGAGTTAAGGTCACAGTTAAAGAGTGTCTTCTGTATGCAATAAAGCTGTGAAAGTGACATTGCATTTGTCATACAATGAGTGAATAGGTTTGTGGAAGCTTTAACTTAATGTCAGAGACATTTCACTTAATTAAAACGGCACTTTAAAGAGAAACTTTAAAGAAACTTATCAAGGCACTATTCATCATGGTGGCAAGAGATAAGAGACATGTTATGTCTGTAAAAGCGGGAGGACCGATATTAAGCCAATGCTGTCAGATGATATTTGTCATGTAACACTTTTGCTTGAATACCAATGCATAAATATTTATGAAATGTATGGGACTATATCAACCTGGATTAGCATTAATGAGAAAAAAAACATTTTTATTTGAATAAATTAAATGCTGATATTTTTGTACAGCATTAATTAAATAGGAAAACCAACACATGATCCAATATTGGTCAGCCAAAAGCCAATATGTTTTTAATACAATTATTTTTCAGTACTGATATAAATCCCATATTATTGCACATTCCATTATTAAATGGTACAAACATTAAATAAGCTAGTTTTCAGATTGAACAGTGTTTTACCAGAAGAATTAGATTCATTGCATATATACCCAGAAGACATGCACAGGTCATTTGGATAGTAAATACAATGGTTATACTGGTACTGCAGACTAGTCTTAATGCATCATTTCACCACTGAGAAATTTAACTATGCAGCAATCAGTGGAATTTACTCTTCAACTGATATTAATAACAAATAATCCATTTGCTTATCTTCATCTGGCATACCAGCCATGCAATGTGATCAGTTAGCAATAAGGCCATTTCAGCTAAATTAACTGTACATTTGATTACCCACACACCACACATTTCAGGTACACTTGTTTCACCATAACCGTCAGTCCACAAGAGTCATACTACTACAGTGCAGAACGGAGGATGACCCCTTCAGCCTGAAGAGCTGTTACAAAAAAATCTGCTGCAATATCCTGATTTTGCAACATCATAAAAATGACTAAACAGCTCAAACTCCTTTGTTCGAGAGCTTGGGAGAACGTCCTGAATGCTTGCACCGTATCTGCCCCGCACATATATCAGTGAAGAACAGAAGCAGAATCGCAACACATGGAGTGCCTTTAAGCCCTAAATGTATTCGCTAAACTGTTTACCAACCAAAAACATCATGTTGCAGCAGAGCAAATCTTGCATTTATGTGAGATTCAAAATCAAAAGTATTCCACATTTGCCAAACATAATCTGTGCTTGAAAATGAAATAATTACTCTGGTAATATGTATCATAGCTCTTATGCGCAAATCCCCCGCCCCCCTCCTTCATTTCTTTTTCAGGCCTGAGGCGTAGTCTATTAAACTAATCTCCAAATGTAACAAGACAAAATCCACTTCTCATATCATGAATGGGAAAGGTTATGACGGACTGCTGTGAATTTGAATGCAGCAATTTGCATGTAAAAAGCAAAAGCAAGGCTCACAGGCCTCACAGAAACAGTCGGAGGCCGACAGAGGCCTGTTACAAACCTTGTCCTGTTAGCGGCGAATTACCGCTGAGGGTCAGCTGAGACTGAGGTCGGCTCAAACGGCCCCCGACCCTTTACAGATTAACAATGAGCAGTAATGTGGAGAGATGATTCAGTGAGGGAGCTCGGGGCTTGACCTACTGGCAGAAGTGGGTCAAATGTTTCAGTATTAATGAGACAAGGCATGAATCTGCAATATCCATACGACACTGAATCACCAAATGATTCACTCAAAGCGTGATATCTAGAGAATAACACGTGGCTTGCGTTGTGCCCTGCTACACATTATATGAGAGAAAAAAAAACACTCCACATCAGACATAGTTAGAAATTAGTCCCAGGACTGGAGCCATGCACTGATCACACTGACATGCAATGACAGCATTAAACAGCATCAGGTGAAATCCGCCGCTTCTGCCTGGTGCCATGGGTGAGAGTGATCCGTCACAACGCATTACTGCATTAAGAGTGTCGCCCTGCGCAGCGTGTGCGTTCGGAGTCTTCTCACGACAACAGCCCCACGGTGAGCTTTCAACCTTAAACTTTAACGGAGCAGGAGGCTCCGGCAGCGTGCAGCCATGGGGAATATCTCACCATAGCACTTACGGTTTTGGGACGCCAGGCCTCTGGCAATCTGGACTGTCATTTTAGTAGGCTTGAAATGAAAAAACACGACAAGGCTCAAATCCAACGCTTCACCTTTCTCTCTCTCTCCCTTTCATACTCATTTTCCCTCCATTCAGGCATATGGCTTGGGAGCCAAACCGGCGTGGATGTCACTTAAACGTAAGGATTAAACTTACAGGAAATAATATGTGGCCCGCACCCGATTCCAAGAAATGACAGACAACGTGCCAGGGGATGTGAGTGGCAGGCGTAGCAGGGAGCCAAAAGGCAGGATAACGAAATTGAGTTGATTACAACAGATTATAAAATATTCCATAATACCCAAGAGTTTAATGCCTGAAAATACGCCGCCACAGAGCGCGGAAGCTGCACTGGCCCCTGCGCTCCCTGGCATTCCCGTACAATTTTTTTTTTGGCCCCCAGAACTGGCACACCCCATAGCTTTACCCATGGCAGAGCTGGGGCAGAGTGACATCTGGAATGATGTAATATCAACTCCCCTGCTAGACAAGTTATAAAGAGCAATATCCAGCTTGCAGGATTGAGATCAGCTTAGGTAGATTAATGCTCTAGGACACTGAAATGTTTGTTGTATAAAAAGCTCTGTTTATAAAACAATGTGTCATAGCGGTATATGAAGGACTCTAATCTGGCAGATGGCCCATAACCCGGGAGCCGCTCCATATTAAGGAGAACAGTAGCCCAAGGTTTAGAGTTCATGCGCCTCAATGAGATTTCAGATTGTGCCTCGTTCAAACGTATTATAAAGAGAGAGAGAAAGAGGGAGAGGGGGTAGAGCTAGAGAGAGAGAGTGAGAGAGAGAGAGAGCAAGCGAGTGAGAGAGTGAAGAAAGAGCGACTGGGATTATAGCAAGGGCAGTTTAATCTGTGATTTTTTTCTTTGCAAAAGGGAGCACGCCCCGCAATTTTTTAGCATTCATGGAAAGTGGACCGTGCGAGTGCACAGCAATCAATGAACGCTAGAACGCAGTCGGCCTATCAGCTCCAAGTGCCACCGATGCCCTCTGGACCGCTCGCCTGACGCCGAGCGCGCTCAGTCAACTCCGCTCACTTCAGCTCTCTCGCTGCTGCGCCCATCCTCCTCCTCCTCCTCATCATCCTCTTCATCCTCTTCGCTCGCGCTCGCTGGCAGACGCATCCCGTGGTGGGACAGCTTCTAAGCTCCAGGGTTTATTCTTGGTTTTCGGGAGTCTGAGGGAAGGAGAGAGACACAGAGTGAGAGAGAAAGACCGAGGGAAGTCAGCCTTCGCCTTCGCCTTCGCCACCCTGAACGCCAGGCACCTTCCTCAGCACCATCACCCTCAGCAACATCCTAAACCCTACAGCTTCCCGCTCTGCAGTCCCTCGCCGCCTGCCAGCTTTCGTTCCAATCCGGGCTGCCGCCGCTGAGCCGTCCCGGTCTGCACACTGCCTGCTCCCCTCACGCTGAACCCCGGATGTCTGCTTCTCCCCTCAAGGCATCAGTGCTAATTGAGCTCCGTGACTGATAACTTACAGAAGAGAGAAAACAGAGAGAGAGAAAACAGCAAGCAAACCTCCCGCCACCCCAAAACACCACTGGCAGCTTTTTGCGGACTCTGACCAGGCAGAATCAATCCCAGCAAGACGTGGTGAAGTTGTGACTGCCCACTGCCCCCTGACTCGCACCTCCGCTCCCAGCATGCCCCACTCCATGCAGCAGAACCACGGTGAGCATGTCCTTCTATTCTCTCTTTATCCCCACCGTCCTCCCCTCTGACCTCACTCCCTCCCTAACGTCCCGCTCTTCATCCCTGCCGGGGCTGCGCTTAGGCAAATCCACACTGAACCCGGTGAAAAGCAAACAGATTATTAAGAGACACAAAGACACAGACAGGGAACTGAGTAGAAGTGGAAGAATCCTCCCTAACAAATGAAAAAGCGCCTTTTTTGAGCGGTGGGAAATATCGGCGGCATGGAAGTGAAGACTTAAGAAAGCTGCGAGATGAGCATCTGGTCTTCTCTCGCAATGGTGTGTTTTGTAACTCATTTCCCACCGGCTGTAATAAGTGAGAAATTCCTGCTTAAGCAAACAGGCATGCTCACAGTAAACTGCTGCCTCTATTACACCAGTTATGTCACATTACGTTGAACGGAAAGCAAAACCTCCTGCTCTCTTACTACCACTGCCAATTCAGCCCCAAACACAAGTCAATTACATTACTTTAATTAAAATACATAAACTCTATATACGGTAAAGCAGCAACCAGTCCGCGCTGCCAACGTGACCCGCACCGCCGTCCCACTTCGAATGCATTTTTAATATGATAAGAATGTCAAACGTGTGGGGTTTAAAAAAGAAATGGAGCGGGGGACTCGAGGAGAAAGCAGGGCAAGTGCCTGAAGCTGTTTGGACTCAGTGCTCTCTGTTAATCTAAGACTGAGTGAGTGTTTTCTCTCCTCTTGGCATTTACTAACACAATCTTAACAGAAGAAAATGCTCTCAGGCATTGAACTCCTATCCTCTTATTTACTTATGCTTATGTAATTCACTGCTATTTGACAACATATTAAAAATAGTCACCATCTACATAAACATTCACTGCCAGCTGACCTTGTGTGTGTGTATGTTTTGACAGATGGGACCATACATAAACATATAGATGGACGCAGAGATGGACAATCATTTTCAGAAAGATTGCATATGAATTAAAATACTGTGTATAATTCCGCACAGAAGAAAAAAGTGAGATTCAGATCTCCAAATTTTCACTTTTTGACAACTGCATTGTTCTGGGCTGCATTGGGCCAATAGAAATACTACAAAATGACTTGTAAAGCCAAGGTTTTTAAATGACACAGACAATGTTACAATAAACCAAGTGTTTGACATTAGTTTATAAAATGATAATTCATCATAAATAGTAGCAAAGGGAGTTTATACTTAAGAGACAATACTTGTCCAAGGGTGGAATCAGATGGGTCTTGCAATGGCTATTAATAATTGTCTCACCAAAACAAACCACACGTCGAACACAATACTCCAATACAGGGGAACAACTCAAGGGTTTAGTAATGGCATTAACAGCCATAATAAATTTTCATTAAGTGTTCAAAGTGGAATACATACAATTGGTCAACTCGTAGTTGTTAGAGAAAAAGAACCGTAGGTGTTGCAGGTACTATGCATGGATCAAAATTAACCCAAGAACCAGTTATTATGACTAAATAAGTGTTGCAATCTAATGAAATGTAACTTCTTGCCTCCTTTAAAGAAATATGCATGCATACCTACTCGATGATTACATGTTAATATGAGCAAATATACAAACATAAAACAACAGAAAAAGGTTTGATTGAATGTACATGTAATTCCACACAATCTGCATGTTTCCTCGTTTTAAAAAGATGGGGAATAAAAAGAGGCCAAATCTTAATCAGTAACGTTACCCTCTGCATGTATTAAATTAAGTCAAGTGGATGTCATGATCACTTAAAATCACCTATGATGAACACAGTGATGAATCTCTACACTCTGCATGCTTTAACTGATCTCTGTCTAATTCTCTGAAGTGAAACAGTCACGAAGCTGATTAAGAGCACGGAGGATATAACCCTGTTTACAGATTTAGTTAAAGCTCATTTTGCGCTCATATGCTCACATCCGCAAGCTCGCTCTCTAAAACTACGGGCCTGCTGTCTGTACTTTTTAAAAACAGGGCTTCTGCTCAGGAGCAGCTACTGTCCACTCCGCTGGGCTTCTGTGCCGGTCAGTGTGCTGTTTTACACGTCTGATTTGTTCAGGGGCTGGGGGGTAGGAGTCTACAGTACTTATACAGGGAGGGCAATAAGGCTCTGTTCAGCACAGAGGTTAAAGTGCTCCCTGTGAGAAGCTTTGCAGAGAGAAATGGCCATTCACGGAATCACACAGGAAGAGATTGCATGTCTCTGAAAGTGATGCTTCAACTGCTGTGGATTTTGAAACGTTAGAGTCAACTATAATTGATGAAAATAGTTTTTAGACTCCCACTGTAGAGGCTTTGTAGATGTTTACCTTCCCTTCAACTTATGCTAAACTAAATCTACCTTTATTTTTATCCATTTAAATCTAACCCCGGCCCTTATCCTAACCTTAACTTCAACCCTGCTACTAAGCTCCTAACCCTAACTCTGATGAGAACCTACAGAACATCTCTAGACGGTTTGTTAATCAGTTTGCAATCAATTGCAATTTTTTGTGACCAAAAATCAAACACAATATGAATTTCTTGAGTTATGTTCAAAGGCTGAACACAAAACATAATTCAAAATAATAGTAAAATAATGAAATCAAATCAGAATCTGTTTTGAGGTCAGCGATTTGCACCCCTCGCTATTTTTCCAGGGATTCTTTTCGCATTATTGAACGATGCATTTTGTCTCAGGTGTGAAAATCAGCCAAGCATGGTCAGCGCTGGTTATGTCACAGCAAGGTCGCATAAATGCCACGGCACAGGTCAGAACGAGCGCACCCAGCAATTCTACATTCTGCCCCTCGGTATCCGCGAGAGCGCAGACCCATCCACCCCGAGACTTCTGTTTTGCCAGGGGTCGATCTGAGCTCATGCGTCTCTTAGGTCGAGACCCGCTTGTCTTGCTTCAGTTCCCACCACTATGATCCTCATCATGAGCAGGGGCTTTTTCTCCCACCGTGATGACACACAGCTCCAGCGGTGACGCTGACTCGAGCTGATGTGTTTGCCATAAACATTAGCAGGGCGGTTCAGGAGGAGGCAGAGTCAGGTCCAGTGCAGGCGAGTGTTGATGGGTGACTAGTTCCATACACAGCCTGGAGGCTGCCGGGGCAGAATGCATATGCCTACGCCATCTGTGCCCCTAGTGTAAGCACACTATTGGAGAAAGGTGACTACAGGGGAGGGGATTGAAGGGGAGGAGTCAGAGCCTTGAGACCTTTTCACTTGACCCCTAAAAAATTGGCTTGTCTTTTAAAAAAATGATTAGTGTATACTTTATGAGACCCAGGGTAGGAAGACGAATGTGGGAGCAGTGTAGAAAAAGAGACACGCAAGACAGGAAAAGTAACAGGGAAATTACCACGGACATACAGTTTTGGAGAAGTGGCGGGGAAAAAAGGCAAAAACTACTGCAGAAATAATTCTGCATTCTTAAACACACCCGGCTTTTCTGTGTCAATCACAGCCTTATCAGGAAAAGCAAATAGATAGTGATGGGTACCATCACATCCATCAAATTTGACTGCTCACATTAAAGGCGAGAAAAATACACTCAAGTGTTCTGAGGTTACATGGTCAAGGATGTTGGTGATATACAGAGAGATCCAAAAGTTTGAGAATATGCTGATTTTTGAACCATAAAATACTTAACACATGGTTTTAGAATTAAAAAAATATTCACACACAGATCAAGATATTGGCAAGACAACTGCAAAGATGTATGATTCTGTCATTGTCAGAGGATTCTCAGTTGGTTCAGTCCACTCATCGGAGGCTTCTGACTAATACCAGCCTAAATGTCTATTTTTCACTCAAATTTAATTACAAATGAATGCAAAATAGAAGCAATTTCCAATTTCTAGCCCCTCCACTGCAGGTATCAAAATCAGAAAGAAATACACTGTTAAGAGCACTGTTGACTGCTACTGATTTGATGACAGAAACAGATTTATAACAACAGAACCTTTTAATAATTTGAAAAAATGATTAGAAATGTTTCATAGAAAAATCATCTGCCCAAGGATTTGCCAAAAGAGCACTCTAATGGCATGGATTTGGAACATATATTTCGTAGTCATTTGAAACCCACCCAACAAAATATACATCTGCAAATCCCACCCCAATAATCCCATGTAAATTGATATGTTATTAAAAAGGCCAAAAAGCACTTCTTTATCTGCTTTTTGGGGCTGTGGAATTGGTCAGAGTTGGAGGCCAGCCAGATCAAATCAGTTTTGAGAGTGGGTGATTTCAGAGGCTTGGTCAAATTGCTTTCATCCAGGCCAAAAGCTCCTGGTTCCATGTTACCATGGATTACACTCCACTTAGTGCGTCTGATGGGGGGGGGGGGGGGGGTCTAAATAAATAAATTAATAAATAAATAAGCCCTCACAAAAGCACATGAACCCCCAGCACAGGCCTAATGCTCTTGCATTTGGGCCAGATTGGATTTCCCAATATCCTGACTTTTCAGATATTAAAAAGCATGTGGACAGGCCATACTCCCTCTATTAACTGATGCTCAACCCTAATCACTGAAGCACAGCTGCCTTAAAAGCTGATGCAAATTAGAGAGATCTGACCGGTTCAAACCTAACTTCAGTGGAGCAGCTACAGTCACAGAGCGAGGGAAAGAACGAGAGAAAGAGAGAGGCTGTGACAGACAGAATAGACAGTATGAACAGAACTGATCAGTCCTCTCTATTTCCTCAGGCCCCAGAGTAGCCAGTTACCCAGTTAGATAGCACGCAATGCTGTTCCCCATTACAGTAGAAAAACATTGTCTTATGCTTCTTGACTAAACATGGGAAAAAGTATGTCTTTAAGAACTAAGTCTAGCCTGTATGCAGTGTATTCAAACAAAAGGCCTCTTCATTTCCCTGAGTCTATTGATTACGATTTCTCTAATTGATTACGGTTCAAAAGGGGTCGTTTGGATGGTGATGTTTAAAAAGTTGACTGAGCTTGCCTACTGTTTACTTTGTAAGCATGCAATCTGTATCTAAAATAGGATTGCAAAAAAGAAAAAAAAAAGATATGATCATGGCATTTTAAATAAAATACACTCTAAAAGCGATGCACAGTTTATCGGCTTGGATTTGTGGTGAACAGTAAAATAAGGTTATGCCTTGAATTTTTTTTAACAAATTGAAATTGGCCATTAGACTCCTTGACTAACCAGTAAAGCAGGACCATGAGGGGCAGTGAAGGTTTAAATGTCTTGTCCAGGGGCACAACCATGTGTACCCACTCTGTCGTGGGATTTAAACCTGCAACCTTCTAGTTCATACTTGTTGACCCTGAAGCTACAGCTGGTTATGGACTGTATGGGTCTAGTGAAGATCTATCAGTTTCACTACAAAAAAAGACATGTGATTTACCTCCCATGGAAACTAAAGGACTAATAATCAGCAGAATCAACGACCACATGCAAATGCAGAATAAAACAGACAACTATCGGCCAGTAGTTACATAGTAACAGCAGTGAGTTTGTGAAATTAGTTACATATACTTAACATGATGACTCTAATGAAAGGCTCTAAGCACATGTAAGTCTATGCATTAAATTGATTCTAGATCGGGGTGGGTAATTACGGTACTGGATGTTCAGATTCGTACACAATTTACCCAGTCAACTCACCTGTGCTGGACACCAATGTTCTAGATCCTCATTTCTAGATCCCCACCATTTACATCTAGAATCTGGTGAGAATGTGAGAATCTGAATCAATGTGCTTGTCCACAGAGCCACAATATTTAAAAAAAGAGTCTAATTACTAGTAAATTGCACCACCTTTCACTTTACCTACCACTTAATGCTCACCAAAAAAAAAAAAACATCTGACCAACACAAAGTTTAATTCATGAGAAATATGACTTTGCATGTCCTCTGAAACAGAATAATGCAAATATGTGTAACATGAGAAGTACTGGTGGCGGTGCATAAATCTTAATCAATTGTAGTTTCTCCTCTATTTACATAAAGTGATCAAATGCAAACACTTTTTGTGCTCATGGGGACAATCCTTCAGTCCTACATACAGACAAGAGTCCTTCAGCGGTTTCAGACAAAATCCAAACTGTATCCCTTCTGGGAACTTTTTTGACAAGAATGCAAATGTAGTTTAATCACAGCCGCTTCTGTTCAGAACTAAGGGCAGGGGAGCAGAAGATAAAGTCAGATTTTAATGCAGTTGTGGTGTGCAGGATTCTAAAGGGGAAACTGATATGAAAAGCAGTGAGTCAACTGATACTGAACATCCTAACGCACTCCTCTGAAACAAAAGGAAGACCTGAGATGAACTCAAGATTAACAATAACAAAGTGTGCACAGATTCTGTGCTACTGATGTCAGAGGAGGGAGTCCAGTTGTTTAAGTCTATTGAGAATGTGATTGTCCTACAGTAAAAGTCCTATCACAAACAAAAGCATTTTCAGTTCCAAACACAACAGGACGTTGAGATTAAAATGTCATGCACACACCACACACTCCGTCCCACACAGTTTCAGTAGTGACTGCCTAGTCATCTCAACACTTTCTATACAACACTGTTATATATATATATATATATATATATATATATATATATATATATATATATATATACATATGTGTGTGTGTGTGTGTGCCTAATACCTGCCTAATACTAGGTGGTTTCCCCATTTGAGGCATGGACTCCTCAAGAAGGTAGTCCAGTCCAGTGGTATCTGGCACCAAGTCATCAGCAGCTCAGCCTTAGGGTGCCCATGACCCTGTTGCCAGTTCACAGGTGGTTTCTTTCTTGGACCACTTTTGTTAGGTACTATGCACCGCATACCGTCAAACCCCACAGGACCTGCTTCATGTTTTGGTGGTTTAGATTCTTATGCATGCCCATTTTTCTGCTTTTAACACCTTCAAGAACTGACTGACACTGGCTACCTAATATAGCCCACCCCTTGACAGATGCCACTGTAGACGAAGTTTTTCACTTCACCTGGTATTATGTTATGGCTGACAGGAAAATATGAACAGTGTTTTATAGAAAGTCTTGCGAACTTATATGTGGACCTTTGTAAAGAAAGTCATGTCATGTCAAGTCAATGTGGTAATTCAACTCAGCACTGTATCGTAACAGTTTTAGGTGGCATCTGAACAACCAGCACTGACAGTGTCACACTATCCACCAGGTGGCACAGTTTTGAGAAAACAGGAGCTTCTGGGAAAACCAGAAAAATTCCAAAATGCTCCTCTGTGACTGACTACATTCCTGGATAATTTCCAAATGCCCCCTCCCTCCACTGCCAACCATCCACAAACACACCTTCTCTCTCTCCCTCTCTTTCTATCTCTCTCTCTCCCATGCTTCAGGCAGCCTAATTCCAGCTCTACTCTGAAAGCTTGGATTTGTCCAAACTGCTCTGATTCCTGAGCCACAAATCTTCACTGTGCTCAGATTTTACTCTCGCTTACTGTCTTTATGTGCCTTTGCCCTCTGTCACGAAGTTGTGAGGAGCAAGCAACCAATCGTAAAAAGGGCTCACTGACTAGACTCTAAGACGTTCATCAACAGCCAGTCATAACATAGGGTTTAAGAGATCCTAGAAGACTAGAATGCTGTCCAAAAATCCCTGGTATTGAGCAGAGAAGGTTTTTTGTCCACATAGGTGGGCCAGAACAGCCCTTGAAGACTTAAGTCTGACTTAGGTACGTAAACACCCCACCCTCCTCCACTGTGACTTTAAAAGAACATCCTGTAGCTCAAGTTCAAAACAGCAGAGGTTCAGAGAGTACGGTGGACTTAGAACACACAAGAGATTCCTTGGGAGTCAATGTTTGTTTCAACAGCAATGAGTGCTGACCCTGAGACAGTCACCTTCTAAAAACACCACCACAAATTCACCAATGTGAACACTAACCACTTGAATTTTGGCAGGCCACCCTGCTAAGATAAAGCAGTAGCTGCAAGGCATTGCCAAGGTGTGATGCAACAAATGTTCCCCAATGGCAGTGAAGAGAGTCCGTGAGAGTGAGAGGCCTCTTCCCCAGAGACTTTCTGCAATGCTGGGAGGTCTGCTGGGAGTGTAACCGTGCTCCACTAATCAATGACCGTTGTTCATTGACGCATCTGCAACAGGATCTTCTGAATGGAAGGCATCCACAGGCGATGTAATAGACTTTACTCCAGTGTATCAAAGTAAAGTAGATGGCTAAAAGCCAAACAAAATCATTAAAACTAGCAGGAGTGTGGTGTGGTGTGGAGGGCCTGTTTGTGAGCCTACAGTAAAAATCTTCAAGTGCAGCTCATATCACGCCTTGGTTTTTTAGAAATGCACACATTAAGACAATAAGCTCAGTGGCGCTGACCCAGCATCTGGTCATCCTGCGCAATGTGTTTCTGCACAAGAAAGAAATGAAAGGGTAAAAACAGATTTGTTTATGCTACGTAACTACAGAACTGCACATTTCCCTTTTCACTTGGAAACATGAGGAAATTTAAGTAACAGAGGGAGTTGAGAAACATTTCTTCACTATTTAAAACTTATATATTAAATATTTTTGGGTTATTTAAGTTCCCTGAATAAATACATTAACAATGAAATAAATAAGATATAAAACCCAACCACACATTTGTATTTAGTTTTGTATTGATTGTTTTACTCAGTATGTTAAGTACTTAAAAATACGAAATTATGAAATGATTTACATTTAATACAACCTGGTATCACCTTCACTATGGCAGCTCTAGAACACCCCCCCATGAAGATAGTATGTGAAGGGATGTGACCACCCTTTGCCTGGTTCACTACTATCATGTTCTTTTGGACATTAGTCAAATCACATTCTTCACCCATGACGATGGTTTAACACTCTGCTACAACTGACTGGTGTGCTCGCTTATTTATACATGCAGCAAACCCTGTCACATGACTCATTCCACACCAGAGGTGCTCATAATATTCTGATACGTCAGTGGGCGAAAGATGGCAGCAGCATCTCGGAAACCTTCAACTTCAAGGAATGTTCTAGAGCTGCCATAGTGAAGGCACACACTAAGTGCCTCCCTACAGCACAACAGTGGTGCCCCACAGGTCATTGATGCCAGAGGGGAATGATAACTTGGTAAAGAGCAATACAGCAATACAGTCCATGCCACGACATCTTGCTGATGCCATCCGAGGCAGGAGTAGCTATTAGGTACTACTGTTAGGTAGGTGGTTATAATATTATGATATAACCTAACTATGAGTATGAAGAAGTTTGAAGAAGGTCTGTGTGGAATCCACACTTCTGTGTGTCCCTCAACTAACTACAAAGCACATCATAACATAATTAGTTATTATTGATAATAGTTACAGAACATGTCATAGTAACACATAGTCTTAAAAACATGTCTGCAGCTGGATGATGGAGGAAATTGAGAGGTGTGTGTAACAGCTGTGTTCAACGAGCCTCCCCCCTACCCTATTATTCATCATCAGTGTTCCCACTCTATAAAGTCACTGTGTTCAGACATAGTGGAGGTGGCACCTCCCCATCCCTGCACCCCCACTCCCTAGACTTTAACATCCTGTAGTGATCTGCGCACACACACGCACCCTGACGCTGCATGGCCCACGCCACAGGCTTGATCTAATCTATATCGCACCTAAATCAAGCTCAAACAGGAACATGCTAGTAGAAAGTATAAACTACAGTGATAGCAAACACAAAACTCAAGCAGTTGCGCTCTCGCCTTTTGCGCGTCCATGAGAAAGCATAAGAAAAGGCAGAATTGACTTGTGTGGGTTGCAAGACAAACACCAGGTCAAACCACAGAGAGCCTTGCATTCTCACCGCAGAAATGGAGCGTCATGACTGAAACACTTGTAGGTGGCTGGAACATACCAGCTTTACCTCCACGTCAAGTGTTTGTGTGATGACAACAAGCAATGGCCGTGGTCTCACAGACTGAAAACACCACTCTCAGAGTGGCAGCACCAACACCTCCACCACCGCAACTGAGAAAAGATTTAGAAACTACACTCCATTTAATTGTACACCATCATTTATTCCATCTGCAGTTACTGTAATGAATTGTGTTTAGCCTTGTGTTTTTGCACCTGTCATAAGTTACCCTTCAACTGCGACACACATAGAACACTTTAAACAAACACCCTTATATGATCAAATTTCAATTCCTAAAAATGTCTGTTTTGAATAGAAACAAAAGGGTTAAATTCTTGAGATGACTAATTAACTATCCAATCAGGACAGAATTTCTAACTTGTGGTATCTAGGCAAACACAGCTAAACAAGCTCCTCAATTGGCTAGGCCTTCAGAAGCTGGACCCTTTAGAATCCATACCCTTTAGATAACTACCAACGTAATTAGAAAATGACAGAGTAATGAATCAACCAATCACAGTGTTTTTTTTTTGTTGCCAGGACATAGGAAACAGGACAGATTTCATTAGAAATAAAAATCACTCCAGGCCTTTTGGAGATGTGTCACTTGCCGAATTTTAGTGTTTTTAGCTTAAGCAGATTTCAGTCTGTTTTTTTTTTTACCTGAGAGGAGCAGCAGTAACCCTTTACTGAACCACTACAACATACAAGAGAAAACAAACAATAAATGTCTGTTTTAATCTAGAATAGCCCAAATGTTTTGTGTACTAGCATTAGCTTAGAGTCAACACACCTTTAAGGCCTTTTCACATAGTGTATGGGTGGGATTTTTAATATAGTGGAAGTCAGTCACGTTTTTTGGGGTAGAGCTTGGCAATATGACAATATTTTATCGTATCATGAAACATTTACTTACCGTGATACACAATATGCTTTTTTTAAGCATATTGAGGATATGATCAGTGCTTAAAGAATGCTGATCAGCTGCTTGTTTCATTACAACCAATGTAATTAGTCTGGTTTAATAGGAAAAAGTGCAGCACATTTTAATAAAAATCCCTGTACTAAATATGGGAGAGTGTTTGGATGGTAGTTTTTTTAAATCCATCACTACTGATGCATTTTGTCTGTGATCACATCTATCCTGATGAATATCGTGTATCGGGAAAATATCTTTAAATATCGTCATACAATATTTTTACCATATCGCCCAGCCCTACTCCAGGGCTAGAAACTCCATAGCTCTCCTTAATTTATACTCATTGTTTTTCTCTGCACAGCTCTGTATTTCCCTGCTCCACACAAGGGCTCATTAACAAGGAAAGCTATAGTTCTCGATTCTTTGTGGAGATGAACAGACTAAGATGCATCTAGACAAACTAAAAAAAAACCCTCAAAAAACAAAAGGTAGTCTCTGTTAAGTCTTCGCAGTCATTCTTCAGCTATTTAGCTCTACTCTGCCATATATTTTTCTTTAACCTCAGTATTTAGAGTCAGTGTGTTGCTTCTTCTGTATGCTTTTGTGTTCAACTACGAACAAGCAGAGCTGTTCTTGATGCTCATTTGTTTGGACAATGGAGCTCTGATTTTAATGTATCTGCGAAACGCAGAAAATAGAGCAATGTACACAGCGTTTCAGTCCGTCAGTTTCAGCTTCGGTGTGACAGACATCATTAATTTATGTATTTTTTTTTCAAAAACTAACCGTTTTTTCGCCCGCAAAAATCGGACTCAACGTGAAAGGGCCTTTCCAATTTCTAGCAAGCAGAAAATAGCATCAATGTAAATGTGCATTTTTTCTCTCTTGGATATTTATGGCCCAAACTGAAGGCCTCAGTTTGCCACTGTAAAATAGCCTGGGTGAGCTTTAAAGGGTAAAAGATCTACTGTAAAAAAAAATTTAAGGTCCACATGAAACATTGTGTCAACATTAAGAACACGAGTCTAAATCTGATGATAAACATCTGTAAGTATTTACCAAAACCAGTCAAACCAATATCATGAGTTGTATATTGGCTACTGATAAGTCCATGTGAGCTAAGCCATTGGAACCAGAAAAAAGGCCCCAACTTTCTCCCAGAGCAGAAATGAAGGGCCAGAGTAACAGCGTCAATATGAACTTTGACCCTCAGTGGGCCAGGTGGAGTGCTGAGGGCAGAAGTGAGCAAAGTAAGGGGTGAGCTTGTGCCTCTTCAGCTGTCTGACCATGACTCACTCTGAGAGGAGGACACACTCCTACAGCTCTTTCCAAAGTCAATGCTCTCTATATACACACAAGCAGCTCAGATTTGCATGCCCAGAATAAGCGCAGTGTCACTCTTCTTTTGATATTATATCATTTCTGACAGAGCCGAAAGACCATATGGTGGCTTGTCCTACCACATCTTCGAAAGTGTGCGCTCTAGTTTCTAACCTGTGTGACAAAGTGACATTAATATACTTTATACTAAAACCACAGCTCCACCGAGTCTCCACAGGCCAAGGGTTACACTGGGGCAGGTGGAATGTACTAAACTGCTCAGGAGAGAAATGTATGTAATGATTACACGGCCCAGCAAAGTCATGCATAAAAGCCTGTCAATGTTACAAGAACAGGCACCAGCCTGACTGATAACAATACCGACACTCACAGCTTCCTTTCATCACAGACAGCAATCTCTCTCTCTTTCAGTGCACAAAGTACGCTTTCACTATCGGGGTATAGATTTTATCGATCGGGGCACCGAGAACACTTCGATGTCAGCACATCATGTTTTCTGAAAATCCGACCGCAACTTCATTCAGGGGTTTTAGGTTCAAATAATTTCACCAAACAGGAAGGTTTCAAAACCCTCAAACAGGTGCTGAAACACCTGCTCAAAATGACCTTTTGCCATGTATATTTAGGCTTTCTACTTATTTCACAGCTCAGTCATGGAAATTGCATATGCTAAATAAAGATGCACTGCATGCATGAACAAAAGCAATTTATTGTAATGTCGTTTTACTGAATATTATTGGTACATTCTATTCTGAGGATATCCACTACTGCCACAGAGCACACTACATTGAGGATACTACATTCTCATTGCTCTTTACGTCTGAGCCAGCCATGTCTACATGTCTCCTGACCTCCTTGATGTCACAATTATTTTACATTTCATGATGTAACAATCTTTTAAGCATCATCGTTAGGAAAGAACTGAGCTGTGTAATAGAGTGTCATGCAAAGGTTTGGGTGCCCAGGTCAAACTTTCCACTTTCCAATGAAGTAAAAGATGACACGTGTTATTCATTCTATTAATTTATGTATCATTTTGTATCATTTTGTATCATTTTAGTTTTTTCAATTTTAGTCTGGAATGAAAATATATATATATATGAAAGGAGCGCCATGCAAAGGTTTGGGCACCCTATGAGTTCAATCTTACCTTCTCTATGGTGCACCATTATAGGGCACAGAATTCGACAAGGTAGGGAATGACTTTGGACACCTCGTGTGTCTTGTGTGAGCTCACTGCGGTGTGGGTTTCATAATAATCTGAACGTTGGCCTCACTCAGAGAAGCTGTGTGCAAATCTTCAAATCAAAAAACGCAATGGATAATGGGTTTTCCATATTCGCTAGGGTCCATCGTTTGTACACTATTTATTGTGGCGCATTGTGGGACAGTTAGAATGCACTGCAAAATCTGCATTGGTTTATCGTACAAAATGGTGGGACCTCAAAGCAGTGTAAATAGGGCCCTGTTTTGACAAAATTTAAAGCTTTATAAATACTCTGACTCCTTAAGCCTTGTTTTAACAATCAGCAAGTTTCTTTAAGAAGCTGCTTCACATTCAGAAGTAGGAGAAGGCTGCAAAAAAGCAGAGCTCTTTCTTCAGTTTGTAATGTAATTAAGAAATGGCAGTTGACAGGAACTTTCCAACATAACTGCTTGTAGGGTTGCTAAAAAGGAAAATCAAAAACCCTGATTGACCACATAACACCTTCTGGAAGAATTACACGGGGTCGTGAGGTCCAAAAGCAATTTTTAAGTGCAACCACGAAAACAAAGAAAGAAAGAAAACTACTCATGCTAGGGGTCCAACAGTAACGGGATGATGCTAGTCTGAACTAAGCAGTAAATTGCTGACATGAAAAAGAGGAGTTAGAGTCCATGCGACAGTCCTCTATGGACACAGAAGGAGGAAAAGCCGCTTTCAAACTTAATAACACAAAAGTGCTTTTTTTAAGAGGAACTGAGAGGGCCTCTGAGTACTTGCTAACAGCAGATCCGCACCGCGTTACAGCACGGTTGCATCATTCCTCTGACAAACACGGCCGGTTCGAGCCTTCGCTGCAGACGAGAGCTGAAGCTGGCAAAATTTTTGCTCTGAAATGAGGGGAAATTTTTGCCACTCATGTACAAAAGACTGCGGAGCAGCTTCCGGTGCTAAAGCTTGCGTTAATGGGCACTACTCAAAGCAGCAACCAATTTAGCATCACAGACGCTGGTTCTCAAAGTTTTTACGCAACACTCGGGCCAAGAGTAGAAGATCCATGATAATGACTCAAATAGCAGGTTTTTTTTTTTGCACTGCTCTTTCATAGAGAGTGTTGTATCCAGCTAGGAATGTCAGGGACGGCTTTTTCACCAAAGATGGTCCTAAGTGGACTATGTATTCAGAAGAGAAACAAAACATGTCTTGGTCTCATAATCAAACATGTTTATGCTGTCAGGAATGGAAGCGCCAATGAGAAAGTTGTGCTCGCAAGTCATAGTTAAGTTGTTTCCTTTCAAACAGAGCAATGGTCGGCCTGTGTGTGGCCTCTGGGCAGCCTGAAGTGCTGTTATATGCTAAGGTGCTTCTCTTACGAGACAAAACATCATTGATCACTGATCAAGGCTCCTTCGCCGCTGCACCCCTCCCGTCTTTTCCTAAGTGGGTCACTTATTTTCATGTGGAACCGGCTGGGTAAAAGTTTGCCAAGGTTTTGCGGTAATTATCTCATTCGCATGTGGCTGGGCACTGCAGGGGGCCGTGGTAAATTACACATTTCTCTCCAAACTCCTGGATGCTTTATGGCCGTGTATTATGCATAACCGCGTCGGAGCGCCTTAAACAACCCCCGAGTGGATTGAAATAAAGTTGACGCTGCTCTTTGTTTTGGAGCTCAATGCGCTCTTTATTTGGCAGTGCTGAATCGGAGATTGTTGTGAAGGAGGGCCTTAATTATTTCACAGACGTTTTCCCCTGTTGGTTTGCGAACACCTGGGGTGTTTTTAGTGGGACGCCGGATCCAAATGGGCAGATATTAGGGCGATTCCAGGGAGACAAGTTCTTCTGCTTTATACTCATGACAAGAGCCATCGGGGGAAGGTGAAAACGATTTACCTAAAAGGTGCTGAAAACCTTTGCTCACTTATGCTACGTTACAGCGCTCACCCTCAATAAAAGCTGCCTGCCATTTCAGAGTAGCCATTATCTCATTACACCTTTATTTTCCATTATTAATGGAGGTTATAGTGAGGAGGTTACAGAGGCACTCTGTAGGCTTGGAATCTAATGGTGAGGCCGTGCCAGTAGCTAAACATGTCAGGGAAATGTATACAGTTCCTCATATGAAGATCCTTAGGGTTTAATGAATGTAAACTGCTATTACTATAAACTCTGTTCTCAATGAAAGTTATCTGAAAAAGTCTTACTATCTTATCTTACTATCCTATCTGTAGCTCACGGTCACAGCGTCCCCCAAGCTAATACAGACTATTCAGCAACAGATTAATATCACAGATATTAAAAGAAAAGAAAAACATACATTTGTCGGTCAAAGACGGACAATTTACAAAATTGATTCACTTTCTCTTCCTTCCGGCAAAAGAACAAAGTAGGTCAGTTGGTGTTAAAGAGAAGAAAGTGAGTGAGATCTTTCACTCTGCAAAAGCACCCAGCATGTTATGTGGTTTTCTGGTGAAAATACTCTGCACATGGTGGGCTGCCGTCGTTCCGGTCGCAGATATATTCAAGAAGTCAAGTAGCGCTTAGGCCGTGACCCACCAAACGAGGAGCTGAAAAAAATGAAAAGGCTCGAGATGTATCGCATGTGCCTGCACCTAAACTGTGCACTATAAAATCAGCCCACACAATCTGAGGTGCAGCTAGCCAAGGTAGAGCAGAAGCAAACTATTTTTGGAACGTGTCTTCCTGTCTTTCTTACCTCAACACTGGCAACACATAGACTTCACCACTGTGATGCACCAAATACAAAAACAATAGTCATTGAACAACGATGTAATGCGCAGTGTAACGCAGTGCAATGCTACATGTTGCACACATGTTGCTATTTGTGCTATTTTACTATTAATTAATAAAAAAACATGTTAAATTCAGTATTGAACAAAAAGTCATATTTGCTACATACCTCCGAAAGAACACACACATGCTTTCTAAAAGAGCTCACTCCAAGATTCAGGAGTCATCTACAAGCAAAACAATTAAACATGAGTGCCAACATGAGGTCAGTGGTTCAGGGTTTAAGTGACGAAGTACCGAGAGCATGTGTGAGTCAGTTTAATAGGCATGACTCTGACCACCAGAAGAAGAGGACACTGTCATGTGACTTGTCAATGTTGACAGCAGTAATGCTGCCAATGGGCAGGAAGAATATATATTTCATTAGCCAGTGCTGCTGTGTGCTCATAGCCTTTTGGGCTTTGTTTATGCTCCTCTTCAAAGAAGTCCAAGGCTGCCACCATGACCTTGTAAAACAAAGCATACAACAGTGATTCACAGTTGCAACAGTAAAGCTTGGAACAAATCAATGTTCTAACATGACTGCCTCCTAACGTCAATTAGAACATCATGTGAGTCTTTAAAAACAAAAACAGCATGTAAAAACAACCTGCAAAAAATTCATTTCCAAAGAAGTTGAAAGGTTATGCACAATGTTTCAATAGTAAACTTCTGAGAAGTTGGAATATCAGTCATTCTAATATTGGCATTCCAAAACATTCCGTTTCCAAGCCAAATCAAAGGTGAAGAGCAAAATACTTTACAGGCACCTTCAAATGTTTTCAATACCTGGTTTGATCAGCCTCTCCTTATCTTATTAGACCATCCTAATCCTATGACAGCGAAACACAAGCATGCAAATGCACTTTTCCTGGTCATTTAAAGCTAAACCTGTAACACCTTTTTTTGAAAAACACTTTATTGACACACGGCTGTTTGCTTTAGAAACACCCCTCTGCATAATATAAAAGCACACCAGACAAGAAAGAAATGCATAACAATGCACACATATTTATATTCTCCTATAACGCCTGAAGAGAAATGCCCCCAGCCCCTTCACTACAGCATTGTGAAGCAGTATTACTGTCTTTCCTACCACTAGTCGATAGCAAACATATAGTCATGCATGCATTGTATCTTCATGCCAAGGACATCTCCTGTTGTACAGTTAGGCTCTTCCCGGAATACGAACGCAAAAACTCTCACTAATGTCAGCACACTTTAAGTCGCAATAAAAAAAAAAGAAAAAAAAGAAAAGAAAAATGAGTCCATCCCGTGGGGCCTACCCTGGAAAAGCCCAGCTCAGCAAGGCAGACGAGTGTGTTAGTGCTGGGATTTCCATTTGCGGCCTGTGCTAGGAGAAGAGTCCCACAGTTGGGAGCACAATTGGAAGTAGTCTCATTAGGAGGCAAGGACGGTCGGGTCCCACTACATTTACGACCACGGTGGTATGTGACATACCCCTCAATTAGGCACCTGCGTGGTCATGTATTAGACAAACAATTAGCATGCACCTCTTAGCGTATTAGGCTTTTCTGTGTTTAATGGTAAGATTTATGTATATATGAGTATCAATGTAAATTCTGGCTCATTTTGGTATTTGAGTTTCTGTAAGAAAAGCTGATATCTTACAGTCTGGAAAAATTAGGACACCCCATTAAATATTTGTCTTTTTTAATATATTTAATGATATGGACATTTGATCTTTGTTTGAACAATATTGAGAGATGGAGACATTTTAACTAAATACATAAAAAAAAATAATAATAATAAAAATTATTTGTCAAATGTAATTCATAGAAATACAATTTTCTCATGAGGAAAAAAATCAGGACACTCAAACTCCTAAAATGAGAATCAGGTGCAGCACATCAGCTGCAGATGATTAGAACATCATTAGAGAGCATTTAGGAGGAGCCTGTCTTATTTAAACCTCAGACATTTTGTTTTGGTTTGCTCTTGATTGCTGTGACGGGTGTCACTATAGCGAGATCCACAAAAAGGTTGTAGATGCATATGAGCAGTTCCGCTGTCTAGAAGATCATTTACAATGATCAATGTCCTCCATTCTCCAATACGCAAGTCATCAAAGGACATCAAAGACACAGTTTTTCTTGGGGTTTTCATGGGGTGTCCTTATTTTTTTCCAGGACTGTAGGTAATTAGAAAAAAAAAAAAAAAAAAAAAAGTCGGTCATTGTTGAAGAAAAGAACATTTCATAGAGTGCAGTTTATAGAGAACATAAAGAACAGTTTATAGAGTGCGCACTCTCTCAGACGAGTGTGTGGGGCGGCAGACAGACTCCAGCGCAAACTCCTCCGTGCACACTGGCTTGTTCACACCAGAGATAATATACTCGATACACAAGGCACATGTAACAGAAAGGAAGCGCTCCACCTGCATGAAACTTCCTTATCTGTTTGGGTCATTTTAACAGTGCGGTAACTTCATGCATGCAGCAAAAGCCCTGCAACGTTCTCATAACACCATCAACCTGCCACTATGCAAAAGCAAATCCTTGCCTTGTGTTGGTCTGACTTGCTTGCTCTTTGCTTGTTTTATGTGTCGTTCTGGACAAAAGTATCTGCTATTTAAATACAAATATCTGTTTAGTCACACAATTCATTTACTGAACTTTACTAAACCAACTGAATAAACCTATAAGCGTAGATCTTTGTAAACAAACCTGTACTACTGAGGCCTTTATCACACACTACTTCTCCTTCCCCCTCCACAGCCCAGCAAGTGCTGCACCTGTGTCAAGGCATGAGCAGGACAAGGGCCTGGAGCCCCAAACGCAGTTACCCAGGTGAGTTCACTTATTTAGTGCTGTGTACATCACTGAAAACATGGATGGATTGGGGTTTGGGGACGGCAAGAGAGAAAAAAAAGGCAATGTTTCTTTTTCTTCCTTTTTTTTCTAAACCGTAAAGGCAACCCGTTTAGCAGGAGTGTGTAGTAGAATGTAATAATAATATAATGTAATAATGTTAAAATAATAATTAGAATACATGAAAAATGTTTATATTAATACCACATTTCATTCAAAATACTTCTTTTCTTTATTATTACAATGAAAAATAGGTGAGTCTTAGTAGGACTTACTAATTAAAGTGAAACTCCAGAGTTGCATCAAATCATTCCTTATAAACCATTTGATTAAACTTGATTGATTACAGTGTAAAGAGATACACACACACACACACACACACACACAGTTACGGCCTTTTTTTTTCTTTTTTTTTCATTTGTTCTCTAAAAACTAAAATTCTATAATTAAATTCTACATATAAAAGCCTATAATTATAGCAAAATACCACAAAGTAAAATGACTTATTATATAAAATTCATATATATATAATATATTTATATATATAAATATATTTTATATATATAAAATTTTTCAAATTATTTGCTTGAAAAATTCAATTCGATTAAAGTCGCTTGGTGTTTCGGGCGAACGAAGAAGACAAGCAGGTGATTACTAGACCCTGCACCAGCTACTTTTTTCCAGTCATTTGCCACATTGCAGACTACCTACCCAAACTAGTGAGCATCCCCACAAAGAGGGAAAGACACACTTAGGTCGATCACTTCACCAGATGACTCACATGAATTCACACCCTGCAAAATCCTCCAACTGTAACAGCGTGTGAAATAAAGAGCTGATGTCGACGTTGGGTGTAAAGCATTGTTTTATTGTGTTACTACACACCACACATTTACCTCAGGAGAAAAACACTTCCACCAACATGTTCCCGTTACATTAAATCATAGAGTCTAATTAACGGGTTGTGCTTCATGGCATTCCGAGCTAAAAAAGCCAACCGTAGTGAAGTCTTGCTCACTAATGCGATAGTGAAGAGTAAGATTTATAAATATTCCACTTCTTCAAAATCACAACTAACACATGCTGTATTTGAAACTGAGGGGGGGGGAAAAAACCCTCGACTCTATTCAGATTAGAAAAACCCAGCCTACTCTCCTCTCTCAAGCACCAACAGGTTTCAGGCTGAAGATATGCCGCCATGAGGGGGAAAAAAAAACACTTGTTGAGGTGGTGAAGTGTGTACATCCCCCCAGCAAACATACTGCTTCTCGCAATGTAACAGTGTTTAAACTTAACAGTGATCACAAAATCACTATCACAAATCAAACCGAGCCCCCGGATCGTCAAAACAACTGCCAGGGTACTACAGAGATCTGCCAGTCTGTATTTTATTTTAAACTGCTTCCTTCAAAAGCCATTAATGCTTAACATTTACGGAGAAAATAACAGCTCTGTCTGAACAAGCGAGAGCCCTTAACTATTTCTCAGACACTTCTGTTAGTACATTAGCGCACTGGCTATGTGCTGACACCTCGTTTTTCTCAGCTCTTGTATTCCTCACAGGCCTCAGAGCTCTACTTTGTGAGCCTAACAGCGAGAGTGGAGCTATGGAGTAAACAACGTATTGGAAGAATAATAATACTGAACTTCTACTAGTAGTGCCAGTATCATAACCATATAATAACAACATTAATAATGAAGGAGTAATTACTTCATCTTAGAACAGGATGAGCTAATGCAGGCTGTTTGTGTGCGTCATGAGTAACTGGAGTTAGCAGTTTCCCACAGTGAAATCTGAACCTTTAATCCACTTAAATCATCTGAATCAAAACAGTATATATTTCAAATGTTTATGAAAATAGATTTTCATAGAGGGCGTGGACAGCTACACCGACAGCTACACACTGTGTCCTCCTCTTTTAGAGTAGATTGTGTGTGGTGTTGTTTTTTTGTCTTGTCTTTTGACAACAGAAACACTTACTCCATATCATTTATAGCTCTTCATAGGCCTTCATCAGAGCTCTTCTCTTCCCACTCTATTAGGACTGGCTGAATGTCTTACAGGGGTGGTGTACAAATCATTCAACAACAACAACAACAACAACAAAAATGAAAAAGAAATCTAACCTTGGAGCTCAAATCAGCCTACATGCTGGACACTGATCAGAAGCCACAGCAGAGAGGCACTGCAACAAAAAGCCAACTGCAAGTTCAGGCAGCTTTGGTTAAGTGACTAAAACAATGCAGGCACATTCACATTCATCTACGGCTTTCTAACAGGGTTTCACCATTTCTCTATTCAATCTATTAAAAGGTGACCAGTTACAAACACAAATTACAAAATAAATAAATAAATAAATAAATACATAAATAAATAAAAGGGTCAGTGGTTTAACTGATATTACCATTCACCCATGAAGCATTACCCTAGACACCACTACTGCCAATGCCATGCACACTTCCACAGAGAGCAGCATCCGCAGGCAGCAAGCAGAGATAACAGCCAGCCTTCAGCATGTAAGCAGATCCACCAGAGTTAAACTACTACAACACTTTAAGCCAGTGTTCAGGCGGCAACGTCTCATAAATAATCCCGTCCACACAAACCCAGCAAGTCCACGCAGCAAACGACGAACCAGAACTGAAACGTCGCTGGAAGCCATAAAAAAATAATATATATATATATATAAAAAAATAATAATAATAAAGAAACAACAGTAACATATAACGAGACAGACAGCCTATGAAAGTCGTCCGCTCCAGATATGTTCGTTGTGTATAGCTTATGGCTGTGGGTTTAACACAGGGAGGGGTGGAGAGAGAGAGAGAGAGAGAGAGAGAGAGAGAGAGAGAGAGAGAGAGAGAGAGAGAGAGAGAGAGGGGAGAGAGAGGGGAGAGAGAGAGAGAGAGAGAGAGAGAGAGAGAGAGAGAGAGAGAGAGAGAGAGAGAGAGAGAGAGAGAGAGAGAGAGAGAGAGAGAGAGAACACACACACTTTTGCTTGTGTAACAGCAAATTAGTTTGGGAGTATTTGGAGGCTGGCAGCTCTCTCAGCCCATGTGACCGTCTCTGTCTGGCACAGTCCACTGCGAAGGGAAGCCGCGGCAGGTCCACGGCGCTCTCTCCCACAAGAGATAAAAGAATAATACAATTTCTGGATACTTTTAAACGTCGCTTTTTAAAATGTTGGGCTTCACTAACGACGATTAAAAGCACGGTGCAAAAAAGTTGCCGCGAAATAGTGGAACGAGCCGCCGAGATAAAACAGCGCACACCCCCGCCCGGAGAAAGTGGTACGGTCGCAAGCTCAAATTCCGAGAATTGAGCTGCGCTGATTCTTAGAACTGCGCTTCTTAGAAGTGGTGATGCAAGAAGTTTCTAGGAAAGCACTACCAGGTGATGATTTTTTTTTTTTTTTGGGAATCAAATTCTACTCTTTTTGCTCCATAATCTGGCTTGGGTGCTGCTGCTGCTGCGGCTGCGATGCGCGCATGTACAGCTGTTTCATGGAATAGCGTCTTTAAAAACATGTCTATTTCGCGTGTTTTTAAGGGGCTTTATTTTTGTGGCAGAGAGTCCAGGGGTTGGAGCTCACTGTTTAGGGGGCTGGTGTGTGTGTGTGTGTGTGTTATGTGGGACTGATTGCTTGACTGGGTCGACACATCCAGATCCAGCCGGGGAGAAAGGCACCTTTGGCTGACTGGCTGGTTGCGAGAGAGCGAGAGTGTGTGTGTGTGTGTGTGTAGCCTATGTGCGGGGCTTGAGTTTTGGGGACGGTGTGCTCCAGGGTAGCGCGCTCTCTCGCTCTCTCGTGCGCGCGTGCATATGCGTGTGTGCGAGACTGACGGAGTGAGTGAGTGAGTGAGTGCGTGAGTGCGTGCGTGGTGTGCTCAGCATGGGGAACATGGTAGACGTGCTTGGGTGTGTTTTCTTGAAGATGGTCAAAACATGAGAATCTGGGGTGCTAAGATGAAGTTAAAAGTAGCCAGGCTGTCAAAACAAGTGTGAACTTGGGGGGCTGGTGTGTGTGTGTGTGTGTGTGTGTGTGTGTCCACTTGTTTGTTATGATTGTGATTATTCTGATTATTATTATTATTATCATCATCATTAGTGCTTATGTCTGTGAGGTCTGTGGAGGAGCGATGGCACTGTTTCGGCACAATTCATCTTCCAAGTGTTATTCGTGCTGCCCCTTTTTCCACGTCTGCTTGGCGGAGGGTCGTGGCAGCTGCTGCTGCTGCTGCTGCTCGGTCTGTGTGTTTTTTCGTGCATCTGTTTTGCATTAGCCGCGGATGAGGCGCCGCGAAGCGGCAGCGCTGGCTGAGGCTAACCCGAGGCAGCGCGCTCTTCCCCGGCTGCCCGTCGTGCTAACGCCACCTCCTTTTGTAGCAGTTCTCTCTTTTTTTTTTTTGCACTAAACACGGGGCTGTTTTTGCAAAATTGTAAGCAGGAAAAAAAGAATGAAAAAACAGGGTTTTAATCTGCAAGCAAGAAAAATAGTAAATATAGCTAGAAAGATTTAGCCTGTCGCCTGAAACGCTAGGCTGTTGTTTTAGCCAGCCTGTTGCCTTTACTCGGGCGTGCATTTGTGAGCCAGTTTGTCTGAAATGGAAGATGAAATAAGTAGTTGAAATAAATAAATATGTTAAAGTTTGAGAGGGGGTCACGGCGACAGCTCGTAGCGATGCAGATGTGTGTTCCGATAAAGTTTGGCTAGTTCAGACAGGCACCGCGCCGTTTGTTGACACTCGGGATGAGCGTTTTTTGGGGGAGACGGGATGAGGTGTTTTTATTATTAGCTGCGGGTGGGATCGCCTGCCAATGCGAATTTACCAGCAGATCTGATCTGCACTGCGTGTCTGAAAGGTGTCTCGGATGACAGGCTCCTTCACTAGACTTTGGCATTTAGCAAGGGGGTCATAAAAGTGTGTGTGTGTGTGAGAGAGAGAGTATGTGTGTGTGTGTGTACGGGGTCCGCGTGCTCTTGAGCGCGCTGCGCGTGCTATTCCTGGACGGAGCAGAAAACTTGCTCTGTATGTGTGTGTGTGAGTGTGTGTGAGTGTGTGTTGGGTTTCAGACCGTTCATCAAACACGATCATGCGCTGGACACGGGATATCGCTACTATAGCCTACGCGGATTTGATTCTAATGCCAGAACAGCCCTCGCTTCATAGTGCTGGTCTAAGGGGATGTCAAATTAAGAGCACGCTGAAGCAGGAATAAACGAGTACATACCGTTATCTAAAAGCGGTTCCTGTGACAGATATTAAGTGAGAAGCGTTGTCATTAAAATAACCCCCCTGGGCTGTCTAGATAATAAATAAGTAAAGGAGAGTATTAAATAATGTGAGTTATACGGAGTTATTCAATGAGCGCACGTCTTACAGATGTGGACATGGCTTAACTGATGTGATGCACTGATATTGAGCTCAGTGTGGACTGAGCTGAATGGGGCTCTGTGCTCATGTATATTAGACTCGTAGGGACATCTTGTGGTAGAAGAGCAAGCAGGTTGAAATGAAATGGAAAAAGTGGACAAAGTTACTCTCACTGACAGAATCGCTCAGAGCAGCAGCATGTGTGTGAGTGTGTGTGTGTGTGAGTGAGTATGTGTGTGTGTGTGTTTTGTATAGCTATATGTGCGGAAAATGGGGTTCCCCGTGATCTTTGGAGGGGTTTCGGGCCATAAGTCATGCTGATTTCACTCTGAAAATGAGATCTGCCTCATTTGAGAGTGTTTCATCATCACACACACGTGCACACACACACACACACACACACACACACACACTGGCACAGAATGTAGGTTAGTGAGAGAGAAAGGACACTGGTTTCACAGTGAAACGGAATCTCGCTCAGAGAGGAGACGAAATGTTCAACATGTAAGAAATGTTTACTGCCAGATTTATTCCCACACAGTCCCTGACTACATTGGTCAGTGTACTTAATGTGGTGTTGGTGATGTGGAGGAGAAACTGCTGATGTGACCTGCCAGAAAAAAAGGAGGTCTGCTCTGTTAGAAACAATCCCTGAGAGAATAAAAACTGCTCAACAGTGAATCCACTCTTACAGTAGGTTAATGCAGTGAGCTGGAGCAGCACATTCACTTTCAGTACATCCACTTTAGGCTTAATTAAATTAAAGAGACATTGTGAGACGGTGAGATATTGGTATTGGTCAAATTATTGTAAAATTGTTTACAAAAGCAATGTTAAATTCTTATAAAACACTGTCTGGTCATTTCTGAAGCTTTAATAACACAAAACGATGGTCTTTCCATTTGGGAATCAGGAATGAAACTTTTATTTGCCAAAATTATTGGTCATTTAGCACCACCTAGTGGAGAACCGATGGAACTACAGTGAATGTCGCTTTGTTTACTGTAGTACTGTAACGCAACTTGTTCCTTGAGATGATTTGTTGATCATTTCTGCAATTAGATCAGTTCCATTTTACACAGAACAGTGATATACATTTTGACTGTAGTGTTTCCCTTGATCTATGTGTTTAAAAAAACAAACAAAAAAAACAATGAGGTGTAATTTGCAGTGTGTTGTCTAATGAAATATGAAGTTAAGACATTCATATATACCTAGTTTTACAAGATATTACATTTCTGGAGATGTACAATAAGTAACTTAATCGAACAGCTTATTTTATTCTACTTTATATAGCACAGTTGTACTTACGAAATTCACTGATTGTAACGTAATCAGTGTCTCATTTGTATTCATGCATGCTAGTCTTTCAGTTTTCATCGTTCTGGTTATTCTTAATGTCACAACTGGGGCTGGGCCAAAAGTATTGCCCAGCCCACTTCCTTTAGTGTTCATTGTGTTTCCAATATGCAGCAAAGCATTATACCAATGGCACATCGAAACTCAAACATAATGTTTGTTTCCTTTTCAGATCTTGACAAAATGTCTTGTGCAGCAGACAGCTGCATCCAGTTCACGCGCCATGCGAGCGACGTTCTACTCAACCTGAACCGGCTGCGCAGCAGAGATATTCTCACAGATGTCACCATTCTGGTCAACAGACAGCAGTTTCGCGCTCACAAAACAGTTCTCATGGCATGCAGGTGCAGTTTAATGCTATTAACATTGTGGTGTGTGTGTCTGTGTGTGTCTTTTGCACAAGAGAGATATGTCAACTAAATTAGATTTTGGTGCTGTCTTTTAAGTGCACATTCAGCGAAAATCTAAAAGCTTAGAGTATTCATCTACTGTCTCTCTACAGCGGGCTCTTCTACACAATATTCACTGACTCGCTAAAATGCAACCTAAACGCTATCAGCCTCGACCCGAAGGTAGACCCAGAGGGCTTCGCCATCCTTTTGGAGTTCATGTACACTTCTCGCCTCACACTGAAGGAGAGCCTCATTATGGCTGTCATGAACACCGCCATCTACCTGCAGATGGACCACGTCGTTGACACCTGCCACAGATTCATTAAGTCCAGGTATGCACCAGGAATTACAATCTTAAAGTACTTGCAGGTGGACTGAACTGTTTGTGTACTTATATATATATATATATATATATATTGTTGCTGTCACATCAAGACCTTGATTGATAGCAATTGCCCCAAATGACCTGTGAGATCTATGTACTTAACTGCACTTAAACATTTAAGAAGTTTCCCTCTCCTGTAAAGTTATATTTTAGGAGGTTCAGGGTACATTAGCAACACTATGGTTCTAATGCTTTCATTTTTCCCCCTGCAGTGACTCCTCTATGAAACTGCCCAGAGAGGACTTCCTGGTCAGCCCTCTGCTTTTATCTCAAGATGTTCATGGTTACAGACCGCATGAGGTGGTGGAGAACATGCCGGGGCGAGCAGGACCTTTTAGAGACGGGCGACCTTATGGAGCTGGCATATTCAATGGAGTTAACGCTCCTAGCAGCTCGTATCACCTCTATAGCCAGTTCCCCATGCAGGGGTTCCCGTTCCCTCTCTGCAAGCTGACAGATGCCAAAAATACTTTTCCTGATTTCTCCAAAGGAGGCCCCATCCAACACAAACACTGCTCTCCAGCCGACGGTACAAGCTCAATGCTGGCTGATTACGGACGCAGCACTGCCACTGCCTCGAGTGCATGCCACGCCGGCCCCTACTCTTCCCGGGAGCTGGGCAGGAACGAGGAGATGAAGAGGGAGAGCTTGGAAGGACTGGTGCAGTCCATTGGCATGAGCTCTAGAAAGCACGGGATGGCTGGGCTATCCCAGGAACAGCAGCGGGAGATGGGTAAAGAGCAGGCGCCGCTGACCGAAGAGGACTTGACCCACCAACACTACTCCATGGGCATGCCCTCCAGTGGTCGCAAGACATTGATGAGCAGCCCCCAGAGCCCTCTGAAATCTGACTGCCAGCCCAACTCTCCAACAGAGTCGAGCAGCAGCAAGAACGCCGCCCTCTCGCAAGCCTCGCAGCCACCAACTCTGCCAGGCACGCAGGACCCGAAGGCTCGCAACTGGAAAAAGTACAAATTTATCGTGCTCAATCAGAGCACCAAGGAGGAAGAGAGCAGTCCTCATGACCCTGAGATGCGCTCGCCTCAGCGGCTGGGACTGCCTGCTTTCCATCCGACTTCTGAGACTGACCACCCAGACTCGCATGCCACCAACACGAAGTTGAGTGACCACAGCGATGACTTCACTGTGCCCCAAGCCAGCCGCCTCAACAATATCATCAACAGGTGAGCTCTTCCATCTGTTTTTCCAGCTGAGATATAGTAAACCTGCAGGTTTAGTATTTAGTTATTTATTGACTTTACTATAAATGAATGTGCCATCAGCGAGGAATTAAGTGTGGCCCTTGTACAGAACTGTACAGTTTAAAGCGTTAAACAGCAGGCTGATTTATTATTAAGGTTTACTGCTCAGTAACTACTATAAATTGTGGTACCGACTAAAGCATGGATATTACTGTAAGCCCACTGTACTCAAGAGAAAGACAGTGTCTGCAAGAAAACCACCACCTGACTTCACTAACAAGCTCTCCTCTTTGATCTAATTGGTGAAAGCTCAGTCTGAATGCATGCAAGTCTCTTCATACATATGCACAAGCATTGCAAACCTTCAGATGAGTATCCATGTTCTAAGCCATTTTGTTGTCTTTTATTAACATGTGACAGCAAAAGAACACGTCCAGCGATCCCAAACTGGTTATGCCATCTAGCTTTCTCATGCAATAATGTGGAGAACCAGCTTGCCAGTGTTTTGTGGCACAGTTCTCCTCCCACTACCTCTAAAAACCCAGATTGAATTTTTCTTCATCCATTCCAATCCTCTTAGAGCACAGTGAGGATTTACCTTCTTAGCTAGGATGTGTGAAATTCATCAAACATCCTAAAAATGAGTGTGAGAATGCCAGTTGTGGCTGCATTTGCTCCAGTGAAAAAGGCTAAAAACATGGGAGGGAAAAAAAAACAAACCCTTCACATTTCTCTTCTGCAGAACTCTGGAAGGATCACAGAGGAACAGTGACAGCCACTCTTCTCTTTATATGAGCCATTTAAAGTGCACCTCCTGCGGCTCGCAGTCCCCGCAACACTCAGACGTCTGTCCCAACACTCCCGGCTCGCGCCTAACTGAGGAAATGTCTGAGCTCCACTCCGAGTACTCCGACTCCAGCTGTGGTGAGCCAGTCGTTTGCTTATTGGTTTCTACTGCATAAGCTTAAGCCCTGTACCCTTAATTGAATTTAGGTCATGATGACCGTAACCGCTTAGCAGTGGCTTTACTTGCTAATTTTGTATCTTCTTTTTTTTTTTATGTGAATCCCTTCACTTTGCAGAAAACGGTACATACTTCTGTAACGAATGCGACTCCAAATTTGCAGAAGAGGAGGTTTTGAAACGCCACATGCTTCAGGTCCACAGTGACAAGCCATACAAATGTGACCGGTGCCAAGCAGCGTTCCGCTATAAGGGAAACCTTGCCAGCCATAAGACAGTTCACACAGGTAAAAGAAAAAAAAACATATATTCCCGGTCAAGAGATTTTATTTATTTTTATTTTTTTTAACACGTAGCTGTAGTTTATAGATCCGTGCCTCAACTTGTATTTGTCTACGCTGCAGGAGAAAAGCCGTACCGGTGCAACATCTGTGGTGCACAGTTCAATCGACCAGCTAACCTCAAGACCCACACGCGCATTCACTCTGGAGAAAAGCCATACAAGTGTGAGACATGTGGTGCTCGTTTCGTTCAGGTAAGTCTTTTCACCTAAGCATCAGAACAGGATCATGTGGGAGGTACAGCAATGTGGCTTGCGGTGTGAATTAAATGGCTTTAATGTTCTGCGGCCAGGTCGCTCACCTGCGCGCCCACGTTCTGATCCACACCGGAGAGAAGCCATATCCCTGTGAAATCTGTGGCACTCGCTTCCGACACCTGCAGACGCTCAAGAGTCACCTGCGCATACACACAGGAGAAAAGCCCTATCATGTGAGTACAGAGCACACGTCACACATTTTCATGAGCAAACTGAGATTCATTTAGAATTAAACCCTAGGTTTATTATTGAGTTTTTAATACTAATGCATATTGTGGAGTCCCACGGAGTGACGAACTGTGGGCTTGAACTATGATGGTCAAATGGAGCACCCTGCCTACCTTTTACAAAATTCGAATTGTCTCATCAAATTGTCTTTTTTTGCCTCTAAATGGTAACAATAAATGACCAAGACACTGAAGAACCTTTTGTCCCCTTTTCATTCATTCTGCAGTGTGAGAAATGCAACTTGCACTTTCGCCACAAGAGTCAGCTGCGGCTGCACCTCCGGCAGAAGCATGGCGCCATCACTAACACCAAGATCCAGTACCGCATGTCCACAACAGACCTGCCCACTGACCTGACCAAGGCTTGCTGAACAAATGCATGGGCCAGCCCTGACCATGGCATTCTCTGAGCCTGACTCGTACAATCATCCAAAATTGTAGTGCCACACTGTGTTGATCAGATAAGAAGAGAAGAAGAAGAAGAGAAAAAAAAAAACTAGGCATCCAATGCCATTCTACGGGTTTCCTCTACATGTGAACATAGAACCACATACGGTCTCTTGTCACTTTATTGTTTATATTTGCATATAAATATTCAGTAACATTGAGTGTTTTTAAGCTTTGAGTTAGGGAGAAAAAAAAAAGCTTTATTTTGTTGAGGAAAAAAAAAAACGGAGGATGGAATGTAAAACATTTAAATCCAGTTTTTGAGAATACAGTATTTTATATCAAAGAAAACTTACTTTTTCTGAAAGTATTGGGGAATTTTAATTGAAGGTTGGTATATTTTAAGGCAACGGTATTTCTGGCAGTGTAAAGAATCATGTTCATAGTTTTTTTTATATATATATATATGTGTACAGGCTACACCACACTAGAAAGGCCTCGGTCGTGGACGGAAATCCCGACTGTGACTGTAACGTTTAATATATTAATTGGTTTTATTTGTATATGAGAATGACAGCTGCTCTCTCAAGTGTAAATCATGCATGAGGTGGGTTGCTACTGGTAAACATTCATTAAGCAGGCAGATGCATAAACATTGTGACATAATGCATAATTATATCCCCAAGATTGCTTTCTGCTGGCAGAACCAATCTTTAATGAAATATTAAAATATGCATTTAAAAAAAAATAAAAACACACACAAAGAAAAACTGGTACTGCTACGGTACGACCAATAAGATATTTTGCTTCAGTTGTATTTGTATAGAAATGTGATTTTTGTTTTTATTTCTATCAGCAAGTGAAGGTTTACAGTTTTGTCATTGTACTAGAAGCTACAGTAACAGGTTGTAATATTGCCCAGCCCCCCCCCCCCCCTCCTTTTGTCTGTATATACACTGTGTATTCAAGGTGCCTTTCTCAATGGCGACTGAATTCCTTTCCATTCAGCCCAGCTCTACTAAGGTACAACTGCAGGGCAACACTTGTCCTTTTCCTTCCCCCTCTTTTTTGTGTGTGTATGCGTGTGTTTTCTAAATGCTTTTCACCAACTTTCAAAAAATGGAAAAAGAGAAAAACAGCTAATTCATTATTGCTCGAGCTGTATATCTTCAGGAGGTGTTTTGGCATTGGGCTTTCTTTTTTTTTTAATGCATTAAGCTAACTGTATAATAGGTGTATGAATGTAAAATAAAAGTATTGAATTTCTATGTACAACTCTGTAGACCTGCCTCCTTACTTTTTTTACAACATCCTCTACTGTTCATTCACTCATGATTAATTACTACAAGTGCAATAGTCATCAAATCAGAGCTCTCAGCTTCTAAGGCTGGAGGCATACAACACTGCACCGTTGTCTCCAGCTCCTGCAAAGTTGATGCAATCCACCAGCTAAATATTAAGCTGAATTAAGCGTGCAGGTTCTGGGAAAACAAAACCACAGTGCCACGGCCCTCCAGGACCAGCATTTGAGGAAGCAGGGCGTTTGAGGGAAAAGCTGTGCGCATGCCATAACAATAGTAGAGTTGTTAGAGAGTCACCATACGCGAGAGTGTAAGGAACTAAACCAGCGCATCTATGAGGTAGTGAAATGCCCACAATAGAAGCTCTACACCTCCAACATTTCATTTCCCTTTTACAAAAAAACCAAGAATAGACAAAGGTTTTCTTCAGCAGTAAGAATTCAAGTGCAACTGAAGAGGAGGGGGGGGGTTCAAAAGGCAAGAGTGTCTTCTACCATAGTAAGCTTACAGAAAATTACAAGCAGGTCCATCACCAGTCTGGAACCCAGCAAACCTTCAACAAGAGGAATAGAATATAGGCCTAGTACAACACTGAGATTTTATAGTGCTGAACTTGTATTTATAGTATGTACATGTATATTGTATTACTGTGCTGTATTGTGTGAATTTCCTTTGGGATCAATAAAGTATCTATGATAAAAGGCACCTTCAGCAATAAATCTGCATTACACTTTACAATTTGGTATGCAGGTCAAAATGAATGAACACTAAAACTGTTATGAAATTCAGAAATATGAAAATACCTTACACTTCTACTATACTACACTTTCATATATGCCAACTTACTCTGATGACTTGCATGCAATTTTAAACCAGAAGTAGGCTTTGACAACACTGACCTAGTGCACATTTTATTACAAAGAGCTTTAAGTCACAAAACATGCATCTCCAAAATAGTGAGTTTATAGGTGAAGGCAAAAATCCTAACTTGAACAGAAGTTAATGTTAGAGTTTATTCCAAATAATTTGGAACAGTTCTGTTGGTCTGTTCATCCAGAATTATTTACACCATGTACAGAGCTGCTACAGGGTTCAAACAAAAAAAGAAAACTAAAAATCAGACAAACTGGAGATAATTAGTCCTGTTTAACAGTATAGGGTGCAGCAATATTTGCAATATACCATCACTGCACGAAGTAGGGGACTGTATTTGGATAGCAGTTTTTGAATTTGGTCACTACTGATGTATTTTGTCTCAAAATATCTGGATAAATAAGGAGTATCAGGAAAAGTTCATTACACATTTTGCCTACCTATAGTTATGAGGTGTTTCCAGGCGGCAGTTGTCAAAAGCAGACATTGTTAATAAAATAAATACATTTAAAAAAAAAAAAGAAAGGGCCATTTAAGGAAAATCTTTCAATCAAATGATTAGATCATAATTAAGCAAGAGTAGTTGGGAGGAGAAAAACAAAAAAAAGCACATCTGGGCCAAAACCTGCTAATAAATTATACCTTTGTACTCAACAGCAGCACTATGGCAGAAATCTGACAGTGGTGTACTGTACATCCTAAACCATGCAGGTATCAGATCCCTTTAAGGCAACTGTAGGACAGGTATGACCACGTTTTGCTTCTCCACCCCGCTCCCCCACAACGCTTAGTTTTCAAGTTCAAAACCCAAATTAACCATCATCTTAATCCTGCTTGACTCGTTTGCACATTCTCAGCCATCACAATTTCCAAAATCTCACATTTCATTATGGGAGGGGAGGGACTGTACAGAAATAGATCACTTTAGAAATCCACTTAAATCTGCCATACTAACAACCAGGCATTTAAATATTTTTATTAATAAAACAATAAAAGCATGTAATAGGAGCACAGTACACATTAAACACACACAAAAAAAAAAACACAATCACAGAAACTTTAGTCAACGTCCCAACTCAAAATCATACACAAGTGTATCGTTAAGGTCTTCTGGGCCCAGCCTCCAGTGGTTTTCTTTCTTTGTTGAAATCTAAAGAGACATGCCTTTGGATTTACCACAGAAAATTGCTCAACAATATGCACTTCTCGTGAAACCCACACCAAAAAAAGGAAGCAGTCACTCTCTGTACCTCTTCGTCCGACAGGTCAGAGATGGAGGAGTTAAGAACAGGGTCCTCTGTGAAGTGTTCATCCAGCTAGAAAGCAGGAAACAAAGAAGGGCAAAGCTTAAGGACCATTTACAAGAAGAGTCTGACAGAAAAGCTACATTAGCTGTAGTACTAAAGTGCAGCAGTCTGCCAAGTTCACCTCGCTCTCTGAAAGACTGTAGTCAGGCCCGCTGCTGGACTCCATACCAGTGCCATGCTTCCCCTCCTGCAAATGGTCACCCAGAGGAAAGCAGAATTTTTAAGCATCTCATTTTAGTCTCATTAAGTTCTGTTTGAGATCTGAGATTTCATCTCCTGCTGGAATTCAGCTACTGAAAAACAACCCTCTGATTTCCTCACCATGTAGCCTGGTCAGACTAATCTCACCGCAGTCTCAGCCAAATAAGATTCACATGAGACAAGTATAAAAGACCTTGTCATTTATTTTAAGGCTCTATTTTAGCCATTTATCAGTGCAGAAGGAGATCTCGCTTTTCTCATTGATGTGCAGAACCCCCTACAGTTAATTGCTGGCGTCTACAAGAAGCGGTGTTGGACCAAGGCCAAGAAGATTGTGAAGGACCCCAGTCATCCCAACAATGGACTGTTCTCTCTGTTGCCCTCGGGGAAACGCTTAAGAACCCTGAAGGCTAACACAGAGAGAATGAGGAGGAGCTTCTTTCCACAAGCCATACATATATACATATATACACACACACACACACACACACACACACACACACACACACACACACACACACACACTATTTCATCTCTGTATATATATATATTTGTATATTTGTATTCTGTACTTTTTTTTGCTTATATTTCTATATTTTCATTTTTATATTCTATTCGTTAACTTAAATGTAACTTATTCTATTTTTATTTTCTTCATTTTTATTTTATTTTTCTTTTGCACTTTACTTCATTAAGTTAAGGTTTAGTTAAGTTTAAATGTAGATTTTTATTGTATAGCTTGATGTGGGCAGACTGTCAAAAAAGCATTTCACTGCAAGTTATACTTATACTATAAAATTTGATTTGATTTGATTTTGATTTGATTTGAGCCCTTTCCTCCTATAGGGGGGGTTAGGAGAACGGATCCAGAAGCCAGTGAGACATTAAGAGCCCCCTCATTTCTCCTCAGACAGACAAGCACCTTGGGCGAGCACGTGAGAGTCGATCATCAGTAGCTACATAGCGAACCTCTAGAATTAGGGGTGCTAGAGTTCAGCCTTGGAAGGCAAAGCACGGTAGACTTTTAGCATGCTGCTCAGCTAACATATCTAGCTACTAGCTAGGTTCAAGTCATTGAGCCTACAGAGGAGTTCAGTTTTTATGGAATAGAAAACCAAACTAGTCTCTGCTCATTAAATCAATGCTACTACGTACTACGTTGCTAGCTAGCTAGGTCAGGTCTATGTAGTGGGCTCTACCTTGTTAGCTAGCTAACTGAACTCATTTAGCCTACAGAGTGATGTGACCTGTGGCCTCTCATACCAAGTTCATTTAACAAGAAACTGTCTGACCATCTTCAGGTGATGTTTAGCTAGCTAAGTAGTCCCTGACCCTACACATTAGCTAGCTAAGTAGTCCCTGACCCTACACATTAGCTAGCTAAGTAGTCCCTGACCCTACACGTTAGCTAGCTAAGTAGTCCCTGACCCTACACGTTAGCTAGCTAAGTAGTCCCTGCCCCTACACGTTAGCTAGCTAAGTAGTCCCTGCCCCTACACGTTAGCTAGCTAAGTAGTCCCTGCCCATACACGTTAGCTAGCTAAGTAGTCCCTGACCCTACACGTTAGCTAGCTAGTTACGAGACTTCTCAGTAGGCCAGGTTTCACCACTGGAGGTCAAGTTAGCTAGCTAGCGCTAGTCTCCTAACGTCCCCTCAAAACTTACCATCTTCGCAAAAAAGTCAAACAGCCAAATTCCAGCCAGCCGGGCTAACGAGCCTGCCGGAGTGTTTAAGTAGGGGAGCACGGCCTGTCGGTTTAGCCCAATCTTATACCAGTACCCTAGCTAGTCAGTCAGGCCAACAACAGCCCTAATGAGCTCAAATGGGCGGAGCTAGCGCTAATTGTCTGTGAGGGTGACTACAGACACCTAGCGCTAGAGAGCGAGGCCACGTCCTATTTACAGCGTGTGCCCTTTCTTCGGGCTTGCTCACTATCAGCGGTGCTTATAGTGTAGCTTATTTAGCCAGCTGACGTTTTTTTTTTTTTTTGTTGTATGGTTTACAAAAGCTGTGAAGGAACGACTGTTAAACTTGTAGATAGGATGGTCCTCTCCCCTTCAGCCCACCAGCAACTCCTTCGTTACTTCAGGGTAGCTAGCTAGCTACCTGCGCGGCGCCATGACAGCCTCTCGCAGGGGCGACCCAAAGTGCGGTTCCCCCACAGCGCGCCAAAATAAGTTTATCAGTAGAAGTGTGTGAGGTGCTGTGGTTTGTACTGTATCGCAGTGTGTGGTTACAGTGTCTAGAAAGGAAACCGAGAGCCGTTTTAGTTGAATTTACACACACTAACACACACAAGTACAGTTCATTGACCTCGCTGATTGACGTCTTAACCCTGTTGTGGAGGAGAAGGCTGGAGCCTCCTGGCTACTCCAGCTCAGTTTCCTTCAGCTGTTTTACTGTTTATGAAAATAAATTTGAACAAAAGCACACATTACTGAATACAATACAATACAATAATTACCTCAAGCAAGCCACGATCTACTACAAGGGATATTTGACCCAAAAAAAAAAAAACACACACATTATATATATATATATATATATATATATATATATATATATATATATATATATAAAATCCAAAAAAAAAAAAAAAAAAACTATTATTCTGGGACTAAAGAGAATAACTTTATTTGTGGTCTACTTTCCATTAACTAACTAAACTTCTTTGCTTTGTACTGTGTGTGTACCAGTGTGGTTGATGGGGATCACATGTTCAGCAGGCCTAGATGCAATGGAAAGCAAGTGGTCAGCCCAAAAACTGGGTCTGGTTGTTGCCATTTAAAACAGGTTAGTCAGAAACATGTCTCATTTCAACGATCGCTTCCAGACAGCAGTAGTGCATTTTTAAAAAGCTATTAAAAAGAAAACCTAAAAGCACTAGAAAATAAAATGATCGAGTCTTGGTTTGGCCTTGTTTTCCACCCATAACCTCGCTTCCTCTAAAAACATAAAATGCCCGTAGCACTAGACTGCGGTCCTGGCACCTTACCCTGATATTCCAGTATCTCAGAAGCCCACTCTGGACAGGTGGTTCATCCATCCAGCAATTTTATCACAAACACGAGGACTACAGAAAAACATATGAATGAAGAGTTGCTTTTCTAATCATACAAGACCACAAAAACCCAACCATGAATCAATCAGAATGATCTGAACATTTTATAACCTTCTAGATCTCAAGCTGTGCAAACGGCAAGGAAGAGCCATGCAGGATGTGTAGCAGGGAGAGTGGTTTCCCAGCTGCTCCTGAAGGACTCCAGTCCCGTACGTTCTACGGCTGTCCTGCTCGAATTTAATCAGGAAATGAAGTTGCGAGTCAGTAAAGCAGAGAAAACACTAAGTTGTGCAGCGGCATGTAATTTCACCTAGCAGGATCTCTTAGTTTAGCCAGATAACTTCAGCCCAAAGCCTAATGGACAGGGGCCACATTTGGGCTTCCGTCTCTCCCGTATCTAGTAGCTCACTGAGAATTTGCTCACAAATTATGTGAATCATACAGGAGAAACACATGACACTGTTCAGGATCGTGGTTTTATTTCAACATGGGTATGATTCTTCAGTGGTCGATCTCTCCCTCTGGGTGTGCATTCATTGCCTTTGACTTTTCTTTGTTTTTTGTTATTAAAAAACTAAAATGAAACAGAATTCACCTGCTTTAAAGACAAACGATATACGCTGGCCTACAATGAATTGCCTACAGAGTGATGTATTTGACCAGAGCAATGTACTGCAAATTAACCTGAGAAGAAAAAAAAAAAAAAAAAAAAAAAAAAAAAAAAAACCTACAGGTAATTAAAACTGAAGACTTAAACATTGACTGGTTAAACCATATGCCACTCATATCTGCAGACAACAGATATTCAGAAACAACAAACTCCATACATCAGGTCACAACAGTATACAAAATTCTGTGCTTAAAAGAAAAAGGAAATCACTGATGTTAACATGTTTTTACAAGAAGTCCATCCAAAATGGAAAATGAACATCGAGGAATCACTGTTTCTGTTGCATGGCCTCTTTGCGTGCGGCATCCTGAAGGAGCTGAGTGTCCACCTCGTCTGCAGGAAGCTGAACATACCGCACCACTGAGCCACGGATGAAGCAGTTCTTCACTGACAGCTAGGGACAGCAAAGACTAGGTTAAAACAAGCAAGTCACGGAATGGCCCATCTTCACACGTTAGACAGACTCACTCACTCATTGCGCTGTACAAATACAAAGCAATACGCCTAACAAGTGAGAATGGATATAAACATTAATAGAATTCCAGAGACGTTTCAGAAAAACCCAAATTATGGGACTAAAGCACAGACTGAGATCACCCACACCAATGAAGCATAAAATAAATAACTAAAAATGTTGAATGAGATATTATATATATTTTGGATATGCTTAAACTAAGATGCTTAAACTGATGCCCAAACTAATTTAAGCACAAACAGTCCTGGACTCCAGCTCTACAGGACAAAAGTTCCCCATCCCTGGATAAAACCACGTCCAGGCAACAAGCAAGAAGTTTTCCTCACCATATGTGGATACTTCTCAGGGTCAGTGACACTGATGTCTGTGAGTTTGATGTTCAGATACTGTAGGAAATATAAAAAAAAAAGCAGAAAAGATTCATTACAAAAAGACAAAACAAAGGTAAAGGTAAAGGTAAAGGTAAAGGTGCACGTATTTGTCATTGTACAGTGTGCACTGTACAGCGAAATGGGTCCTCCGCATTTAACCCATCTGTGGTAGTGAACACACACTCACACACACACTAGTGAGCTAGGGGCAGTGAGTACACACACACACCCAGAGCGGTGGGCAGCCAACTCCAGCGCCCGGGGAGCAGAGAGGGTAAAGGGCCTTGCTCAAGGGCCCAACAGTGGCAGCTAGCCAAGCCCGGGAATCGAACCCACAACCCTGTTATCGATATCCTGGCACTCTAACCGCTGAGCAAAAAAGGCCAACATTAAGCAGTACCAGTATAGAATAGACCATGTACTATTCTGACATACCTGATCGACAGAGTGTAGCGTGCCACATATGCTGCAGAAGAACATTTTACAGAAGTTAGTAAACAGGCCATGACAAGTCAACTCAACTCAATTCTACATACATTCTACATAGACAAAAAGCTACAAAAATGACATTATTATTTTTTTTTTATAAAAAGGTACATTGTTAAAGTGTACGAGGTGTTCTGTCACAGGATTTCACCCACATAACTCACCTCAAGTCATTTTTCAACTCCACAACCACATCTTTGCCCACCAGGGACTTGAAGAATGAATAGAAAAGCTGTAAAACAATTTAAGAATAACATTACACATTCAGCACAGCATACACCAATCAGCCAGAACATTAAATCCACCTGCCTGATCTAGCGCAAGTCCCCTAATGCCAACAAAACAGCTCTGTCCTATGGTATCTGGCACCAAGACATTCGCAGCAGATCCTTCATGTCCTTCAAGTTGTGAGGTGGGACCTTCATGAATCACATTATGACCATTGGGCACCGATGACCCCGTTACTGGGGGGGGCACCTGTTATTCACTTCACCTACCTCCAGCTGCACTCTGCTCAACCCAGTTTTATGTTTTACTCAAACAGAGTCATGGGTCAAATCCTTTTTGTGCTTCAAGCAATTAGCCGTTTGCTTGTCAAACCTTGTCAAAGATGAACTTGGTTTGTGAGGCAGGCCTCAGCGCTGGAGTCGGCAAATGATCTAGAGCATGAACACCTCTCATACCGAATATCTGCAGGCATCCTCAAATTAATTTTTAAAATACCATTACTCAATAAGAGACTTTACTTGCCATTTAATTTGCAAATTAATTTACCAAATATAAAAATCCTTTTTCAAAATAACTTGGATCAAAGCCATTTGCTTGTGGTCTCAGGTTCCCCAAACAATGAAGAAAAAAAAAAAAAAAAAAAAAAAAAAAAAAAAAAAATTATATATATATATATATATATAAATAAAATAAAATAAAATAAATAAAAAGGTGGCATTTGCAAAAGCCTGAACACTTTACTAAGCCAGTAGTTAGTAACAATGTTTCTTGAATCACTGGCTACCACACAACCACAAAGCTTTATAGTAGGTCAGGTGTTCTTTTAATCAATTGATTTTCCTTTTTTCCCCTCCAAATCTATCTTTGTCGATTGAGGTCAGAGAGTCTCAGCATCACCCGGCTTCTCTGGACGTTCCTCAAACAGAGCGTTTTGTGATGAGATCACAGGTCAGGTTTCTTTCTTTAGACTTTTCTAGATTAAGATTAGGTTTATGCAACCAATGCTGCCCATACCATTTCTACCCTAGTTTCATCTGGTCATCCAGATCTCACCTTGACCTCCATACCTTAGGTCATTTCTTAATAGTTTTCCAGAATACTATTGGCCCTCTTCTTATAGCCAGATCGGAGGTAAGAGCCCCTGAGCCCCTGTCTGTCCCCTTAGCCATGACCCACATTCAGACCCTACTGTAGTCCCTGACACTGGAGGGCTTGGGTTTACTTCCCAATGAGCAACTGATCCTGTACTTGCTTACACTAAATCTCCCCCAATAATAAAGAAAGTAAGACGAGCTGCACGCTTCCACTGACGGACCAAACCTCGTCGTGAGTTTAGAAACGATTCTGCTGAGCGTCCTCGTTTATTTAACCATGTAAAACATCAATATTTTAGCAATAATAAAGTTAGAAAAGACTCGAAAACGATTTAAGCGCCTGTGCTACACAGCTGTAACCCAAACAGTGGCGTTCAGTGACCAAGTCTCCCAGAAACACGAAGCTTATACCCACAACTCCCTAACAGTCTGGAGCCGAAGCGCATAGTATTTTAAACACTATTAGACACAATATATTTAAATACTGTCTCTACATTTGAAATCTTCTGAAGATAAACGTTTGCTAAACGAAACTACTTTCAAATAAACTCACCATTTTCACGCGCTCTTTGTGCCCGTAGTATCCCACCCCTCACCAAACCGCTTCGCTATTGGCCAGCTTAATAGAGCGCAGATTTATTCTCTTAGTTCATTGGTTGGCTTTGCTGTCGTAGTTAATATGAGACTTTTCAGAATAAATGTTTCATAGAAATTAATAATCTTCCACTTCACATTTAAAAAGACAATCGCACATGGTCATTTGTAGGGGCTGCTGAAATTTAGGGTATTTTTTTTTTTTTTACAATAAAATATATTCACGTAGTTTTATTTTTAACTAAAGTTTCTTCTTTCAAAATAAAAGTCGGGAGCACCGGCGTTTTCAGGTTCTTTGTGATGGAGTCTGCATCGTTATATTGCTGTATCGTATCTGCAAAAATAATATTCCAACAAAGGTTTTTGTTTGTTTGTTTGTTTGTTTGTTTTTTGGGGGAAATGAATCCCATCCCAGCTGTTAGAGACCCAGTGCTGTCAGTAGTGTTGTTCTTTCTAGTCGTAGTGTTTCCTAGTTCTCACCAGCAGATGGCAGCATTTACAAAGTAACTGCACTTCAGTCCTGCCTAAACACAAGAATCATTAAATAGTTGCAACACTCGCAGTCTAATGCTGCAAATCAGAGTTTAATAAATGTGTAATAATCTTGAACGAGACTTATAATAAAAATATTATATACTATATTATAAAATAATGGGCAGATTAATATGTAGAAATTCTTAAGTTCGACAGCTGGAATTGGGATGATAGTATAGCCTGGCTGCACTAATGATTGCAAGTGGATGCTGCTGCAGTGATTCCTAAAGGTTCTCAGTGATTTCTTGACAGGATGTGAGTTGACAGTATATCTCTACACTTCAAAATTTACCCTGCTACTTCATATTATAAATAAACACCAGTGACCCATTTCAACTGGCATCTGTACATACCCATGCTAGAACAGTGCCTCCGTCATGTTTGACAGATTATTTGGACCCTTTCTTTGCTTCTCTTTACTCAGGTCATCTTGATTCCATCTGTCCAAAAAATGCTGTGTTGTGAGTCTACTCTGGTCTTTCTGTTCTTGATTGTTAGCAGTGTTTTGTCTGTGTCCATCTACTGACCTTCAAGTTGTCTTTTGAGATCATCCAAGCTCTTTGGTATTGCTGAGTTTGCCAGTGCGTTTCTTCTACGTTCTTATCCAGAGCGACTTACAAAATGCAAAGAATGCACCCGTTGATGATCCTAGGCTTTATTTGTTTCTTTGTAAAGCTTAACAAGCCAGGAAAATCGCTAGTGAACAAGTGTATTTGTAGGGATCCATAACAACCATGACCCTAAACCTGGGGTGTCCAATTCTTCAACACTGGACATTCCTTTTCTAAACTTAACAAAGGAAGAGTACTAGACCGACCACTTATGCCTCTTATTATGTATTATATTATTATGTATTATGGCCTTACCTCTGCACTTCTTTCAGAAAATGTACCACTTCTACTAGAACAGTTACCGCAATTTACAAGCAACTCCTGAAATGGACCCTCAACGTAATATTTGGTGGCACACTTTCTGAAAACAATAACATAATCAGTCGTGTCCTGGAACCATGAATGAGTTTCTTACTCCTCTCTACTGGAATGCTGGACCACTCTTCTTTTGCTAACTGCTCCAGGTCACTCAGATTTGCAGGGTGCCCTCTCCTGACTGCTCTCAACAGGTATTCTATAGGATTTAGATCTGGACTCACTGCTTTGCGTTGCCCTCGTGCTGGGAGACCCATGACCTCTGATGGAGACCCAGCTTTCTAACATTGGGCCCTACATTGCACTCCAAAATTATTTGGTAGTCATTAGATTTCATAATGCCATTCACACAATCAGTGTCAAACGCCATCTTTGAACCTCCACCATGTTTGACACCTTGGAACCTCCACCATGTTTGACACCTTGGAACCTCCACCATTTTTGACCGTAGGGACTATGTTCCTTTCTTTAAAGGCCTTGTTTCGTTTTCTGCAAATGGTAACAATGATATGATTTCACATAAAGCTCACATCCGTCCACAGAATGTTCTAAAGGTAATACGGTGGCTTCCCCAGGTAAGGTCTGGCTCTTTATCTCTTTATCAACAGTGGGATCATCCTGGGTCTCCTACCAGTTCTTTCTAATTGCGACAGAGCTTACACTGTTGTACGTTGTGGCTGCAGGAAGTTGACTGAAGTTCTTTAGCCAACTTTCCAACAATCCTTAGTTGCAATCATCCGTTTTTTTCCCCATCCACATCCAGGGAGGTTAGCTAGATGTGAATTCTTTACAAAGAGGTACAACAGAAAGTTATAGGCCAATATTTTTTGCCTTGATTGTACTCTGAACTCTCTAAATGCAGTGAATCACTGTTTGGCATTGTGGCATTAGCAGCGGGCTAAAAGACGAATTCAAACACACAGAGGACAAAGGCACATTTGGGATGAGTTTTAATGCAATGTTTAAATGCACAAGAGGTAACCGATGATGAACTGATCGCAAATGGTCAAATTTGGATGTTCTCTTTCTAGCAGTGGTTTATTATAAATGGGTGGTCATGTACAGTACTTTTAAAATGACGTGATATGACCAAATGCTTCTATTATTATTATTATTACTTGGTTCCACTTTAGCACAGAATCAACCCCTCCTTAGAACCACAATGTGGTCCAGCACACCATAGCTAGGAGTGAGTACACAAGAAACTAACCAGGACCAGTAAAGATCAATCATCTACATCAGCACTGAAAAAACTATCCTGAGATTCACAATTACCTCTGGGGTTTTTCTGGACATAATCTTTCTGTCTTCAAACTTCAAAGTGTTGCTTATCCTTAGGCACCATCTATCAACAAAATCCCACAAAATAAAAGCTAAAACAATGGCTGTACATTTACAATATATTCAATCTGACCAAAAAATAAAAAAAAGAGTTTGTGCAAGATCAGAATGGGGTAATATTGGGTAATATTATGTAAGCTAGGTTTCACTGTGCTTCTTTGGTATAATTTGTCTCTTAATTGAAATGATGTCATGTTGTCTGGATGCAGTTGTACAGTAACAGAGAAGCCTTCCTGGAGGAGAGAAATGCAGACTCATTTCAGTGGACGACCCATCTTTGGAAGCTGTGGTGTCTCATGATGCACTGGAAATGGAGAGAAATGAGAGAAATTGTTATTATAATAATAATAATAATTATTATTATTATTTAATTAATTCAGTTCAGAGAGCTGCATGGGTAGTTATGTGTGTCTACATGCCAGCAGTGCATTTGTTGGGAACACGTTCTTTTAGAGTCTCTTCAATTCGAGGTACCAAGTAAGTGTGAGGTACAAACTACTAAATACTAGGTCATTATTTTGGGTAAGTTTCATTACTAATGACACTTAAGTAGTTACATGTCTAATTTAGTGACATTGAAATGCCTGACAAGTTCCAAGTATTAACCATGTAAGATTGTGTAATAATAGTACTAATAGTAATAAAACAATATGAAGTAACAGACCGACAGACAGAAAAACTACACTGCACTGAAAAGCCAAAGTAAATCAGAGTAAAACCTATAAATGGAACCATTAGCACCAACCTGGTTGAGGCTATATTATCACTTGCTGTTGAGCAATAGCAAGTAAACAAGCAAATTTGATTATTTAAAAGACTTTTTAAACGCATTCATTAATATTTACCACTACTGCCATAACAAGCCTAATTATGTAACATACAGACCTTTTCAGTTTAATAGATAATAGAGTTTGGGCGCACCTTGATCTAACAGATTGGAAAAGCATACAGCATAAAATATGGCATGTACAAATGTTTTGGCACATTTTCATAAGCCACAATATTTCTTCTCCAATATGTTAAATTTAGCAAAAAAAAAAAATGTAATTGCGTTCTAAATTATGTAGAAATCATAATTTGCATCCTACCATCCTTCGGCAGTGGCTGGGCAGCTCTTGTAGGCAGCCGTATCTTGGTGGGTAACTCTGCGCAGTCTCTGTAGTCTCTAGACTTAGGCTGAGGCTGGGGCTGAGGGTCCGGCTGGCCAGGGCGGTATTTTACAGGCAGTGGAGGCTTACCAGCTGCTATCATGCCTCCCTCAGAGCGAGAGGGCACCACAGGCTTTTTGGTGTACGAGTGAGGCAGTAGGCTGTTGTTGCTGCTGCTGGGGTTGGAAGCTGGTGAAGTACTCTGAGATTTGCTGTCAGAGCAAGTGAAGGAGCGGTTACGAGGCGTTGGAACAGGAGGAGTGCGGTCAGTGTCGGGATCTGAGGGTTTGGGGAATGCAAAAATTTCTGGAGGAGACAAGTGCTCTTTTCGGAGGTTTTCCTGATCCTTGCCACTTCTTGACTTCCCCATTGAGCCGTAGAGAGGATTGTCAAACATCTCTGCAGGCTGACCATCTTCAGATCTTAAGAGCAAAATAAAATACTTCATCAATTCACAGACAAAACTGGGATGAAGAAGATGGAGGAGAGATACATAAATTCAAAGAAAAAAATACTTAGGTAATATAAAAAGTACAAATATGTGGTACTTGATGAAAATTAAAGGCAATAAAATATAACTCTAGAAAGATGCTGGTCTTCTTGAAATGCAATATTGACTTTTGAAAGGTGAGGCACCATTTAGACTAAATTATGCTTGGATGTACTCACATAGGACTGGAGGCCTTGGTTGTGGGGCTACACACAGAATGGTCATATCCGGCCTTTTTGGGGGAGATGTTGCCAGGACCTCCATCTTTAGCTACATGCCCTGCTCGAGACGACATGTTGCTGCCCTTGAAGCCCAGACCCATATAGCTAGGGTTGCTAATATCAGTGGGTAGCACCATAGCGGACCTGTAGATTGAATAAGAAACACTGTTTGTTTAGTGTCTGTGTAGCGTCTCACAGAATGTTTGAAGCAGGACAGTACTTCTGAACTTCAGGAGCTAAATGTTAGAAGAGTTACAAATTAGAACTCATAAACAGCTACTAGCAATAATCAATCATGTAAATATGAGTTTGTGGAAGTGAAAAAAGGTCTTACTTGATGTAGTCTACTGATTTGCATTTACTGGCACTTGAGTCATCACCAACTTTAATGAAATCTACAGAGAGGAAAACAAACTGGTGTTAAACAAATTAACAAAGCTAACACCTTGACATCCTGAATATAAAGATTCTCTGCCGATCAGATAAAGTGGAAACTTCCCTCCAGATTTGAAACCAAACAACTTGCAGCAGTAGGACAGCAAAAGAATTGGTGGTGGGAACAGTGAAGTACTTCACTAATGCCCCCGAACAACAAGGGCTGCTTAGAGTGAAATAATCTATGGTGAAATATAAACTAGAAAATAGGAAGGCTTTCTACTAGATTTTGGAGCCTGGCTGTGAGGATTTGGTTGCATTCAGTAACAAGAGCATTAGGTCAGGATGTTGGATGATCACCACCCCACCTCATCCCTAAAGTACCAAAAGCACCAAACATCATTACAGAGAACACAGTTCCACTGCTCCACAGCTCAGTGCTGAGGAGGGCTTTATACCCCACATATGTTTGTCTGCACCAGAGAGTCCTATTCTTTTGGCAATTCATCTCTACAGGGACTAGACAAGCTGTGTGTGTGCATTTGCACATCTGTGTCAGCAATGAGTGCAACTTATATTATCATATTGTATTCATTAAAAGGGGTGTCCACAAACATTTCTATGACTAGTGCTGGCAGGATTGGAGTATGAGGACTCACTGTGATGAAAGCCTATATGGGCTGAACAAGTCTGCATATGTAAATGTATGCATTGACCAAAGGTTAATAGTAATTTGCAGAGTAGTATAACTTGAAAAGTGTGGATCCATTTGATCTATGTTTGCTTTTCAGCTAAATACATTGTTGATAGTGAGCTCTCAAAATGTTAATAGGCCTTCCAGTGCTTCATAAAGATTCATTCTACTGTTAGAGAAAGAAAATGTGCAGCTTTTTATATTATGGATTTTTGTTACAATTTATGTTTAATTTAATTAATGGGGTTTGAAATAAAACTCGGAATTTACTCATGTGCTGAATTAAACTGTAAAACTGAGTCGTTCTCATTTACAAATAATATTTTTATTATTATATAATTGTTTTATGTTCATTATATAATTGTCATATATCACTGTTTTATGGAAAGGAATGTATTTTTTACACAGATCCATTTTAGTCACTAACATATAGTTACTTTACCCTTTTTTTGAGGGTAACTTTAAACCAAATGTGCATCGAAAAGAGGAGAATGGCATCTAACTAGTACAGCGTCTTACACTCCTATGCTGTCAGATGCTGGATGTACCTTTTTTTAATGTATTGCTGTTATTCAGTACTTAAGCAATTTTTTGTTTTGAACTTGTAATCAATCTGTTTTTTTTACTTGAGTATGGACTTTGGCCATGGACGTGGTGCTGTATGCCCTTTCACTCACCGTACAGCTTCTCTGTCTGTTTCCCTTCTGAAGTGCGCAGCTGGATACCTCCCGTCAGTGTACCTGTGCGTTCTCCATGATGCGTGAGTGTGACTTCAAACTCTGTATAGGCAATCTCTGCTGACCGCAGAGCAACACAGGTCTCACCTGGAAACAAAACAGACAAGTAAGTCTTTGTGCACCAACAATTTTTTTTTTTTATGGGAAGTTTAATGGGAAGACACTAAGCAAGCCTGGAGTTTCACTTGGGTCTCAAAGCTAAGAGGCAGATATATGCATTTGAATAAGGTAGTCTGTACCCAAATTACTCAAAGGTTACAGCCATGGGCTCCATTAGCATACATTAAAATCATGGCAGTATGAGAAGAATGGTCTGTTCACGTTGCAAACACACCTACCATATGATTCATCACTATCTGCAGACTTTACACTGATGAGAATGTGCTGATCTAGTAAGTATTCTGGGTCTGAAATGATGGGAGTGAGCTGTGAAAAGGTTGAAAAAAATGATTTACTGTGGTGTTCAACCTGATGATATCCATTCATGTGACAGTAAATTATGCAGTGGATTTTCAGATGATCTGAACAATACGCAACAAATTACCTCTACTTGTGTTCCGAATCGGACCTTTATGAAACCGTCTCTGCACTCTTGATTCTCTCCATCAGGGCCCTTTACAAATTCTGTTTAAATAAGGATAAAAATTCAAATAAATAAGCCAATTTATCGGTTCTTTAAAGCAATGTAAAACAGCAGTGCCCTTACTTTCCAAGCAGCTTGAGTGGTACTCGATGAAAAACTTTGTCTTGGATTTAGTCACAAGAGTAGCAACACAGTTCATGAATTTGATAGCTCCCTGAGATTCCTTTGTTGGATCTGAAAGGAAAACAATGTAGTAAATTATCCAAACTCCAGTGCCAGTGTACTTTACTTTGTTTCAGGTTTCCAAGAAGAATGCAGTGAAAACCACAGTGAAAGACATACTGTAGTAACAGCAATGTTGCTAATAAGAGGTTGCTGGTTCAGTATTCCCTATAGTTTGAATTGATCTCTGTATCTAGATCTGATCAAATAAATTGATACATACCGGTAATGTGTGACTAATGTGAAACAGCTAAGCTCTAAGTGAGTGTAAGCCTTCCTTAAATAAATACAATTCTATAAAACTATGGGTTAACACAAGCTGTGATGACAAGATCAAAATCACACACATGACCTCTCAGTAGTCCGATCGTAGATTAGGGTGGAACAATCTTCAAACCCGGAAGCATCCTCAATGCAACAATGTCCCACATATATTGTGTAATAAATGTATAAATTTATATAGAGAGCCATATACCAAGATAATTGGTGGAAAGGTATCCTACCATTTTTTGAAACAAACTGTGAAGTCACACCAACATCAAATGTAGCAAATACAGGTGAGTGGTCACTTGTCATGATGTCGTTGGTGCATCCTGAAAGAGTTTGAAATAATTATTATATTTTAAAAGTGTAAAATGTAAAGCACTATTTTCCAGATAAGAAACCTAAAACACTGATTCTAAAACCTACTAACCATACGAGTGGCAGGTTACATGCACCATGGGATAGGACTTCCTCAGCACACGGTCACACCATGAAGGCAGGTTATATTTGGTCTGTTAACAATGCAAAGACACATGAGGTATGAAGGAAGGCTGGGCCTGTGTGACATTTTACACAAAGTAAGATGTGTAAACCTCAATTTCCTTCACTCATCTTGTGTACAACGTCAATAACTTAAACCTAACAAGAGGTAGAAGCAAGTCCTACCTGACCACAGTCAGTTCATGCATTTATTCATGCATTAAATAGGTAAAACTAAATAGTAATGAGGAAAATAAATGTAATGTACCCCTGTAGCTTTGGCCTTGGTGTAGGCATATTTGTCACGTGTATCTCTTTCAAAACGATAAGTTGGGGGGAACGTGATCTCTTCTTCTTCTGCAGTGGTAAAAGAGAATGAATTAAATCGGCAGGGTAGTAGCAAATACATATAAATAGTAACAAAGAGTTTAATTCCAAATCACACTATAAGTTCTACACATAGATTGTAACAAAAACTTAATTAACACAAGAAAAAAATAATTTTTATTTCTGTAACACTGGTGGGTAATAGTGAATTAATAACTGCATAGAACTGAAACACTGTGCTGTGTCTTGTAGAGTTCAATCTCAACAACCACACTGAAAAACAGACTGAAATGACTTTTAATGCAGTTTGGAACCAAAAGTTCAACCACGTTTATTCATGGGGAGCTTATTTCTTAAAATAGTGTAAATCTTGCGTTATTTTGGTGATGTGGTTGAAGATTAGTAGAATATGCTGATTTAACTTTAAGTCTATATTGTTTACACCTGAATAAAATATTACACAAGATAAAGTATCTTACTTTACTCTCAGCAATAATCATGTTTGTGTAAACCTGTATTTTTGTACGGAGGTGAATCATCTGAATCATCAACTTTTTTTTTAGTATCTAATGGTTAGTGAGGTACAAATGTGCTCTGACCATATTCCAGAAAGATGTTCCCCGAGCCTTTCTCCATGTTCAGCTGGTCTTTGTTCAGCAGTTCCTGATACTGCTGCTGTTTGATCTTCGTCACAATGTTCTCTGCTTCCTGGAAAAAGTCAACAACAGTGCAAAAAGTTGTGTCTTCCTGTCTGCTGATGTCAGTAGCTCAGCGAATAGGGGAACTGCTCTGGGTTTCACACACTGGTCACCCTCTGTGCTCCCTCAACCACAACGGCAACTTTACTGACACACTGTTCACAAATGAAGAGTGATAAGACTCTTCAAAAGAAGACAAAGGGGTTCCTTCTGAAACCTAAAGTAAAATGTGCTTATGTTTTATGTAACATACATTTTAATATAAATCATATCATATACATTTTGAGAATAATATATGAATACAAACATTTTGTTTATTCTCAACAACTATTTTGCTTCGCAAAAGTGAAGCAACACACTCAAACAGTGAGAGAGAACATGGTTACATAATACTAGCATAACGAAACTGGTGTGCATGTATTCTAGATAAATAATGACCTATTTATGGATATGCATTGTAATTTCAGGACAGTAGTCATTACTGATGACACAGTCGAAGGCAAAGCTGTTCCACTGCCACAGACAAATTCTAAAACTTCATCAAACTCTAAATGTCTAAAAGCCATCCCCATGTTTTCTTACAGTGACACTGGCATGCAGCTAGTAAGAATTGAAATGATTACAAATCACAATCTGAAGCAATGAATACAAAGCCATCTTACCATTGTTGGTAAATCAACCCGGTAATTCAGGTCCCCGAGCCAGAAGAGGTGTGTGAACCGATGTGCAATGTCAAAAGGATTAACTTTCTTATCTCCCAGGTTCAGAAAGCGCAGAATATTTATGTAGTTCTGATTCCGCCTGACGAAAGCACAAGCATTGTTTAAGAAAAATGCAGCAAGAAATGTGACTGCTGAATTCTTGTCCAGGTTTTGATCGTCAATGACTTTCAGTTTGTTGTTTCTAGCAGAACTGCACAATTAACTGCATGACTGTCCTCAGTGAACACTGCAACACTGCATTGAGGGCTGCAACAATCAAATAACATTTGATACAACAGTGATGTAATTAGATAGCCTCAGGAACAATGCACCTTTATAATCAACCATTCTTAAGAAGAAATTTTATCTTACAGTTCACTTACGCAGTTTTTATACACAGCAAAAATGATTATCACAATTTTTAAAAGCAATTTATCGCTATCCAACAGTTTTATCGAACAATGCACATTTTGTGCTTATTATGCAGCCTCTTTTTAAACTGTAAGTGGTAGTGTACTTGATCACTGCTTACCTGATCTTCTTTTCACTCCCTGAGGTCAAGTGACTGTTGACAAACCCAAATGAGGTGCCATTAAACATAAAGGAAACCCCCACTGCTCCTTTATTTCCTGAGAAAGCAAACAAAAATAAAGATGCTTTATTTTACATACTATAAATTTTGCTATCAAGATTCTGGCTGTCTTTATTCGTTCTACTGACCTAGAGCATTAGCTATCCCAGTCTTAACACTGTCAGAGAAGATGTGTGAGATGCGGTTTTCATGTTCTGGCTTGGCAAGAACAACAATTCGTATGTTCCACAGCGTCTGAGTGGCTATCTGTGGAGGAAGGAGCAAATGCAATCGAAAGTCTGGATTAACATAACTAAACTACTGCCTTATGCCACATGAAAAGTCTAGAAAAGGCCATAGGTCCTTTTGTTTAAGTTTACCAAGAAATATTTTTTACACAATGATAAGTCCTGAAACCTGTGAGGGCATGTCCCTTATTCAAGTTCAGTCAAGGTACTACAAGGTACTACATGTTGAAAAGAAACAAAAATATGTCAAACGTACCCAAACCTAACCTTTACCAGGGGTGTACATGTTATAATGCACAAAGCAGAGGTGACAGTAACAGTACACAGTGTCCTGGTTTGGTTCTAACTGCATTCCGCTACACTTTACACATAGGAGGCCGTATATTCTCCGTATAACTGCACAGAGCGAACCTTAATGTCCATCCCGTGATGGTTTGTGGCAAATACACATACTGTTACATCCATTATTACTAAATGAAAATTAGTTGGTCCCTAATACATGCACATATAGTATGGAGGCATACAGAAGAGACATGTAAAATTAATTTGAGCTTATATACAGAATGAGAAATTTCCATGCATAGGTGTGAAAAAATATTAATGCTACTACTACAATTATTATCATTATTATTATTATTATTATTACTAATAACAATAATAATTAGCAAAACCCAAAATTGTAACATGAGGACAAATACAAAACTGAGCAGTAAATATAACAAATCTGCACCGGTTTAAAGCTGATGTTGGTGATGTCCCTGAGAGTGGATCGCACTATATCTATCCATTCCTTCTCTCCCAGTGGGTCCTCCTGTGTTCCAATAACGTAGATGTCGTGAGGGATGTGATTGGCCGTGTCGTCGCGGGTCTTCCCTTGACCCTTGGATTGAAACCAAGATGAAATGTTGTGGGGTGGGTTGGCATTTCCTGTGCAGAGGAGCAATGAACAGTTCAGTTAGAAATCAATGTCTATCAACTGAGCATATTATGTCCTTGATATGACATTAGAAAAAGATGTTGGAGTAGTAGCTTGGACTGGAGAATGAGGTTGAGAATTCTGTATTGAGGGATGATGATGACGGCCTTACCCATGTTCCACGTGCCAACAAAGATGGTGATCATATCTGGCTCTGGTTTGCCTGAGTGTTTGTTTTTCATCTGCTGAAGTAACTGACAGAAGCCTTCTCTCTTCTGGAATATTGATATATCATCCGCACACATGGAAACACACACACACACACACACACACACACATATTTAATTCATCATGCAGTCATTCTTCTAAACCAATAAAACTGGTGACTCAAACCCTTTCATATTCAATACAGAAACATACAAGTGCAATTATGCACTTGTACTCAATGCAAGTATGCAAATTTTCTCACAGTCTTACTCATTCTTAGATTTTAGATTTTGACTTTAAAAGCAAAGCGTTAGAAGTAGAACTTCACCTTTGTGTCATTAAAGACAAACTCTTTGCGCTGAGTCTTCTCCTTTTCCGTCTCTGCCACTATCACCAGTTTGGTTTGTATTTTCTGGGACTTCACCAACTGCAGGACTGCAAAGAATCTTTCCATGAATCACTGATTATGGGCATGTTTATTCACATGAATACCAGTAATTACAGTATATAACATACAATATACACTATTATTATTTTTATCATTATTTTTTATGAAATCAAATCAGTAAGAATGGTTTGGCTCAATAGAAATGCACCAAGTCAGAACTTTACACAGTGGTGGTGATAGGAACCATACAATGACAAGATTAATGCTTCTAAAAGCTCCCTAACAGAAAACTAATTAGCTAAATGGTTACTAATATCCTAATATACTAATACACCAGACATTGTTGTGGTAGTTCTGAGGTTTTGGCCTAAAAGGTAAAAGGTGTGGCAAAAGTGGCAAACGATGGCAAAAGAATCCCCTTACCATCATCAACGATGAGGCACAGTATCTGAATGAGCTCACTACTTTTAGTTGTACCTTCAGGCTATAAATCCACTAAAATGTTTTATGGTGGAGAACGTACTTTTATTGTGCACAAAGTATTTGTCCTCTGGACCGTCTTTGGACTTCTTAAAGTAAACCTTCCCACTTTCCACGTCAACCTTTAGGAACATCTTGTTTGAAATGCTAATGGAGTCTAATTTCACCTGTTGGCACAGATCAAAAAACATCAAAAACTCTACATTGGAAAGGTGCCACAACGTTCACAACCATGCAGATGCAACGTCATAATATCTTGCAAGTAAAACATGACTCTTTTTTATTTGCATATGGCTTGAGAATCAAACTACTGGAACACTGTTCACAATTTCAGAGCAGAAACACAATGCGGAAGAGAGCAGGTAGACAGGTATATATATATAAATAACAATAACAAAATAATACATTGTAAAAAAAAAATAATAATTGCTACCCTGTTATCCTTACAAACCAGCAATTTAACAATATTATCCAGTTATTCAGCTCTAAAGCAGCTGTGAAATGAAAGCATTGTGACACAGGAGCAATGTGGCATGGAGCTGGTGTAGCGGTAGCGTGTGACAGTAGCTAGTGGCAATTCTTTGGTGATTCAGAGTAGTCAGAGTTATTTCAGTTTTGATTATACACTCAGTCAGTGAAGAGAGGGTTAAATTCCCAGTGTTAAACATAACTCTGAAAGTGTTAAATTAACACTGAACAGTGTCAGGTCCTGATTACCTCCCAGAGTGTTAATGGATTAGCTCCACCCTTCTCTTGCTGTGTAGCCCTGGAGGGGTGTGTTTAAGAGGTCTATAAAAGTTTTTATATCTGTAAGTGCCACCATTTAGAAGACATGTGGTGTGAGCAATGTTCTCAAGCTACTTGGAGGGTGGGCTTAACTGTAAGAGTCAGGCTGTTTTAGGAGTTAATGACTCCTTCAGTTCTTTACTTGACATAAAAGCTCCAGTTTGGAATATATCTTCAATGTGTTCTTCATATGTGATTGAAGAAATGCTACAATACAAATGTATTGTATTACATTATATTGTTAAAATGTAGAGGTGTTTTCTGCAGAGTTCAAAAAATGCACTAAAAAAGGTCATTTTGTAACACTGCACAGGAAAATGTTATGTAATAACACAGCACTATAAAAGTACTAAATTACAGTTATATCCTATATTTATATATATATATTTTTACAACAGTAGGATACCGTTAATTTAACAGTTACTACCTGGCAACCCTACTGCCAGTTACTCACCATGATTTTACAGTAAATTTTGTTTTTACAGTGTTGGTGTACCCCTGATTACTAATATTGTACAGCTAGTAGAGTACGTGCTGTGTCTCTTACCTCAAAGGTTACAGGTGGTATAAGTGACTTCCTGTGGCCCCCATCATAACCAACAGATTCAAATACCGCATTTTTGGTCTGTGAATAAGAACAGATAGTAGATGTAATTGTTATAAATAAGTATGTACATAATAATAATAATATGATTAAATGTTGTGGGGGATTCTTCTTACAATAATAATTTTCATATCAAGGTCACAGTTATAAAGTATACAACAGCTCTGACAACAACACCAAAAAGAATGAAGAAGAAGAGTCATACTAAAGTCATACCTTGTCCTCTATTGAATATATAAGCTTGGTTAGCTGCTCCAGCCTAAAAGCCACAGACTGGCTGGAATCAACAGACAGCTAAAATAATAATAATAAAAAAACAATCTGACATAAAGAATTATCTGCCTTTTTAATACAACATAATATTACAAACAAATATCTGCACACATGTACATGTGTTTTATTTTTAAAGAAAACAACCAATGAAAAAACTCCATGTGGCATGATCACTGACCTGTCCCTTGAGTCTCCCACCTCCAGGGGACTGAGGCTGATCTACAAGTTTCTGTATGGCCTCCAGAGTTGGGAGCGTATGAGAAATCTCACTAGAAAAAGTACAAATGTTAGAAAGTAGAGTCCAGGTAATGTCCAAATGAGAATTCACAGTGGGTCATGCTGTACTTCATGCACACGCTACACTGCCACCACCCTTGCCTAAACCACGCAGAACATTTCCTGTAGTCAGAGTGCATTTGACACAGAAAAAATCATGCTTTCTTTTTCAGTTCATATGTGAAAATGGCTTCAGATGACCAGTGCTGGTTCTTCCATTAAAGAAACCCACACAATATGTCTAACCTGCTGAAAGGACACCCATCAAATCATATATTTAAAAATATATATATTAGAAAGTAAAAGCTACAGAGCGCATTGCTTCCAAATATGCAATTGTGATGTTCACAAATCAGGAATAAGACCAATGGCCTATTGCAATTAGAGCTGACATGGTAGCAGCAGACATGACAGGATGGCTTATGAATCCTGACCTCATTAAAGTGTGAGTGAGTGATCAGATGATCAGAGTGCTAGATGACCACCATGGAAGGAAGAACACTCCTTATGTAAAGCACTATGCATCTCATGAATTCTACACCTCACATAATGCACTATATGAAGCCATGTCTGTTTCAGCAATGGATATACAGCGCACGATTCAGTAATAATGCATTATGTGTGTGTAGAAGTCCTATTTTCTTCGCCTAAGTGGCACACTATATAGAAAATAGGGGGCAAATTTAGCTACAGAGATATCTAACTACCTAGGAAACTACTACTAAAGTGTTGTTAGAATACATTGTGTGGTTGTGAGAGTAAAAGGCCATCATGAGCATTAGTAAGTAATTATAAGTCTAAGGATAAAAAAACAGTAAATAAATAAAACAGAAGAACTACACTGTACATAAGTTACAGTAAATGCTTGAAAGGGGAATTATAGTATGAAAGTTGTAATGTTTCTTTTGTAGAGGATGTAGATGTGGTTTAGGTGAGGGGGAGCCCCAAGTCAGGTTTCGCTTAGGGTCCTGGAAGGGCTTTGACTGACAGTGCAGGTTAGTACCTGTTGAGGCTCTTGCAGATGGTGACGATGAGTTTTTTCAGGTTGGGGAGGGTGGGGTTTCCATTCTGAACATGATCGGCATCAAGACCCACAGCTGAGCAGAAGTAATCCTGGATTGCCTTTTGATGATCTTCGCAAAGGCTGCAAGATATCAAGCAGCTCAGTCAGCTCTGATTAGTACAAACTGTCCAATACCATGGAAATTCAAAGTGTGTATTTGCTAAAACTGCAAAACATACCATACAGTACATACAGTTCATATATGCATAGAATACTACATAAAGAGTCTGGTTTAAATGTAGTGTTTTTGCAATGTCAACAACAGTTAAGCCTGCCTATTTACAAAATCTTGAGGCTTTCTGCTCAAGCCTTATATAAACTAGAGGCAATTTCAAATTTGTAATAGCAAACATTTACAGATATTGAAATTGATCTGCAGTGGTCAAAATATAAAGAAAACCACAAAAAAAATGAATTCATTTTTCTGAATATTATTTTAAAATCTAGATTTTAAAGACTTTAAACTGAAGCCTTTATGTCCCTCAAGACTTTGTTTGCTGTTGAATCTCGTGTCACCATGGGTCTACTTTCACCAGGCAAAATGTGGAGTTGATTCCTCCTACTGCTTTAAAGTTTTTCTAGCTGGAGTAGACCTTGAACAGTCAGATTATCCAAGTGTCCCTTTAGAGTCTCCAAAGTCCCCCAATCTCTCCATCATAAAAATAGCTCATTTTACTGCAGAAAAGTGCTTGTGTATATTATTATGCACTTGATGGCAACATGCCACACTGTATTTCTTTAACTTAAATCATCCACCAGTTTTATTTTGATTGGTTTATTTTGACTGTATCACTACTAAATAAGAGTAAAGAGGCAGGAGGGTCTAATTTCACCTCTGCTTGTTTGATCTAGTCAGGTTTTGTTATTCTAGCTTTCACAGCTCTCACCGCTGTCCGACTCCAGCAAACCCTCGGCTTCACTTTTCCGTTCCAACTCTGCCAAAACCTTTACAACCCCATAAAATACTTTCCTATTTGATCTCTGAGTTTCTTTTAAAGCCATTTTTATTTATTATTGTGGCCAAATAAATGAGGGGCGTTTTTCTTCGCGGTGAGAGTTTAGGCGTCGCGCTGGAACAGAGCGCGTGTTCCTGAGGAAAGCTTCCTGTTACCTCCCGCCTACTCGGTTGCGCATCATCATAAACTTGGCGCCTGATTGGTCTACAGACTTGATTGGCGTGTCGTTGGAAATATGGGATCATATTATTTTATTATTATTATTATTATTATTATTATTATTCGTTGTATTTTATTTTAAACTGTTTTAAACAGCACTTTTTACACGAAAGGATTAAAAGAAAAACCTTTAAAAAGTACAAATTTTGTACTACGCGTTGAAGGGGACAAGCTAAGGTAAGCAGTGGTGTGAAGTGTTCGTGTGTGAGGCGTGTCTGTGGGTGGTGGCGGCCATTGCGCCTGAGTGACGGATTCCGTAAGAAAAATATCTCACGTTTGGAAAAACTTTTTCTTTTGATTGTAATTCAGTAGCCGTACATGTGAACGATCGTAATCCTGAGAGTCTGCCCGATCGATCGGTATGTGATTAGCTATGTCCACAGTGGCTAAAATGGCTTTATGAAAAATATGAACATGCATACTGTCCCTAGCTAACATTTTTTCATAAAAGTTTTCGGGGCAAGGTAAATATATATTTTCTAAAAAATAACTAAATATAAAATGGCAAAATCAATGAAAATCAGAGATTATAAGCTTTAATATGGTATCTTGGTTGCTCATATTGGACCTGTAATGCTTCAGATATACTGCTAGATATAGATATGCTAGAGGTCATGAATATACAGACCAGAATATTTCAGCCCAGACTGCTTTCTGTATCAGAGCAACAGTTTTTAAACACAAAAATGGTCCGTAAAAGTAAATCAGGACTGTTTTTGGTACATAAACCCACACACAGATCATCACTAGATATATACGTTATACATATGATATGAAGTCAGTTAGTACTGTGACATGTCGGCATGCTGCAGTCGCTGATGGTAAGTATCCACGATGCTTGGGTGGGTTGGCTCCAGTGCCCTGCCAGAGTCAGCATGGCAATCTCTACTGTCATTGCCGGGAAAATTCCTGGGAGGAAGCGGTGGGACACTGAATGGCTCTGTGGGAATAAAATATTAAGAGAACTATAAGCATAAACAATGCAGGATGTGAAACCAACTGTGCGATGCAGATAGTCTACCAGTGGTTATGCGCTCAGTAAGTTTTACATTCACACATACATGCACATATAACCAGGAAATGTAACCCTAATGTGGCACAAATCTTCATCATAAAACTCATGTCTGTAACTGTGTGTTTTTATGCACAGTTTCCTTACCGTGCATCGCATCATCATGTCTTAGCTCTGCCCTCTAAGGACATGCAGACATTGCAGGAGATCCATGCATCCATAACATGGAAGGAACCCAGTGGCAAACATATGTGTCAAATGAATTGTCCTTGACTGCTTAATCAACACGTGATTGAGGCTAGACAAGATTTTGCCTCATTGACTGTCCTTCCACACAGGCATATTTACAGAAATTCTAACTGTTATTTATCTTATATGCCCAAATCTTAAGGTGTGCTATTCCACAACTACATTCATACAACACTACAAATTATCAGTTAATATCAGGTCATAACAAAATCAAAATCAAAGTGTGGAACGGGTCCCGGTTCCTTTGAGTTTAGGAGGTTAAAGAACAGATGCATCCCTAACATTATGGCAGATCATGATTACTATCCAAGTCATGAGCTGGAGGACATTGAAGCGAATACTTGAGGAGGCATAAGTTAGTAATAATAAATCCTGTGTCTTGCAAAAGAAACCATGGCCTGTCTCCTACCTGGTTCCTCCTCTGGTTCCTCCTCCTTCTGAACTGGATACTGCAGGTGTGTGACTAAACCCATGTTTTCTTTATAGTACGCTTCCACCAGGTCTGAGAGAACCGTGAAGAACCGAATAGGAACACCTTCAGATGCCTAGCAACAAAACAGAAGGACAGTGAATGCTTTACACGGCACATGCTGAACACATACTCTCATACAAACGCATGGAAACAGCCCTGAAAGAAGAACTGCCTTAGTTCACTCAGGGCCCAACTCTAGCACTCACTCCCATGATCAGTCTTTCTGTCTGTAGCTCAGAATAATCGAGGCTCACAGTTTTATTCCCTGAAAGCTCTCACGTGTAAAAACATTCAAACAGAACTGCTCCCTCAGTCTTTTAACCCAGGAGTTTTCATGGACTTTGGATTATAAGCAGTAAGTCTCCTGAGCAGCTTTAGCCCCATTTTATACCTATAAGCAAATGTTCTGTGTTGGTTAACTGCTAGGGAGGTTTTGAGCTGAATGCCAGAAAAGGTGCTGCAGTTTATAAGATTATGTAGTGAATAAAACTCACAAAACAAATTAAACAAACAGCAAAAATAACCTGAATCCAAAACCTCTGTTGTAGGTTGTCTATCAAAGACTCTCGTACCAACCCTGTTTACCCGCCATCACTTATATGTCTATGTCTACTTATATATGTCTGAATGTTTGTGGACACTGCTTCTAATGAATGTATTTAGCTACTTTAAGTTGCACCCATTGCTAACACAGATGCACACTAATTCACACTCTTTAAAGCAGATAAACATGAACCTATTAGCACCATGCCTGATGCCAGGCATGGGCTAGAGGGGTATAAAGCCCCCCAGCATTGAGCTGTGGAGCAGTGGAACTGTGTTCTCTGGAATAATGGTGCTCAATCCAATACTTCTGGAATGAATTTGGAGTGGTGATAATCCAACATCCTGACCTTACAAGTCACTGAATGCAATCAAATCCTCACAACAATGCTCCAAAATCTAGTAGAAAGCCTTGCTTGGAAAGTAGAGACAGTTACTCCAACAAAAGCAGGATAAACTCTTAAAAATCCAATGAATCAGCAGGTGTCCCAATACTTTTGTCCATATAGTGTATGTTATGCTATATTTATGTGTTCACTCCATTCTGTGAATACACTGTGAACAGAATCTCGTATACTTTGGTGTTTATCTGCACACTTGTGACCAGCAGCACAATTTATACTTGTGAGACATTTGTTGCCGTAATCGATACCAATATTATTATTTTTAATGAATTACTTTTGGGTCATTTTTGGCTCCTGTCATAGACTCATCATCAACTCCATTCAACACTACCATTTTAAAAAGATTACTAGCGGCTGTAGTCTGACCGAGTTTGACTCCGTTATGAAAGAGGTCTCTGAAAGTTTCCAAACACCCAAGGCATCAAACGAATGGAAGTGCTTAAAATTAGCATGAAACACAAAGGTGGTTTTACAATGAGTGTCGATGGTCTACTACAGCAGCACTTGCACGATGTGCAACGATCACCTGAGGAGAAAACACAGGCGCTGTTCTGGGCAATGGGCCTTGAGAAACAGCAAAACTAGTCTTGTCTGGTCATATATAGTAACCATTAGTAAGAAAGCTTTTTAAACTTGTCCTTTTAGTTGCAAAATACACCCATTACACACATGTCTGCCTGCCACCCTAGAGATTTCTTTCAATAAGAGAATTAAAGTAAATGTTAAGGCTAATCTGGGCTTCTTCATTGACTGACGGTGCCAGTGTGTGTGTTCATGTGCTTTGGGCTCGATGGAACCTTAATTAATTATTTTATTTCTGCCATTATTATTTTAAATAGACTTCCTTGTGAAGGGAATGCCACAGATCACTTCTACATATATGTATTTATAGGTTTTGTTGGATTTGACAGTTTAAACCTACAGTTCTGCACTTTAATATAGAAACATTTTGTTTCCTGTATGTCATATATCCTTCATAATAAAAGGAACTTAATAAATAACATGCTCACTTGAAATGAATGGTTTAAATAAACTGACAAATTATATAGTTATATTGGCAGACAAATAGTCATTAGTGGCAGCCTTACTTACTGTACTGCAAGAATATTCATAACCTCTATGCAATTGTGATACTAAATGTATAACACATGTCTGAATCTCATTATACTGTACACCTATCCCATAACTGTGGATAACTGTGAGATCTCTGTCTGGCGGCAGAGAGAGAAACATGTACCCCTACTATATTGAATTATATTGAAATGCAATAAAACTGAATTGAATAATGGACAATTAAATGAGACACTAAATCTTTAACTTGAAAAAGAAATGTGTAATCTGTTTTCTACTAAAGTTTGGGGTTACAATATGCAAAGGTAACTAAGTAAAAAAAATAGCAGCTTCGGGAGCTTAAAATAAAGACACAGAGGAAATAACACTCCTAACGACCATCCAGACCTCAATATCATTAAATGTGTTTGAGACTACTTGGTAGTGAGAAGCACCAAATGCACCAACGTCTAAGACTGAGTCTAAGGAGGTGTGGCAAAACATCTCTTCAGACCTACTGAAAAAAGCTTCTTTAAGTCCTACCAGCAGTGAAAATCATAGATTCATTCATATAGAATCAATTTTAAAAGGTACTTAAAAAAAAACTATATATAAATATGAAAGTTGTGCTTGCATGTGAAGAACAGTTTACCCAGTTAATGAAGCATTTATGCATTCATTTATGGATTCTGTGAGCTTTAATGGTCGCACCCTTGTAGAAACCCCTGTATTGAGGGTGTGCATTACTGTAAATACAGTAGATCTGCTAATCAGCAGGACAGCCACCAACAGCAAAGTGTTTTAGTTAGTTTCAGCTTTTTTTTTTTTATCGCTTTGACCTATGGTGTATCACTAATCTTAAGGCGGCGTCCATCTTGGTGGCCCCAATCGCAACATGGCTGCCAGGAGTAGCTAGAGCGGCGCTTGTGTTTGAGAATGCCACCCACATGCTTTTCGCATATTTCACTGTGTCACCCAAATAAGCACAACCTTCTTCCTTTTTTTTTTTTTTAAATCAACTCTAATGAGATATGAAAACTTGCATTTCAGAAACTTTCCATCCAGGGCCCAGCACAAGAGGAACCCTGTGGCTTGCCTTACGCCCACGCTAAAGGATAATTTAGAACAGGGGCTGTGCTTCACTGCGGGCTGAAAGAGGAAGAAGTGTGATGCACAGAGATATTAAAGGGCTTTCTTCAGTTTTACAGATGACTGAGTGTCTACCGTATCGAACACCAGTTTCTACAATGGTGCATGTTCTTCAAAGCACTGTAGGGAAAAGCCGTACACGTTTGAATTGAGAAGCCATTCATTAGATCTCTTCCTTGTTGTGGTGTGTTAGCATCTGCTTAGCAGCTGGCCAGTGCAGCACCAAGTTTGAGTTTGAATAAAAACACCAAGTGGTGTTGCAGCTGCAATAGCACGCTGTAAGTCTGGTGCCTGTACTGCAGAGAGGAGAATAGGTGCTGTACTAAAGAGACAAGACACCCACACGCTAGTCGCAAGAGAGTCCACAGCAGCTGAACTGACAACTGTCGCGAAGAAAAGAAAAAAAAAACGCACAGCTTTGGCCAAACCGTTAATGATTGGAAGGTCACTGGTTATCCAGTGCCACTTGCTGTCAAACTGCACTTAGTGTTTTAACAAGCTCTGTTGAAAAAGAGCCAGTGGCCATTATTTTCATATGCAATGGGCCTGTACTAAAAATACACACTTGTTTACCGCCAATAAATCAGTTTCCACACTCATATTTTTCAAATGAAATTTTTTACCTAATTAATTACCATCATTCATCCAAATTTACTTTACTTTAGGCACTATTTGATTAAGCAGTATTACAGTAGGCAATCCAGGGAGACAATAGACAATGCATCTCAGCCTCTTTATTTGTCATACATGTCTTTTCCACCTTTGAATTGCCAGGAAACTTGGAATCAGCTGTCTGCAAACGTTTGGGCACCCCTGTTCAAATTACATGTCTTGTGGAAATATGTAAACATTCTTTTGAAGAATTTCTGCAAATTGTCACATAGAAATTGTAATTTATTCGCTGATTTTAACATTATCTTAATTTTTGCTGATTTTTTCGGAATCAGGCAATTGTTCATTACATTATGTCAAAGTTTCATCATAAACAGAAAGAGCAATTCTTCGAAATGACTCTGAATAAAATCTTTTTACATTGACTTCCATTGAAGTTAAGAAGATTGTTCTCATGTTAAGTTGCTGTTGTTTTGGAGAAACAAGGTTTGTGTGTGACAGCGACAGTCAAAATTCAAATTAAATCAAATTTATTTGTATAGTGCTTTTTACCACTGCTGTTGTCACAAAGCAGCTTTACATAAATCAGCAAGAGGACAGGAGATCAACAAAACCTAAAAACCTGATCCCCCTGTGAGCAAACTAAAGGCGACAGCGGCAAGGAAAAATTTCCTCCAAGCTGGAGGAAGAAACCTTGGGAGCAACCAAGACTCAAAAGAGGGACCCATCCTCCTCTGGTGAGAACTATTTATATACGATTGATAAAAAGTCACCGTTCCACCTCATACACTACTGCTCAGGTGTGCTGATATAATCACAATATAATCAGCCACTAACAGCAAAGTGTTGTTTCAACTTTTTTTTTTTCAAAATAATCGTAATATAATAACAAAAATCATATAGCAATTATTTTTAACAACCAAAGTGGAGTCGTGAAACATGCCTGAAGCCCCTCCTCCTCCCAACCTTACGTCCTATAAATTCTATGTCTATGTTGTTCACACGCCCACGACAAAGTTTCTGCAACCCACCACCACCCTGTCGCCTCCCTTTAACTTCCTGTCATATCTCTCATTTCTGGCTCCACTTATCGGAGGGGGACACCCGAACTCCACTCCAACCCAAAGTTTCTCAGAGTTCTCCTCCCTCTCTAACAGTCTCTTCCCAAATTATCATATGCTGATGGCACGGCCCAAATTCACAAAAAAGAAATCTAGTCGGGTTATGTGCATGGATGCAAGCCAAGTCAATCTGCAGCTGACAATTCTGTCAAACTTTTTCCAGTTACTGAAGCAGAAATGAGTTAACTGTGGTCTGAACTGAACGGCAATGTTATTTTCAACAGAAAATGTCATTCAATATGCTAAGATATTGACTCACAGCATTTTGTATAGTGCTATGATTCAGAACATTCTCAGGTCAACATGATCATCATGTCCCATAACTGAAAACGTAAGTGAGAAATCTCATCAGAGCAGGTAGGCCTAAGGTGAGAACCGAGACGAATGATTCATCAGCCTTTTATTCATATTCCTACAATCTTCCAGGCAGCTCCATTTAGAGATACAGTAAAGTTTATTTTTAAATCGCTGGGGCGACGTCCCTCTGCGCCTCTGTTGTTCTCTTACCTGCACGGACAGTTTTTTCTCTTCATTGGGTAGTATTCTGTAGGTGTAGACGCAGTTCTGGTACCTGCATACGAACCAAACGTTTAAGTATACGTTATTGCACATAGGCTCACAGATAATAAGAGCCAAAAAATTAAATGTATTCATAGTCAGTCAACTGGATCTGTAACATGGACGTCCATTGATTTTCTATTTGGGTTTGAAGGCTGAAAGACACTTCTTTATGGTTCTAACAGTACCGTACCGTAACCAACTCTTTGCAGTTCAGCCACCAACCACTATATTTATAAATAGTCATTTGATATTTCAGCGTAGTAAAGAGTCGTCTTGTCACTTTCCCTGTTAGAGCTAAGCTGCAGCTCAGACGAGTTCAGATCTCCTGTCTGTTTGCTAGTTTCTATTAGTAGATAACGTTTGCAGAACACATTTAACACATTGTGCAGCACATTTTATATTTACTGTACATGCAAAGGTAGTGTCTTTACATGTACAGAAAGCTACTTTACAGAAAGTCTTGCATGCATGGAGTATTTTATTGTAGTATTCAGTTAATGGACATTGATCGGTATAAAAGAACAGGGTGCTTGCTTCAGTGAGTTGCAAAGGTTTTTTTGCTGATTGCCAGCAGATGCACATCATTTTATTAGCATCTCCCCTTGTGGGGTCTTGAGTCAACTGAATGTGCATCACTTCTTGAGAACCACAGCTATGCTTTCCATGTAAAAGCACCGAAATCCCCTATGGGGTGATCAGTGCTACCAGCAGCTGACAGCTAGCTTTGAGTTCCTGATTCGAACCCAGCTGGTGGACAAGAACTACAAAATGCAGCTCTGGTTAACAGTTAATGTTGTTATGCCCCAATTTACATAACTGACAGGGCATGCAAAGAGCCGAGGCTTCAACATCAATGGCCTTGCTGTCTTACCCATTACAACAACACTGAACATGTCTACAACCACAGGCTCTTAACCGGTCAGCACTGTCATACGTCCAGCAGGTCCAGCTTTTAGTTTTGGCTGTAATTGGAGCGACTGGAGTACTCACAGCACGCAGAGGGCATAAGCTCCTTGTATGGACTCGCTGTCTCTGAGGAGGAAGCTGCCATCCTTGGCTGCCTTGGACAGCAGGTCCTCGGCCGTGGAGCGGGTGATATTGCCATGGTGCCACGGCTGGTGGGATGACATCCTGTCCGCCGATCGCTTCCTGTACAACTCGCTCTGCGGACCACCACCTGATCACTGGTGTTTAGGCTTCAGGAGCCGATCAGCAGGACACCAGACCGCACTCAGTGTCCCTTCAAGGCCCGTGTCATGGCGCTGTTTGTGTCAGAATGCTGCTCCTTCTCTCTCTCACTGTTGCTCACTCTCTCTGTCTCTCTTCCTGTTAAAGGCGAAAGCTGCAAAAAGGAAGCTGCCACAAACGCAAGGGTGAACTTCCTCATTCTGCATACACAAGTCAGAGAGAGAGAGAGAGAGAGAGAGAGAGCAAGAGAGACAGAGAGAGACAGAGAGAAAGGCCAGAGAGCTGCTGGCTGCTTTACACAGCCACACCATAGCCGAAGCATGAAAAGCGTACAGGTACTTGTCTACACACTGATAGAGTGAGGAGTCATGGAGTCAAGTTTCTACATTAAAAAGATGCAGCTCTGATGTCCAGATGTTTGCAGTGTTGGGAGCATGAACATATTTAGCACACACTGCAGCACATTTCATATTTACTCTACATGCAAAAGACATTCACCCAAATACAAGTGCCTTTTGCATATGTCAACACAGGCCCGGTCTACAAAGAGACTCCAGTAACTACATTCATCCATGGAGAACTTACTTAACTAATTAAAACTGCATGTCTGCAGAATGTTCAAAGGTACTGATCCTATGTTAGTAAGTAAGTACACTATATGCAAAAGGAACCCACTAAACATAACTGTCCTTTACACATATTTACCATATATTTGACTCCAGAAAGACAGAAGAAACCTCCCTCGTTCATACTATGGAGGCATGCTAGCAAACATTGGTAGGTAAACCAGCATAACATAAAGCGGTTTGCAAATAGGTAAATACATGCACTCATCTGGCCTCCAGAGGGAAGGTCCTTGCACACTCACAAGCATCAGCACTGTGCCAGAGTTTAGCTGGGTGTTCACATGCACACACAGCTCACACATTGGCGTGCCAGTTCACAAGGACGTGGTTAGACCCATCACCTTCAAAAAGGATGAATGCATCTATCTATGCACTGCCGTGGAAAGAGGGATGTAAATGCAGTAGAAGGAGCAGAGCAGCACCCATTTTTTAAAAATCACACAGTACCAGCCCTTCAAAACTCAAAAGCTTCTCTTTTTCTGGCTGCCTGGCTGAGATGGTCTTGTGCAATCTTAAGTAACAGCAGGTTGTGTGTGTGTGTGTGTGTGTGTGTGTGTGTGAATGTGTGTGTGTATGCACAGATATACATATACACACCCTTGCATTTTATAATAAAGCTCATCTCGTACCTCATTTCCCTCTCTCTCTCTCTCTCTCTCCCTTTCTCTTGCATTCTCTCTCTCTCTCTCTCTCCCAGAGAGGATGCCTTGATATGTCTCAGGCAACAGAGAGGAAATCTTGCATAAGATTAAAGGGGGAAGGGGGATTGAGTGAGAGTGTGTGAGCGAGAGAGAGAGAAAGAGCGAGAGCAAAAGAGCGAGCGAGAGATAAGAGAAAGGGTTCTTTCATTGTGTGAAGCAGGGAGAGTAAACTCAATAAAGGAACAGAGAGCGACAGAAAGAGAAAGGGACATCGAGGAGAAAGTGTGATAGGGAGACCGACGCTATCTGCTGACAATCCACAGTTTGAATCACATGATATGAAAATAAAACCCTTTCCGTCCTGCCTCTGTGTCTCTATCTCTCGCTTGCTCACTCTCTCTCACTCACACACACACACACACACACACACACACACACACACACACACACACAGGCAAGCTGAAGGCATTTGTGCTCCGTGCTTAATAAGAGCACAGCGTGAGGAGTGTCAGAGAGGCCATGAGAAAGGTCCTGTATAATCCAGCACACTGCTGATAAATGACATTGTCTCACATTCATTTCTTGTCCATTGTAATGTGTTTTTTTATGCTGCTAACGTGAAACAGTCACATGAGCTGTGAGAGCGAAGAAGTAGACAGCTTGAGTTGCACTGAAAGCCTGAGTGTTCTGCTCATTGTCTCTGAGAATAAAACCTGATCGCTCTCTAAGAGTTCATGTGATGCCTCACGCCAACAATGTGCACTTTTTTCAGCTTCATCCACACACTGCCTCTAGCGTGACCAACTTGCACATATTCATGACTATAGGGACTGTGTTTAAGCTGTTAAATGGTCAGTATTAATCAGCAGGCCCAGCAAGTGTAGACATCCATTCTTCACCCCAGTAGCTTGACCCCTTAAACAGCCTATGGCGCACAGGCAGGCCGAAAGTGTTATTACAAACTTGTATTATTAAAGCAGCATTACACTAGAATTGGTATTTCTTGCACCTGGGGTTCCTCTACAGTTAGGAAGTGGAAGCCACCCTGACCAGACACACTTACATGCATTTCTGGACAAGCTGAGAAATATGGAACCAGCACAAAGCATGTGGACGGACGCAGTAGAGTAATATTATTAGACAGTGTTAAGCAGTTCTTGCGAGTGTTACACATAGCATGCCGGGCCCAAAGGAGCCACCACAGAGACACAATATTTGTTCTTAATATTACAGATCATGGTTTTAAAGCTGCTATTTAAAGGTAAAAATTCTACATAATGTTGAATAATAAATCTTTGTTTTGTTTTGTCTGTTTCTGATTTGTTCATGGGTCTTGAAAAACAGCTTTGAAAATGGTGCCATAAAAATAAATATATTGACTATTACTATTATTATCTACTATTATCATTATAAACCTAGATATTTAAGGGGATACATACACATTTAAAAAACTACAGAACTTCCTGTAGTTACTGAAGAGCATGCATTAGTGAATAATAAACCTTTCCACAGTAAGGGGTTACACAATTTGTACACCCTCAAGCATCATAATCACTGGAAACACAAAGTAAAAATACAAGAGTTTAATTTACACTGTGATTTCAAACATAGTCAAAACTGTGCATCTAGCACGTTTTGTACAAAAAAGACTGAAGTACAGTAAGACGAGAGCCAAAAACATCACATTCAAAGAAAAAGAATAATAAATAGGTTATACACAGCCATTGGGGCAAAATAAGCACATTGAGGTGATTAAATATCTCAAAGAAATGGACGCAAATAGTGATATATAACTGAGCAAAAGGCATATTTTGAATTGCATATCACCGTGAGTAGTATATAATGTAATAGCCATATTGTGCTATATTCTAGTCTTAAAAATGAATTAGAACGACAGATTCATGTCAATTAATAATATGAATACAAAGGCAATGAGGAATGTGATCTACATATGGATAGATATTTAGTTACTTTCTCAAAAGATACAGTTACAACACAGCACTACACCACTGTGTATCTGAATATGATCAAATGAATCATTAGCATTCTACCTCGATATATGGTTATTCTTCCCTTCCATTACATAAAACGTGAAAGCAGGTCCCAGGTGAACTGACAGGCATACACAACACAAATGATCCTTAACAAAGGTAACAATGGCTAAGATACAATATGCATACAAGCATGGCTTTACATAGGTGTCAACACACGGGTCAATAATAAACACCTCTGGTTAGACAAGGAACTTCTATACAGTTAATCAGACACATTATATGTTGCCAAACATAAACAAAATAAACAAAAGTCAAATGAATGCAATGATCATATTTCTTCTGTCCAAAGATGAAACGCCACAGACCATTGAGTCAAATAACATTTCATTGAAGCTGACACCATTTTTGTTAAAAACAAAACAACTGGAAAATCTGCATCAGCTAAAAATGTTTCTTCTTATTTACCTCATTTCTAACTGTAATACACGCAGTGAAAATGACTTTTTTCAAAATGCTTAATGTTCCTTGGGATACTGAATAGGAGTGTTACTAGACTGTTACAGATACAGGGGGCTAAGCCTTTACTGGTGTAGTCATGAAGGTTTTGGAGTAGGCCCCAAATTGCCTGTTTGCCATGAATTCTTACAGTAGAGATTAGTATAAAATGGATCTCTTTATTGGTCGTAGTAAATACAGATCTACTATGAAGAATGCAATCTATCAACATCTAACAGACACAGATCCACCAAAGATAGCTAGCTACTGAAGTCTAGCAAAAACCTTTCTTCTCTTAGACAGACAGCATATTATTCAAATACACAATAAACATATTAGCTAGTACCTGCCCTGTTTTCTTTAGATTATCCCCTTCATCCCCTTGCTATTGAAACTGCTGCCTTTCCTAAAGAAATGTATATACAGGTTGAAATATTGAGAGATATAAAGTTGCGTGATGATCGTTGGTAAGCACCTTTTTTACTGATGTGAACCTATTAAATAACAATGTAATCAGAAATACTGAATAGTATTTCAGATTATTATTTTAGGGTATTATATTAAGCAATGAATATAAAAAGATGCCAATGGCATTATTCTTTTTTAACTCTTGGACTTGTTTACACTTTCAGTGGAGTTTACTTCAATAGTTTGCACATCACATGAACCTTAAATTAGCTAACGCTCACTAGCACTAGCTAGCTAACAAACTAAACATGCTAACTAGCCATTTTATTCATCGCAACAAATGTATATGTAGAAAGGTACATTTACGCTGTAATGATTTACTATCTATCTCTGTAAGCTTTCAGGCACCTCTCCATCTTTCGTTAGAGCTTGGTTCCTGCGCCCTGCTACCCATGTTTTGGAAATGCAGTAGTACAGTTGAATATTGAATAAATGAAAAAGAAAATGTTTTTAAACTATTTGTATAGTTTAGAGGGCATTGCTGGTGGCTACCCCCCCTAAAACTGACCTAGCAATGCCCCTGTTACTGAAATGATTGACCTACAGTATAATGTTCAAAAGTCAGAAACCAGTCCAATCAAAATGACCACAGGGTATTCATTTTCAGGAGACATTTCTGAGCAGATAAAAATAATCAGTTTGCATAAGGAAGAGGAAAGACACAAAACACTTAACACAAAATTTAAGAAAAATTAAGAAAGAGAAAATGAGACCCAGAATCAGATAAACTGCACTGTTGTTATTTCTTTCAAAATCTTTGGAAAACTGAGCTCCACTGTTGCTTTAGATCTAAAAAATTCTTTAGATGTTTCTGGCCATCAACTTAACAATTAAACAGACAAAAAAGGAGCCAGACCTCAACATCATTTTTGATGTTTGGGTTGATTTAGATGGTAAAAAAAGACTGAACCCTGTAGGTGTGGAAAAATCTCTGCAAATTTCTTTGAAAAAGTCTTCTGAAAAGGAGGCACACTAAATACTGAAAGCTATATTTAATATAAAAAATAGATTTTTCTGCAGATGATTTTTTCCTAATGCTAAAAAATGAATACCCTTTAATAATCATTTTGACTGGAAATTTACTAATGACTGTAAACTGAAGAAATGATTTTTACACAGTACAATTAGCACAAAGAAATTATTCAAATGGCCAAACAGTAAAGCATGTGATCAGAACATTGTTGATCATTCATTTTTTTCACTTTTTTGTGGTCCAAGTTCACCCTGACTTGACACTAAAATAGACCGGCTGAGGTCTTTGGTTTTGCATCACTTCCCTTTGTGATTTCTGGCATAGAACATGCTAACACACCTGAATTAAGTGCTCAGATTTGTGACATGAAGGCCTAAACAACATCAAAATGAAGTGGTTTGGAGTCACAAAGGCCGATATTCTCAGAACTCTGACTTGGCGCTGAGAGAGCTCTCGTGTGTCCCCTTAAGTTCTCCACTGGTTGGTGTGGACCTCCCTGATTTATCCCTGCAAAGAAGTCGTCGCACAGTGCCTCTGAACTTCTCTGCTCCAAACAAGTAGACCAGGGGATCCAACACTCCATTCAGGCAGGTAAGTGAGGACGTGAGGCGATTAGCTAGCACTAGACCTCGCTTAGTTTGACAGGACAGGTCTGGGTGTCCATAACCTAGGATGAAGGTGGCCCTGCTCACATGGTAGGGCAGGAAGCACACCACGTAGATGAGCATGACGAGGCCGATGGTGCGCAGAGCCCGGAGTTTCAGCGCAGGCTCCAGTCGAGATCCTTTCCGCAGACTGTTCACGATCAGTAAGTAGCAGGAGAGTGTGGCTACAAACGGAGGCGTAAAGGCAACAGCGAGGGAGATTAGCGCCCGGCGAGAGGCTTTCTCTCTGTAGAGCTGCAAGCACACTGTAGATCCGTCCACTTCTGTGGTCTGCTGGGTCACCAGTAGGGGAGCCATAGATACAATCACCAGAGCCCATAGAGCAAAGCTAGCTGCATGAGCAAAGCGAGCATGTCGCACTTTAAGCGAGCTCACGGCGTGGACCACAGCGAGGTATCGATCAGCAGCCACACAAGCCAGGAAGTACAGGCTAGCATACATGTTAACATAGAAGAGGAAGCCAGCTACGCGGCAAGGAACCTCACCAAATGGCCAGTGGCCTCCTGTCAAGTGATAGGTCGCTCGAAGAGGTAAAATTATCACGTAAGATAAGTCAGCCACGGCCAGATGCATCAAGAAGACATTGGCTGGAGAGGAGGTTCCTCTCTGGCGGGAGAAGATCCACAGGGCCAGGCTGTTGCCGTTGAGTGCCAGGAGAAAGACTATGATGTAGTAGAGGCCAAACAGCATGTTCTCCACTGTGCTGTCCACAGGCACACATCCCTCCATAGACTGATTGGTAGACAGGGTGGGGAGCACTGTTGGAGATGATTCCATCTTCATAACTAAAAAAGGAAAATGAACCAAAACAAGTGAGATAATGAGAGGGATGATTTATGTTCACATTAAACTGATAATTAAAGCAATATATCATTGGAGGTTCCAAGTACAAAATGGCCAGGAACTTGACAATAAGGTCATGCTGTTTTGGAAACAAAATGGGTTTAACTTTGAACAATTTATGGGGTGACGGATGTGTATTCATTAAGATGTCACATTAGATTAGAACAGCTCTGCAGAGAACTAGATCAGCGCTTTCCCTTTGAAAGAAACTTATGAAGGCCTTCCTTGTGGGCTGCTGAGTTAAATCAGGTGTGTTAAAGAGGAATTCTGCTTATTTGGATAGTTACATAAAATATGTGGATAACTACATTCAAATCTAAACAATGAATCACCTACCAGAATCACCCACAGCAGTGGTGATTGCAACCAGACATACAAAGTATTTAATGTTTAAAAGCTACCTTACAGAAAATCATGGTTATGAGTACTTTGCCAAATTCCAGAGACATTGTGTTTTGATTGTTTAAAGATAAAAAAAAAAGTTGGCCCAAACATATTTTTATAAATGCTTTACAAATGGTGAAGAGGTACATACAGGGTGTTGTTTTGCCAAAAAAATCCTCAGAGAGAACTTTTTCAGAAGTAAAACTATTATTTATCAACATCACATATAAAACCATACATGTTAAATACATACAATGAGTATATTTGTGTTGTAGAACACTTGGGCGAATAGCAGAGTGGTCACCCTATTGACTTGTGTTTAGTAGTGTCTTAACTTAAGGTATCCTTGAATTTTAGCCTATTCAAACTAGCTGAGGTTATATTTAAAAGTAAATAAAATTCCTCTCAGAACTAACTTTCTCTTTCTCTTTTTACCTTCTCCGAGTAAATGGCCACCCAGCCCGACCTGCTGGAAGATTGCCTGCTGAGGTCCCCTCTACCTGCATCAAACCAGCTGCCACCTACCAGTCCGGCCAGCGGGACACCCCACCCGCCACCACCCATGGCGGACCAGCGGCTCTCCCGCCTGCCGCTGCTGCCTGTTTGGTGGCCGTGTCGAAACCTAGATGGACTCGTGGCTATCTGCCACTATTAATATCACCACAATTAATTTTCTGTTGTATCTGGTTTGGTAATTTTTATCATTAATGTTGATCCTTCATGTTATTTCTTCTTTCTTCTCTGTCTCTGTCCTTTATTAAGTACTAAATATGTAAAGCTGCTTTGTGACAACAACAGTTGTAAAAAGCGCTATACAAATAAATCTGACTTGACTTGACTAGTTTCTGTCATAACCGCTGTAAAGACATCTGAGTTTGTGAGTTTCTCTTCAGTAACACATTTCTCATCAAACCACTCTGAATAACATTGTTATAATGATTGAAACATGAAGAGAAAAAAATTAATTGGCCACTAAATGAGGAAAAACGCTAACGTCTGCAGTCCTGACAAGTGCATTAGAAAGACTATCAGGAAAATCTGCACTTGACTAAACTTTGACCTGGAAAATCCCAAAGGAACACATTTCTAAATGCTCTCAGTTTCACAATGTCACCATTACAGAACTTAACCAATGGACGCAAGAACTGGACTAGCAAAGACTTGGATCTTCTTCAACCCTTTGTAACTTTCAGGACATCAAGAGGTTCTAAATGCTTCAGTCTGTGTAAAGGTTGTGTAATGGGCTTCCTAAGAAGTACCTCAAACACACTTCTGGCCTTTCGCTCTTTAGCACAGCAGTTTCTAATGCAAGTGCAAGGAAAGGTCACAGCAGAGTTTCAGGAAAACTGAATGTTTTGGTTCTCGGTGAGCGTTGAGGACTTTGGGAGGGGTCTGTATTTGGGAGAGATACGGTCACTCTGAGACACCCCTGGCTCAGGGGAAAGTGCAGATGCATCCCCACCCCCCACCCCCTGCAAACAGATGGTTGTTGGTGTGTGACAGTGTATCTGACGGCCACACCTGTGTCATAGGACTCCAATGCCACACCCTGCTTTTTTTACCCTAACTCCAAATAGCCGTTTCCAGGCAAACGTATCTCACATACAACTTTACTTTTGTACGATTTGTAACGGACTGGAGAATTTCTGTGGCATGCAAATAAAGTCCTAAGAAAACCACCATCACCAACCTTCACCTAGCCCTAACTTTAACTGTTAGCAACTGTTCAGTTTCTGAGAATTCCAATGACTGTATGATTCCAGGCAGTTGTCAGTTGCTGCCAAATGCAAAAGTTTGGGTACACTGTGTCTGTTTTCCATTATATGAAAATATTAGTAATGTTCCCTTTTAGTTCTACTTTTTTTTATAGCAGCTGGATGTCTGAAACTTATGCAGGTGCTAAACCTTTGCACAGGCAACACTGTTTATTAAGATTTTTATATTTAAATGTTATGAAAGATAGATTGACTCTGCATTAAGCTAAAAAAAATATTTATTTATTTTATTTATTTTATTTTTGATTAGCTACAAAAAAACTTTGATATGGGTCTCATATCACATATCCAGATTCAGTTTGAATGAGGCTTTCATGCCTCTCGCCATCCAGTAACACTTACTGGTTGTCAATGATTGGCCTAATTATCTCAGACTCTTATGGCTCTCATTAAGATCAAGAGCCGTTAAGACCTGAAAGAGAAAATCTTCCAGAATTCCTGGTAATGTTTTCCCTGTCCCTAGAAAATGCATTTCTCTTTTTGAGATTGACTTTAAGATTAATAAGGTGCAAAACGATTAAATTAATATGAAATTCAGATCAATCAAATGGGAGCAAAACAGAGATTAGAAGAATAACTCACTTATTCCTGCTATTGGAAAAATAGGGAGACGAAATATCAATATTTTCAGTACATCCAAAAAAACATGAAAAGGGTGTGTTTTAAGGAGTGTTTCCAAATCCTTGGGGTCTATGCTGTAGGGAAGCGGAGGCTCTCAGAAGTAAGTGGGAGGCATATACTCAAATTCCAAACTCACCAAGCCCTTCTGCAGTAATTGAGAGATTAAAGCAGACTGTTACAAATCTGAAGTAAACTGTCTAGGGAAAAGGCTGTGCTGGATTGTTCTCCTTTGCTCTAGATGAAGCCTTTCGCCCTGATTCGTATGAAAGACAGCAGCTGGGCAACACGCGAGCTCCAGATGCACAGAGATGGCTCTATTCCATTGGCACATGGTGTAAAGGAACTCTAAACAATCTGTGGGACTCTGCATTAACACACTTTCTCAAGAAGAAAAAAAAGAAAACACTAACAGTGGGTTGCATCCGGCTTGCCCGGTAACCCAGGAAAGGAAAGATGTCTTTTTCTCCATTGTCCAGTTCTTCTGCATTACTGTTTTGAATATTATTCAGCCCACCAAAAAAACAGTTAAATCACCTGTGAGACATTATTTTGACCAAAGTGAGAAATCCCAAGGTTTGTTTCAGAAACAGGAGGCAATCACTCAGCTAGTGTAGGAGAACTGCAAGAGATTAAGAGGAGATCTTCATTAGAATATTCCTTTCCTCTGGGAAACTCTGGCTCAGAAAGGGAAATCCCTTCAGATTAACTTGTGTTCCCTTGGGAATTTCTGGGGAAAAAAGCTGCCCTTTACAATGTGATTGAGGGCAAGCGGAGGGAGTTTTTGGACTGTTGTGCAAGACCGGCAGTATGAACAATGGCGATGGAGGGAATCCTGGGCTTGAGGCTGGTCAGACATTATGGCATAGTATGTGAGTGTGGTGGTGCGTGTATGTGTGTTCTTTTCACACACACACACACACACACACACACACACTTGACACGTGTTGCTAGCTCTACAGCAAAAGTAGCTGTAGTTCAGCAAGCTTACTCATTTACAATGCACATAGTGGGAAAACAAGGGATGAGCAGAAGTCAGACTGTAACTCTCACTTGAGAAAAGTTCCTGTATTCAGCACCACAAATGTGAATAAAGTTTATAAAGTACTGGAAGACTGGCGTGAACCATGCTAGATAGAAACGGTTTCTGAGTATGCAACGGTTAATGCATTTGCAGTGGCAAAAATAAAGGTGCTTCAAAGAGGAATCAATTTTGGTTCCATAATAAACCATGTTTGTTAAAAAGATTAACCTTTAATGCACCTTCATGTACCAATTTACAGGTTCTTCCCAGTCAGAGTCAATTCTGGTTCTTTATGGAACCAAATGTGATTGCTTGAACAACCCTTTGAAGCTTTCAGATGCTGAAAGATAAACTCTCACCTCCTGCCCTCATTTTTAAAGAAAGAGGTTTGCATGCGTTATAGCACTGAAGAAGCTGATATTTTTAAGTTTATAATTTTGTAAAAAAAAAAAAAAAAAAAAAAGAAAGAAAGAAAATGACATAGAATAAATGAATGAATGAATAAATAAATAAATAAATAAATAAATAAGTAAAATGCTACAGTGTAGTCAATTGTACTAAATGCTTTTTTGTAAACAAGTGCAAGTACTGAACATGTACATGTGCAGTAATACAGTAAGTGATAAGCCAAATAAGCCAACTGCATAAGTGCAAAAAAAGAAGCAATTACATTAAACAGGTAGTTGTTTCCATAGCAAAATGTGTAAAAGTGTGTATAGATTGAGAGTAAAACCTAATCAACCATAAAAATTCTGTTATAAGTTATAAGTTAAAACAAAGTTTCGAATTAACCCAATACTATATCAGTTTGAGAGAGAGAGAGAGAGAGAGAGAGACTCACCAGTGTTGGTTCTTCTCTTGTGTGTGCAGGAGTAGAGGAGTCTAGAGGAGAGTAGAAGGAGTGTAGCGGGAGTAGTCTGGCTGTAGACGTGGGTCTGTTCACAGCTGCTGTGATAGCAGAAGGTTATCATGCAGCGTGTGTGTGGAGGAGTGAAGAACAGGCTGAAGTGAAGACCCACACCGTCGCTGTCCTGCATAGTTTTTTTCGGATGTTTTACTATGGCTCTTTCCGTGCCCGCAACAAATTTGACTACAAAAAAATCAGCCCAATGGGAAGGCTCTGGCGTGACCCCTGACCCTGGCCTTTCTGCACAACTCCATTCTCTTCTGAGAGCCACTTGTGCACTCCACAAAGGCTTGAGTCAGAAGATGCGGTGCAATTCGACAGCGGGAGAATAATGGCGTGCCTTTGCAATGTGGAGTCGGGCATGGTGCCATAGCAACAGGGTCTAGTGGTGGACAGCATACCCCTGCCACCACCAAAAAAACAAAAAACCAAACAAACATCACCATTGCCCAAAGACACCAATGTCTTCAGCCATATCAATACACAGAAGACATGAGCTTGTTGATGGCCCGGTTTATGGACAAGTCAAAGAGATGATCCATTGTACGCCAGCTCAAGCCAGACGGTGGAGCCCCCCACAGTGGTCACTTCACAGCAAAGGAATGCCTGAAGACTGAGAGAAAAACAAGGAGACGAAGAGACGGAGGCCTTGTTGCTTTGGTCCATGCTGTGTGGTGGGGAGGGCCCATCAGATATTGGGGCAGCAGAGGGCAAAAATAATCTCATCATGTGATCTCAGGACAGATGTGTAAAGGAGGCCCAAATAGCCGGCGGGGGCTAATAATCTGGCTTTCATACTGCATGTCCACAGCTGTGTGGCACACACATCGTCTCTTTCTCCTCGCTTTGGACGCGCCCTCGTCGATATGCAAATACAGCCGTCATCTCTGAATGAGAGCACTATCTGGGCCCCTTTACTCCCCTGAACTCAGTCTGATAATACACTGCCAAGTCTTAATTGGGACCACTCCAAGCCTCTGTATTTACCACACACCCCTCCCTCCACTGTAGCCTGTCTAGCCCTGTGGCAAAACACAGTGTGACCTGATCATTTAAGCAGAATAAAGAGCATCTTCTTCATTCCCACAAAGGCAGACTCCCCGATGTTCCTTGCAATGGCAATGATGTAGTTTTAGTTTTGGTATTCACGCACATATTAATAAACTCAAATGCATAGTTTAATACTGTCCAGAATAGTATGTAGTGTAGTATACAACATCCATTATAGTTTAAGAGTGTCCAGCATAGTATATTGTACAGTATACAGTATAAAGGACAGTTCATTACTGTCCAGTATAGTACATACAGATTCATAAAGATTACAGTATGAAGTATAGTTTAATACTATTCAGTATAGTATATAGTAGAGTACAGAATATAGTATCAAGTACAGTTAATAGTATTAATAATATATTTGCATAGAATATGGTACAGTATGTAGTATCCAGTAGAATTTAATAGTATTCAGTATATTATATTGTACAGTATATAGTATCCAGTATCATTTATTAGTATCCAGTATAGTAGTATACAGTACAGTATATAGTATCCAGTTTAAAACTGGAAAGGTTTACTAGTATTATGTGTAGTAGTATATAATGCAGTATATAGTATCCAGTATAGTTATCCAGTATAGTGTATTCACCAATGACCACTGAATAATGTTCTTTATTTATATTTTGCCATCTCCAACAAAGGTATTCCTTTTTGAAGCTCAAAATTCAGTGAAATATAATCACACTAGTTTAACAACTACATAATTTGGCAAGAAACACCCTGATTAATGGGCCTCTCTGAACTTCATAAAATATCAGATAAACAAATAAATAAATAACAGACTAAAATCCCAAAGTTCTTCCTATTCTGAAGTGAACACAACAGATCTAAACAGCCAAACAAAACAATCCTGGCAAGTTCATTAGATGTTATGAATTTTAATAATCAAATACAGAATCATGAATCCAACTACCATAAAGTGTTTTAATCGTTAATAAAAACAAACAAATGCAGAACATTACTTAGTTCATACTTATTTAGCAATACATTCATTACAACAATCATTTTTTTAGCTTAATTTCTTTTCAAGAAATTATTTCTTGAGTAACCTTCTTCGGTAAGAAGCAAAAACTACATTCTCAGAAACAAATTGATAAAACTGTCACTAGGGTGGTACCCCATAAGTCACTGGGGTGGTATCCTCAAGAGTACATCTTCGGTTCCTTTATTTATAGAACATAAATCTGACCTTAATAACATTTGAGGGTACATTTACATAGTTTGTGCCTTGGTGAACAAACAATTACCTGAACAGAGAATTCACCAATACCAAATAGCTGATGGTATTGGACTTAGACTAATGGGCCCTATTGTATGAAATGCTCATAACACACATAATAATATACAATTCTTACTGGCAGATATATATAAAAGTGTGTATGCGTAATGTGTAATCCCCTCAGACCATGTCTCAGTTAAAGCGTTGATTTCTGGGTCTCTGTGCTCTTCTCTCATTCAAATACATGTTGGCATAAGATGTCAGTAGATCATCCATTTTGTAGCCCTTGGGAATTAATACAGACAGTGTAATTAGTTTGAGTGCCCTGAAAGCATTTTTAAAAAACAAAAAAGGCTCATTACTGGTTTTACTCACTAGGGAGGTTTCACACAGAATCTTGTTCCCTTTGACCAGGTTGCCTACAGTCATGTGGAAATAGGTACTTCCACTGCACCAGCTTGCGATCTTGTTCAATGGATGTGTTGCGAGGACATCCTTGAAAATATTAAGAAATTACAAATTTTAAGTGCTTCGTAAATACAAACAGACAAAGTCTGCTTTTAGAATGACTGCACATATAAAGGACATGGCTGAGAAAAGCATAGACATGGATTTGTTTAGCAAAGTAAAGAAACTATATCTATAAGATCCATAAAACAGCACCATGGAAAAAAAAAAAACAGAAAAATCTTCAGAGCCACGCTTTCTTACAAAAGAAGCAGAATTATGATTTTGTAAAATACAGCAACAGATAACCAATAAATAGATTGTTTCTATTTGTTTTTCTTGTTTTGTTATTCTATTTGTTGTCAATATATATATATATATATATATATATATATATATATATATATATATATATATATATATATATATATATATATACACACACACACACACACACACTGGTATATACACTATAAGTCCAAATGTTTGTGGACACCCCTTCTAATAAATGCAGTCACTGCTCTAAGTTGCACCCACTGGTGACACAGATGTGCAAATATACACTTGCCTAGTCTCTGTACAGAAGTAGTGCCAATAGAATAGGATTCTCTGGAGCACATACACATTAACCTGTTAGCACCATGTCTAATACTGCTCTTGTTGCTGAATACAATCAGATCCTCAGAGCAATGTAGTAGAAAACCTTCCCTGGACAGTAGACACGATTATGCCAACAAAAGCAGGATTTAATACCCTGATTTCAGAGGAAACCATGGATGTGTCCCAATACCTTTGTCGATATGGTGTACATGTACTGTATAGAAAATACTGTTATAGTGTCTTTACCTTGGTTTTAGGGTGTATTACTGTAACCCCTTGTTTGCTAATGGCAATTCTCACAATGTCTGGGAAGTTGGGTTCAGATGTTTGCTGCGGTAAGAGAGAGTTTTAATTAAATGTTAATAACTGTCAATCACACATATCTAATGATATAATGATATATAGGTTTCTGTTTCATTACCTTTACTTCAAAGAATGCACAGCCAAACGTGGGCCACTTAAAGACCACCTTTAAAAAGCCCACCATGGCTTCTTCCACGGTCATGCCTGCTTGCTTATTGTAGGCAGCAAATATATTCTTCAGTGGAGAGATTACATAAGAACAACATATTGGATTAGATACTGTGTTTGAAAAAGGCTTGTCAAGACAAACTTTACAGCAAAAGTAAATGTGCTACATATATTAGTATTTACAATCATTGTATGGTAATGGATCATGAGAAAAAATTCCAAAATGTATTATTGCTTTATATTTCTATACATTACAATTAAGAATATAAAGAAATTCCTAGTAAAAAGTCTATGTCAGATCAGATTCTTGATGATTTTAATGATGGATCTCACTGTCCCCGTAAACTAAACAAATCCCACACTGGTCATTGTCAGATTCTTGGTAAAAGTTCTTGTAAAAAATAGTTGGTAAATAAGACCCATTAATTCCTTTTTATGTACTGTTGGGTATATAGTGTTTTATTACAACAGCAATGATGTACTGAAAAGACAGGAAAAATACATAACTTTGTTAGATAGGAAGAAATAATTATTTTCTCAGTGCCAACATTTCATACCTTTTTCCAGTCATCAGATGACATAGCCTTGAGCTGGTCGTTGGGCACCAGCTCTCTTAGCATCTTGGGGATCATGGCAAACTGAGTTTTATCATTGTCCACCTTCACTTTGAAGAGGAGAGCGCCCAGCTGCACCATGTCCTCTTTAGTACAGCGGTGATACCCACGCAGATACTTGGGCAACTCCTGGGTGGTCAGAAAAATTGGATAACAGGTGATGACCATAACAAGCTGAATAGTATAATTCCTCAGATTGTGTTTTCATTTATAGATCGTGTTTGGGCACCTGAGGAAAGTGGAAGATGCGGTCAGCCTCCAGATCCCTGCCAGGAATTACATTGAACCACAGTTTCTTCATGAAGAACACCTGGTATGAAACATTCACCAGACCTCCTGTGGTTCAAGCATAGCTATGTAAGAGCACAGCGTACACTTCTGGGATTGTACAGTTTACTATTGTATGCAAACAACTCATAGGAAAGTGGCTTTAATGACTTTTAAGATGACAAAAATTAATCAAGAAGAAATAAATGCATGATAAAGTTATAAACATTATTTCCATTAGGCCTTTTAACCCATTAAACTAGATTTAATCCAGAGTCACACTTTTATACATTTTATTGTAGTGTATAATTCATAGTGGTTACTCTAAAATTCATAGTAGTTTCTGAATAGTCCATGGTGGTTAATGTAGTTACTTAATAATTTATAGTAATTACTAAAAATGTCGTAGTAAGTACTAAACAATGAATGATTTACGATAAATGCTGAACAATTATGTAACAATTATAGTAGTTAGTAAATAATTTATAGTGATCACTCTATAATTTAACATAGTTACTCTATCCTTCACTGTAATTTCTAAATAATTCATGGTGGTTACTGTATAATTCATAGTAGTTACTGAATAATTAATAGTGGTTAGTAAACAACTCACAGTAGTTACTGAGTAATTCATAGTGGTTATTAAACAATTCATAGTGGTTATTAAACAATTCATAGTGGTTACTAAGTAATTCTTAGTGGTTATTAAATAATCTATAGCAGATACTGAGTAATTCATAGTGGTTATTAAATGATCTATAGTAGTTAGTTCCTGTGTAATTAATCATAGTTATTGGGTAAAAGCCTTTTTTTAAATAAACTTTCGAACAGTCAGAAACTCACCATCCTTTGCCATCTTAGTAGTTTTGGACCAGTCAGTGATCTGCCTCAGACTGTCAAAGAAGTAGTCTGTCTCATTCAGACTCAGAACCTGACCGAAACACAGAGGAAACCGTCTGCTAGTAACATGCTATTTAAATCTTAGTCCTATATCAGTAGTGGCACTGCTTGGACCTACCTTGTCTGGAGTTTTGACAAAGATACTAAAGCCGTCCTCAGACATCAGCCTGAGTGTAGTGGTGATTGTTCGGACCAAGTCTCTGACCTTTGTGTTAGTCGCAACTTCAAATATCTGTTCACAAGAAATAATAATAATAAGATTTTTAAAAATCAATACATGGTTTTCTGGATGCCTTTTCGTAGCCTGTGTGATTGTGTTTTCTTTTGTTGTTGTACCTCCTCTGTATCATTGGGGAAATGGATTTTGTGAAAGATATGAGTGCTGTTCTGCTGAATGGCATCCACTTCAACCTGGTGAGGGGGAAGTTTCCTGGGCTCAGATCTGTTGGAGAAAACACACAAACAGCTTCCTGTGAAGTGTGATAGCTGATATCATATTGAAAATTCAAAGATGAAATACACTGATTATTAAGTTTTTGATTATTAGTGATTAAAAACCACAGTAATACACAAAACACTCTAATTCCATATTGCTGCTGTTTAATGAAAACCATGTATCACCTTTTTGTACGTTTTTAGTTTTCTCAATTGTTTGAACCCTGTAGGCATTTTTGCCTTCACCTGTAAAGTCATTATTTATAGCAACGATATACTGATACATTTTACTTTGGCCTACGCTATTATGCATTTGGCTTAGCTACTCTGGTAGCAGGTTTTATTACGTTAAAGGGCACACTTATCACTGAGAGTACATTAGGAAAAGTAGGACTAATGTACGTCTACCCAATAACACGATCAAATTTGTCGTCTTTGACCTGCTATACTTAGCAATGCTGTAGAGTAAAAGTGTTTCCCATGACTAGAATGTTGAGTTAAGCCACGCCTCAAGCAGATGTCAGTCCCACTATTTCATCCCTGACATTTTCCTGGTACTTGTGCATGTTTGGCACAAGGCACTGCTATATTAATAGGCTAACAACACATTTAAGGACTGAATCACCAGAACAATTTCTACAGTTTTTAAGACAACAATTATGATCATATGTACATTTTACAGGGGTAATGTGAACTGCAGATATTGCAGTGGCTGTTAAAGTGCGCAGTGATCTGGCCCTTGTTTTTATGAGGCACTGGCTGAAATAAATGACGCGCATGCACTGAGGGATGAATTCCAGGACTCCAGTCAGACTGCCAGTTCAGCTTTAATGCGACCTTCACATATGTCTGCCATTCAACCAAGTTCAATGTTGTGGGAATGCTGACCTGTAAGTAAGGTCACCACACATCTTGTTGCATTAATGTTCCCAATATATATATATATATATATAGATAGATAGACAGACAGACAGACAGACAGACAGATGATTGTTGGTGTCAGATGGGCTGGTTTAAGTATTTCTAGAGTTCCTGTGAGTTTCAGAACAGTGTCTAGAGAGTCAAAACAATGTGAAGGCTACAGTAACTAAAAAGGCCACTCTGTAAAATGGTGGTGAGCAGAAAAGTATCTCCGCGCAACACATCCAACCTTGAGACAGATGAGCTGAACAGCAGAAGACCATGTTCTCTCAGCCAAAAACAGAAAGCTGAGGCTGCAGTGGGCACAGCTGAAAACAGGAGAAATGTTGCCTGGCCTAATCAAGGTGATGAATTGTTGAGGCACACAGATAGTAGAGTTAGAATTTGTCACCTGCTTAAATCCATGAACCCAACCTGCCTTGAGTCAACAGTCCAGGCTGGTATAGGTGGTGTAAAGGTGTGGAGAATGTTTTCTTGGCACACTTTGGGCTTAATACCAATCAATCATTGCTTAAATGCCACAGACTGTTTGAGTATTGCTGACCATGTGCATCCCTCATGGCCACAATACCCATCTTCTAATGGATACTTCAGCATGACAACGCAAAGTCACAAAGCAAAGGTTGTCTCTAACTGGTTTCGTGAACATGACAGTGATTTCAGTGTTCTTCAGTGATCTTTGAGTTGGGGTAGAATGGAAGATGTGCAGCATAAAAGTACACCATCATATCAACATGGACCAGAATCTGAAACACATTGTGGAATCCATGCACATGTGTACATATATTCAGAAAGTCTTAAAAGATCAACCCAGTCATTATTCTACTCTCACTCGAGCATCTGTAAACAATATAATACTGTAGTGCAGTAGTAGCCCAAAGTTATTAGGGAGCCCCCTGGTGGCTGCAGGGCCCTAAGCGGCTGCTTGTGTCGCTTATTAGTTAGCATGAGGTCTATTTAAATAGATACATCTGTAGTCATTTCTGCCTTGGTACAAAACAATTACGGCACACAATTTGTGTCAAATACCACAATTTGGTCAGTTGATTATTATAGACTGAGATAGTAAACGTCCATCCGTTTATGGTATGGTTTGACCCTGCAATCCTGCCTCCGGCCTAAATTTAACAAATGTGCATGATGTGTGGTGTACCTCCGTGCTCCCTGCAGTCTAAGCAGACAGTCAGAAGCCAGTGGCTCCCTGCGACGGGTCTCCAGGAAACGTTGGGTGTGTTTCAGTAGAGAGCTGCTAGGGGAAAAGAGACCACAACACAGCCACAGCAGCTGCCAGCCCTGCTCCATGCTGTACCTGAGACAACCAAAAAATGACAAACCGTCAAAACCAAAGCATGAACATTGCACATGCATTTCATATCATGTGTAAACAGTCCATACAGCTAGTAAGAGTCAAGACCGTACAAATGGAGAAAAAAACATTCCACCTAAATGTGCTGCATGAGGTGACATTTTGACTCAAGGTCTTAATCACATTAATAAATTCTTTAATTAAAATGAAAGGATTTGCATGTTTGTATTTATTTATTTGTTATAGTAGGGTTAGATCTAAACTAGGCTTGCTATTTAGAATTGGTGATTCTTGCACAAGAAGCGAAAAGCAAGGTGACTTTGGTACACCAAGTTACGTTTACCAAGCCCTCTCTGACTGAGCTATTGCATGATCTTGTGCAACTTTCCTTTCATAAGGCAGAGTGTGCAAGAGGTCAGAATTTAAACAAAGCTTATTCAAAAGTGAGATGCTGAACATCTCTATGTAATCCCTGTGTGTCCTGTTAGCACTTAAATCACTATTTCACTGTCACATGACCTTCCTTACCGGTTGTTATTACTGGTCATCTGTTTCATGATCTGGCAGTAGATTTCATCTCTGAGAGCTTCATTCTGAGTGGCAGGGCCAAAGATCTGATCTGTGAGCTCCAGAGGATTCTGAATCTGCCTGGTTGGGTAGTCACCCATGTACTTTAGGATAGGTGCACAGAAATCAGTTAAGGACTTACAACCACTGTTGAAATGTATGGTTATTACTCTTACCAGTATATACTATAGTACTTTAAGAAATAAATATGAAAATTTATAAAAGTGTGAGTTTATAAAGAAATGAATAAAAGATGTGCATGTATATGGTAATTAAAGGATATCAGTGAAAGCCTTGCAGGCCTGTTGACTGAGCTCAGGGTTATCCAGCAGCCTCTTTAGGAAGGGCTGCCTGATGGGCTCTCTGGAATTGGCCCATAACCTTTCAGGGGCCACGTTTTTAGAGATCACCTGCCTATTTACATCTTTAGTTGGTGGCCTGAAGCAACAGAAACAATACTCAGTATTAACTTTTTAACACTCTTTAACCTCTTTAACAGGGTAAACCTATTAATCATGAGGTATGAATGAAGTGGTTAGGAGCTTGCAGATACCTAAAGTACTCAATGGAATACTCTTTGAGGGTTGCAGGAGCCACTCTCTCAGTGGCTGTTCCTCTGATTGTGTTGTTAATGATGGTTTTCCTCTGATCTGGAGACAGACTGATCAGACTCTGGGATAAAAACAATCACAGTTACTGACTGGTATGACTTAACTGTACTGTACATGCTAAGAAGTCATGATGTGTTCATTATATTAACATGAATGCATAGCTTAACAGAATATGAAATTATAAATGCCCACAGTAGTGGTACAAAGACTAAGACTATATACATCAAGGTCATCATGCAGGCTTTTATCTGCTCCATTGTTTTATGGTGTTGAATGCTACTTGCACAAAATTTAAATACAACATTAATCCTTACCAAAACTTCATTGGTGGGTTTGGTAAGAGTGGGCAGAATTAAGATGGCGTCCATAGGTAATGCCCCCTTTTGTCCGGTTCGCTCATTCTGTCCCTTTAACCAGCCACGACTTGGAGAAAAGTCATCATCTTTGATAAGCAGAATAAGTTCTCCTTTTTTGAAGCTAAGAAATGTGGGGTCATCTTAAATAGAAGAGCAGAAAACATTTCACTGGAATTCCAAACACAATGAATTAGCATGAAAGAGCTTTACATGAAGGGTCTTGCCATTTTTACCTCTTTCTAAAACAATACTGACAAGAAATAGCCAAAAGTTAACCGATAACAGACCCCTGTCCTAAGTAAGGTCTTTTTGATAAGGTGTTGCAGACTGAGAGATGACTGACCTTGATTGTTGACTTCTTGCAGGGCCACAGCATACTGTGAGCGCTCAGTTAGGCCTGCGAGGAACAGAGCTATCAGATCAACAATGTCTCCAGCCAGCACTGTGTTTAGTGTGAAATCCCCCTTTAGAGTCAGCAAACACACTGACTGCTTTCGTTCTCTAGGGTGAGGAGGAGAGGAGCCATTAGGCAAGCCAGGGTCAACTAGAGAATAGGCTTTCACCACACTCAGCCTATTTAGAGACTTGTTTTATTTCTTCACATTTCCATTTGTTGAATTAGCTGGAGAACATGTTACCTCACTGTGTTCACCCCAGTCACCATTGGGTAGGAGAGTTCAAGAAGTTTCCTCTCACGTTCATCAAGGCAGGTTATTCCAGTCCAGTTGATGGCCATGATGAACTTGTTCTTAGCTAGGGGAGGACCTGTGAGGGTTCAGTGATAGATTTGTTGCTTTTAAGCTTTCAGCAGGCGGTTTATTCTTGATACAAATAGATTTATTACTTCAGCACAGTTTATACCTGAATGCCTGACAACCTCGAAAAACCTGGAGAAGAACATGGGCCACTTCTGACGAGCGTAATTCACCACTTCTGCTTTGACTTTAGCAGCTTTGGTCTTCGAGTTTATGTAAGGACCCTGACAAACATGAACAGATCTTAAGTCACATTTTATTAGATGTTCTGCATTCAGTCAATACCCATTTTAGAGCTTTAATCATTAATAATCCTCAGAGAGTATTAATCACATGGAAATACCTGAAGGTGTGCAGTGTTGATCATCTGAACCCATTTGGCCTCTGACTTGGCCTCCAGTAGTTTAGCATTAACACAGTCCTTGACCACAGTTTTAGTATTCTCCATACTGCTGTCTGAGCCATACTGCACAAAGAAATGCTTCATCGCCAGCTCGACAACGTCGTCTTCCTGACAGATGTTAAAATACAGAAGTATATAAGGCGTAGGCAGTAAATCAGAAAATAGGCACACCTCAAGCAAATCCTACTCTGTGCTCACTCACTTCAGTGTCAAAGCATGCTAGCTTACCCTCTCACACTGGTACTCTCCATACTTTAGGCCCCGGATGACCTGTCTGTAGATGAGGTCAGTGCTGACACTGTCCTCACTGCAGTCGTGCCAGGGAGTGAAGATTTCTTTGCGGAAGTAGAGACGCCAGGGGGCGTGCTGCTCTTTCCCACCCTTTCGCCTCACCTCCTGTTCACACTGGGAGATGGCATCCATCACATGCTCACGCCCACTGCCCAAAGACCACACCTGAGGAGAGCGTGCACAAAATGAGTGTACAAAAACTGGCAGTTACAATACATAAACAGGAAACCTGCTGGAAAAAACAGTATTTAGTATGCAAATATATTGTCACACAAAAAACCTTGTATCTCCATTTCTGTCAAGTTTAATCTAGCTGTTGTTCTTTAAATTTCACCAGAATTTAATGGAATAGAAATGCAAAGTTCCTGCTTAGTTCTTGAGACTCCATACCTTGTCATAGAGAGCCACATAAAGAGAGAAGCCAAAGGTATCTTGGAGTTTAACCTTCTGTGATAACATCAGACAGACTTCTTTGGAGGTAGATGCAGAGTCCACAGGCAGGCTGATAGTTCGCCCATCCATAAGTGTCACAGACATTGCCATGGGTTTCTTGGTCTTTGTGGCCTATGTTTAAACATAAGGGGAAAGTGACATATGGATAGTGCATTACGTTTAGGCAGACTTTTAGGTGTAAAAAATGCTGGGTTACTGTTCAGTCATTATTGTAGAGATATAATATTATTGTATTATTAGGTATGGTAGCCATTTTTCTATTATGATACCAATACCAAAATTGAAACCTTGAATATCAACCAATATCTTCCTAAAAGTTACAAAATGAGGTATACCTCACAGGAAGAGATACATAGCCAACAACATGACAACACACAGGATTGGATCGTATTAATTCTTTTCAAGGTCTCAATATCTGACCAATTTCTGATCCAGCATTTTCTGCTAATAACTTGCATCGGACTGGTGTCATCTCTTGTTATTATTCTGTACTTATTTATGACTAAAGGACTATTAACATATAGAATATTGACATATGTACCATTCTCTCCCCATCCATACGGTTCATGTTTAGAAACTAATGTTTACACACATTTTGCTTATTCTACATATAGCAGTTGAGCTGTTTTCACACTAAAGCTATAATTATTATTTCAGGCCAGACTGTGTTTTAATTGAGGCACATTATATAGACATTATAAGATCAACATTATACATTACATTATTGTATATATTATATACATCATATGCATTATATTAAAAAGCAATGTTGGTACAGAAAACCACAGCAAAGTCATATGTATAAAACTTTACAGTTTAAAGGGTTATGCAAGATAGATCTGATGAAACTGTGCTCACCTGTAGCTCAAGCCAGCTGGGCGGTTCTGCACGCACTCCATTGGCCACAGTGCGCCGCAGCCGCTCTGCACAGTAGGGAGCATATCCAGCAGGGCCAAGACGAATGAAACTTTGAAGGTACTGCCAAGAGGAAAACCAGACATTTCTTACTGCTTGTGACTGATAACAAATGTTTGTGGCAGGTGAGGTGTGTTTGCTTTGTACAATGGAGAGAGAAATGTTAGGGTCACCTTGATGAAGCGCTCAGTGGGAGGGAAGATGCCCAGGCAGAGAGACAGAAGGATCCAGCCACGGAAGAAACTGCTGCGATTGCCATTTTCTTGGAGCTGCTTGCAGATCTGACAGTAGATCTCATCCCTGGAGTATGGAAAATCAAGCCTCAGACTGCTGTGTTCACTTACTCAGCTTTCTGAACACTAGTTATCTAACTAAGAATGGTGTCGTGTTCAGAAACCATTAAGTGATCATAGCTTAGTACATTTGTATTCCTATGTTTCACAGGATGTGCCTTAATACACAATGTCCTGAGGAAAACAGGTCTTCAGGGACTGGAGTGTTTCACCCTGCTCTTTTCACATTGATACAATTTGGAGTCGCCCACCTGAGGTCACGTCTGACAATGGCGTATCCTACAATAATGTGCAGTTTTTCAAGGGATGTGAGTGGGCGGTCCAGGGTGGGTCCTTCTCCAAGCATCTCCTCTTCCTCACTGATCGTTTGCACAGTGGGCGGCTTGGAAACCTGATCATCACCCTCTGCCTGTTTATGTAGAAACGATTACGTTACATTTGAAAATGGCCAATCAAAAACAAAATGGTCCAGAAGTTCTATTATATTTATATATTCATATTTGATTGATGTACTGTATTTAGTGGTAACAGATAAGATAACAGCTAACAGATGACAGCTCTGTACCTCTTCTGCAATAGTGGATGGCTTTCTGGAAGACTTTCTATTTGACGGCCCCTCCTCAGAGATTGTGGAGATCTTTTTGTTCCGGGTCAGTAGGTCAGTAAAGGTAGAGGACTTCCTATTTTTGGGATTCTCCAACGGTATTACGGAAGTTTTCCGGTTGAGCACGACTTCCTCTGGCATGGTTGATGTCTTCCTGTTTCGTGACAGCAGATCAGTAAATGTTGAGGTCTTTCTGTTCTTTGGAGGTTCTTCTGGGACTGAAGACTCTTTCCTGCTTCCTTTGTTTCTCAGTACCCTCTGAAAGAGAAGTGCAAGTGCAAGTGACACATTTATCATTTACAAACGAAATACTTTTTTTTAAATGCTTCAATATTTTAAATTCTTTGTATAAATAGCTTCTATGAATTCTGTATTGATTAACAAAGAGACAAGATGCAAAAAAAATATATATATGCTGTGTTCTGGACTAAAACCATTCCATCCAGCATCAACACTTCAATTTAGTCCAAGACTAGATCCAATCCAATCAAATCAGTTTTTTTGTCACATCACAGGTGTAAAAGTGAGTGAAACCCTGGGTGCGTATATGTAATTACAGTTGAGGACACCAGCCCTTCATTGCTGTGTATTTTTTTGGACAACCCTAATTCTAAACACAGTTGAATTAAAGGCTTATATCACGGACAATCATAACTGTGGTAATCCTTTACTTGGATGGTCCATTTTAGATGCCGCATGGATGCTCATCTGATATTCAAAAACATTTAACGAAATGCCTCTAAAATGCAACTAAACTCTACACTGAATGTAAATAACTGTCTATTGAAGGTTACCGTACCCCTAATCTTAACCCTTACCTTAACTATACTCTATTAGGGTTGGGTTTAGAGTTAGATTTAAGGTTTAGGGTTAGGATGTAGGGTTGATTCAAGAGTCAGGGTTAGTTGTAGTGTTACATTCAGAAGACAATATTTTACATTCAGTTTAGAGTTCTATATTCTATATCCTAGATATTCAGTTGAATATTAGTTGAATGTCAGGTGAGCATCTGCAAGGCATTTATAATGGGTCATCCAAGTGATACCATAATTTTTTGTGTTTCCTAAATAAAATAGCATTATATAACATATAAACTCTGTTAAACTGTTCACTCCCCAGTCCATTAATGGAAATTACATGCAAATACAGCCCATTTTGACTTAGCATGGTTGTAATGTCACAACCCTAAGCACATTCACATTAAGCATAGGAGGTACTGTTACTGTGAGCAGTCTGTAGCAGAGCAGTTTCATCCCAGACTGTGTTTAAGTGAGGCACAGTACAGAGCAGGCAATCTGTACAGAAGAATCCATTTGCAGTGTAGTTTTAAATTTAAAGTAACAAACATCCCGTTTACCTATTTGGGGAAAAGAGAAGTTAAAAATGATCATATGTGTGTGATTTACAACTGTTTCTTCCTGTAGCTGCCCACATCAGATTCAAAAATCTAATGCTGGCCTACAAAGCCAAGAATGGACTAGCCTCTTTGGCCATGGCAATGGTCACAACCTGATCTGAGCCCTTCACACCTCCAGTACGGCTCGGCTCGACTTACCATCCTTTAAGATAGATACAAGCATCCACACAAGCATTTTTCTAGTCACTTGCTGTCTTTAAACTCAGACTGAAGACCCATCTAACTCACTTTTCTTGCATGGAAGGTTTACGACTGCACTCATGTCTTACTTAATTTGCTTGATATTCAGGCAAAGTGTAGTACATTGAGTATTGTGTATCTAGGTGTCCATACTGACCTTTGTATTTGGCTGCATTTAGCTTAAGGTGTCTTTTGGATTCTAGCTATACAAACTAGTGAACAGTGAAGTAAACAGCGAATCACTTTTGTGGATGAGAGTGTCAGCTAAATAATATGCCTTAGTGTGTAATAAGCCTGGCTAAATTTAAGGGGTTAAATATAAATGTAAATGTCTGCTGCATAAAATCCACAACATTATAAATGGAGCTGGGGAAATATGTAGAATTTAGGATATAAACAGGACATAAGCCAGATATCACTGAATCATATTTGTTCCAAAAGACCAGCCTCTTGGCTGCATGACTTCACAGTAGAGTTCAAACTCACCTGGTCCAGCCCGACCATATGGCTGAGGCGCCTGTCCTGCCTGGAGGCCACATCCTTCTGAAGAGAGCGATCAGCAAAGGCTGATCCACTTCTAGGGACCTGCTGAGCCTTCGGTTCAGGGATATCTCCCATGAACCTCAAGATGATCCACCACACCGTTAGAGAGGCCTAGAAAGGGACGAGGCAGCTGAAGTATTTTGTTGTACCAACAACAGGGTTTCTGATCAGTGTTCACTGTTTGCCAAGGTTTAGACCATAAGCCTAACTTACCAGCACATCACTCTCATCTTCATGGTACAGCAGAGGTTGCCGTAGTCTCTGGCGGATGTATGTGGGTGTTGCAGCGCCTTGGAAGTACATTGATGCAAACTTGGAGAATGAGTACTCATCCAGATCATCATAGTCTTCCTCAGGAAAGTCCTCCTCCATCATAGGTGCATCATCCAGATCCACTTCATCTAGCGCAGTCCACCTTCCCTCTAGATCCTAATAACGACAGCACTTTTATGTCTTAAAACAATAACCCCAGAAATGGCTAATTACTTAATGCTAGACTGAAACTGATTTCAGACCTCAAAGCCTGCAGGCGCTTGGCCCTCCTGTCCTCCAACTAGACTGGGCAGGAAGCCAAAGATGCTGTCCACCATTTCCTGATCGGTGATGGATTCTAATTGTTCTGCAGCCTCTCTCTCTCTCTTTTGGCGGAGAACTTCCTCAAGCTTCCTCTGCCTTTCTAGAGCAACCAGCTCCTCTGCCCGGCGCTCCTGGAGCGACAGAAAAGCCTGCAAACCAGAGCTGTTTATTAATGAGAGTTAAAAAACATACAACAATACATAAATAACTGGAATATTTGACCATAGAATTCTTACTAGTCACTTAATAATAAGCCTATTGGTTCACTTCAAAAAACATAATTACATAGTAAGCAATTCCCTGGTTTAGATAGCATCTTGCTAAGTGGTTGCTTGTGTATCTAAGGTGGTCCCTAGGGTGTTACAAGTTGGTTACTAGGAATTTGCTCTGTTATCCCAGATGGCTGCAAAGGTTTTGGTGGGCAGTTGCTATGGTGCCATAGATCTTTGCTATGGTGTTGATAATCAGTATATACGTATGTTCTTCAAGGGGGTTGTTAGGGTGCTGTTGCTTGGTTGCTGTGGTACTGGTGGTGGTTTCAAGGATGTTGTTTAGGTTGTTGCTATGGTGTCTCTGGTGGTTGCTTGGGAGTTGCTGTGGTGTTATATGTTGTTACTTGGGTATTGTTAAGTGGCTGCTGAGGTATTGCATGTGGTTGCTGGTGTGTTGCCTAGTGGTTAGTATTGTATATGTCATGTTTGCAATGGGGTTGTTAAGCGGTTGTGATGGTATCTCTGGTGGTTGCTAATGTGTTGCTATGTGATTGCTGTGTTATTGGGGTGCTTTCTATAGTGTCTCTCATGGTTGTAAGATGGTCGCTATGGTATTCTATGTGGTTGCTATGATTGCTATGATATTCCAAGTTGGTTGCTAGGGGTGTTGTTAATTTACTTCCACCACATCAGTGTCAACATCACGAAAAAAGGTTAGTGGAAAAAGATTCAGCAAAAATAATAATAATATTAATCACATCTCTTTCCTCTCTGATACTCATTTGCTGTAAGATGAATATCATGCAAAGCTATCAGATTAAATAACCCACATCTCTCTTCATCTTGTTTACTGCTCTCCGGGCGTTCATGCCTCTGATGTGAGCCTGCAGGAGGATGGCAGCATCTCTCTTGCGCTTCCACTCCTTCCTGGCCAAGTAGCCATGAATCTGCGCCTGCAGTCGCAAAGCAGCCTCACGCTCCAGCTCGTACTGACGAGCTATCTGACGAGACCGCACAGTGGCCTGAAGACGTGCAAAACCCAACTGGACCTGAACACAACAACAGCTGAATCACAAACAGAAGAGCTATGGAAAAACTACGACAGCAACTCTTGGCTTGAACAGCACACAACTGCACATCAGTTCATTGTCCAGCGGCTGATAACTCACTACTTTGTAGAGTTTTCTGTCTTTGTGTCCACGCCAATACTTCTGCACAACCACAGCTGCAGACCTTTGTTTAAGAAACTGTTTCCTGCAATTATGAAGATAGCATGATGACTGCAAGATAAGGCTGGAATCCAGTCATTATTTCCCTTTGTCCACCTTGTGTTAGCTTTGTTTACCTGTACTTGTATCCTCTCAGCACTTTCTGAATAACAAGTGCTTTCTCATTCAAGGCCTTGTCTCGCTTAAGCTCCAACATGGTATCATGAAAATCCTACCACAGGGATCAGTGTTAAATGGCCTGAATTTTAAATAGCACACCACAATCTGAACTACATTACATGCTACATTACATTACCTTCAAAAACACTTTAGTTTTGCCAAATTTCCAGTCATCTTCAGCACTGAACACATTCTTACAAATGCTTTCACTGCATTTCTTGGCACTCTCCTGACGAAAAAAAAAACACATGAATCAATACAATTCAGATTGCTGTCATACAATTAAAGACAGTAGGCCTCATTCACCAATATCTAACAAAAAGTCTATGTCAGATTCATATGTGTTTTTAAACCACAGACTTGATCACAGACAATGATGGACCCCATTGTCTTCGTAAACTTTGTAAACTTGAGCCAAATCTGCAATGTTTCCCATATCAGACACTCTGTAGATCATAATTAGGTTTGAAAGAAGTATTCCTTACTGTCTTTGGGTCACACACAGCAGAGTTGAGCAGTACTCTGTAGCGGTCCAGAAACTCCTGAAAGGTGTGACGGATGGGGTAGCCAGCCTTTCTGATACGAATGGTCTCCATCATGCCAGAGTAGCGCAGCTGGCGCAAACACAGCTCCCTGTCAATCAGCTGAACCACAGACAGAAACATCTCAGTTCGGACCAGAAGAGAGGATGCAGTAGCAAAGCTATTCTGTCTCTATACTAAAAGTATGTACACCACTGTTTGGGAATACTTGTCATGGTTAAGTGAATGTTGCTGTTTAATATTTAATAAATGATACAGTGTAGATTTAAATGTTATAATCAACATGCATGAGTAAACAAGTATGACTGAATTGTTTGTCACATATGAAAAACTATACACCAAGTTTTTTTCTTGCTGTAGAACTGAATGGACACTTTATTAAATATTGTAATGGAAGATAGATGTTATTTTAATAATAATAAATACAAATGATTTACTGATGATTATTTACTCCCTTTAAATAATGTGTGTGCAAATGTATATGGGTGTAGGAAGGATGGAAGAGTCATTAGAAAGACATATGAATTAATAAATACTGTGATCAGCCATAACATTAATACCACCTCCTTGTTTCTATACCTACTGTCCATTAGATCAGCTCCAAACACCATATAGGAGCACCATGTAGGAGTTCTTTAAGGACAGACTGTAGTCCATTTGTTTCTCTGTACATTTATTAGCCTCCTTTCACCCTGTTCTTCAATGGTCAGGAACCACCACAGAGCAGGTATTATTTGGGAACTTCAAAGTTCTCCTATATGTTACGTGAAGCTGATAAACTGGACAATGAGTGTAGAAACAAGGAGGTGGTATTAATGTCATGACTGATCGGTGTAAATGGGTACATTTTGAAATTACCATGGGCTTCTTGAAGTCATTAGGTTTGATGCAGCGAATGAAGTAAGGCTGGCATGCAGTTAAAGTTTTCATCAGTGCGTCTAGAGACAAACGGAACTGCCCGCACAGAGTAGGCACTCGCTTTTTGGAGTCTGCAATTTGCTGAAGGGAGAGGATGAATGCATTAGTGAGTGCTTTCTTCATCTTCTTATTCCTCATACATGTTCACATCACTTTTCAAAGTCGCAACTCACCCGCAAGGAGTTTTGGGGAGTGATGATCATTTTGGAGTTGCCTCTGCTCTTCACCTCATTGGTGGAAAGCTCATTGTGGAAGATCTTTTTGAGAAGCTTATTGGTTGAAGTGTCCACCAACATGATGAGGTCTGAGCTCAGAGCATCCCTGTTCTTCTCCAGGAAACCTTATAACACAGAGTTGAATTACACTCAAGATTTCCCATTGAATAGGCAGTTATTCTGTCTTCAGGCAGCATTAATTTATCAGCTATTTATCATTTACCTTTTGAATCATAAAAGACAGGCCCAGCAAAATGCTCAATTCCAAACTTTGTGTCATGGTTGTTCTTAGGAGATATGTAGATGTTGCTCTTTCCATGCACCTGCTCCAGCTTGTTCAGCAATGTGGCATCTGTGCCCTAACATTAGAGATGTAAATATCAGACATATCAATTAATGCTCAAATTAAGTAGATTTTTAAGAGTTTAAAAATTAAGCCTAGGATTAGGATTTGGCATACATAAAAATGTGCTAAAAAGAAGTACACTTTGGGTTCCTTAAAAAATCTGTTAATAAAAGGTAATTTAGAGAAAAGACGAGGACCTTCTGAACATATGCATATTTTATATGCAGGTTTTAAGACTGGGGTGTGTGGAATGTGGACTGGAGTTTCTCTGTCAACTTCGGTCACTACATTTCACAAAATCCACCTCAGTACCGATGTCATGGTAGCATATCCTTCTTCTGCCAGTCTGGAACTGGTCTCACCCACTTCCTCACCTCACTAATCATTGTCACCTGTGTCTCTTTAGCCATTGCTAATATAACCCTGTTTGTAACTTCGTATCTTTGCAAAGTATTGCCCATTGCATACCAAGTGGGTTCTCTTGTTTCCTTTGCCTAGTAAAGTGTTGGCTCAGCAGTTAGCAAACTGGGCTATTGATTACAGGGTTGGGGGTTTGATACCCACATCTTTGGCAGGCTGCCACTGTTGAGCCCTCGAGTAAGGTCCTTCACCCTCTTTGCTCCGAGCACATGTGCTTACTGTCACTGTGTGTGTTTTTTAATCACTAGTGTGTGTTCACTGCACACATGATATATGGTTTATATGGTTTTACATGGTTGTCTTGTAACAGACCCTGAGCATTCTCCTTTGTCTTTGGTTAGGCCTTTGGTTTAGGTTGCCTGGTTGTGTTTATTTTTCTGGAATTTTACTTCTGCTGTCATTTTGATGTTGTAGCTCTTGTCTACTGGTTAGTGCCTCTGCTGAGTTTCAAATTTTCAAAGCTGAACCAGGACTCCACAGTCCCATTCAATGTAAACCCCTTGTTCTCACTTTATTTTATTAATATATTAAGAAATATATCATATTTAATATATATATATATATATATATATATATATATATATATATATATATATATATATATATATTATATACAAACTAATATGTTGGAAATTAGTTGATAGTTATCAGGATTAAGGCCAGGAATAGGCAGGGTTTTGGTTAGGGTTAGGGTCAGGTTTGGGTCACATAAATTTAAGATAATTTAATCTCAATTAAGCGCAAAATCACATAAATGCAAAGTGATCTTCTGCAAACAAAGACTATTGTCAAAGAACCCTTTTTGTAAGATTAAGTTTAGATGTACAGGTGATGGTAATGCATTTATTACACATTTAAAGTAAGCATCAACATAGTATGTATCTACAGTGGACTCTCAAAATAATCTCACCCAGTTACACCATTTATAGATAACTAGCTATGTTATTCAATTCACAATAAATGCAGGACATAACCTGTCATATAGAAAGCAACTAAAAGATATAACTACCTTGGGAAAGTGACTCTCCTCATCGATAAGTGAAAGAACATTGAGAGATCTGGTGGCCAGAAGGTCCAGGGTGAGCTGGTTATCCCTGTACTCGATGTGTGTCCAAACAATGTTCTCATGGGTGTACTCCTCCTGCTCCAACTTGAAGACATGTTTCACAAAGAACTGTTGCAGCTGCTCATTGGCAAAGTTGATGCAGAGCTGCTCAAAGCTGACATAAAAAACACAAAAAGAAAAAAGATCAGAAAAAAGGCATTATGGAAAACACGCCAAATGCCTAAATAAGGTCCATCACGTTCCTCACAAACCTGTTCTGTTTAAAGTTTTCAAAGCCAAAGATGTCCAACAAGCCAATAGAGTGGCGGGTGTCGTCCTCGGAAGGGGGCTTGTAAATGGCAGTGTTTATTTTCTCCACAATCCATAGAAACAGTCTGCCATAGATGGCCTGTGAAAAAAATATCCTAAGACTTAGAACTGCTAAAAAGGTCAATTCAAAGGCTAACAAGAAATGGACTAATATACTGACAATTACAATGTTGTGAAAGTGTTTGCCCCCTGTCTAAATTCCTGGACCAAAGAAGGCAGATTCAACACAGGAGGAACCCTCCTCCCAAAACTAACGGCCTTCAAATTCCATCTCTATCTTGTTCACATGTCTATGTCTTCGCAACCCTCCACACGCCAGTCTCTTTCCTTTGAAACCTGTCATCTAACATTCCTGGCTTATTTATCACTTATTAAAGAGGGGACTGGTTTCCACAAGCAGAAGGCACCTAAACTCCAGCCCAGAGTTCTCCCCCTTCATACAGTCATCTTCAAAAATCATCAGAAGCTGAAGGTATGGTTCAAACTAGCAAAATCATTGTTAGATAGACTTTCTTGATTTGGATCATTGTCTTGTTGCATGACCCAACTGTGCTTCAGCTTCAGCTTACAGATGGATGATGACATTGTGCATTGTCATCTCATTTTACTTTATAACCAGATAGTGTGGGGTTACCTTCACAAAAGCATCCCTGCCATCGAGGGCTTGTGTTGAAGTCAGAGGTTTTGAAACACTCTCCCGGTTAGTCATAAAAGACCTCTGAGTTAAACTGATATTTAGAGCCTTTGCGTCCACCTGCAGACAGATAGACAAGACCATTTAGACTCATCCACATTAAGCCAAATTCACTATAGTAATAAAGACTTTTACCTCCAGCAACTGGGCAGCCATGTTAAAGTGATTAGACGAGAGAATGTCACAGCTCTCCAGGTTATTGGAAATGGTTGCTTGAGAAAGAAAAAAAAACAGAAACACTGATTATTAATGCCTTTCTTATGCATGGCCTTCTTGGCATGGATGACCATGGATATGTTTGTAAAGTTTAGTCTATACCTACAAATAGCCTCCTCACCTTCAAAATCCACATTGCCAAGGTGGAGGATAGCAGCTAAGAGCTTGTGGATCTCCCAGGAGTCGTTCTCAGTGAATGTCAGGATCTTCATGGCAGAACGGAAGTGAGCGTATTCCTTTATGTCATCCCGTCCTTCACAGGAAGTGCACTTGCCCTGATTGAATGATTGAATTTATGTTCAATAAAATAATTAACTATCTGATTAAATACAATTGATTCCCAATATAATTGGGGTTAGGACTGACAGGACTATTGTTAGAATTAGCCACAGGGTAAGGTCTGGGATTAGATATTGAGTTCAAGTTAATGTTAGCGAAAAATTAAAGTGTATTTAATAAAGATTGAGTGATAAGTGATGCTAGGACAGTACCATAGTCAGGTAGTTGTACTCAGAAGCATTGCCCAGAGACAGGATCTTCTTCTGTTCAGCTGGCATGGCCATCAGCATGTAGTAAAAGATGTGGTAGTTTCTTTCTTCTTGAGCCTGAGTCAATTTTCAAACAATATTTCAACCTCTCTGCCTTTTAAAACCTTGTATTTTCAAAATAGTGACTTTACAGGAGGAAAACCCCCTTCTTAACTTTCAATGGAAGTCAATGTAAAACTTTTTAATCTAAGCCATTTGGAGCATTTCTATTGGTCCATTCAGCATGATATTTTCACACAATGTAAAGGATAGTTGACAGTTTGACAATGTGTCAAAAATTACAATATGATGCTTCTTCACTTGATTAAGGGTTATTAAAACTTGGTGTCAGTTTGTCATGATCTACCTGTCGACAGACACGAGATTTTTCCAGCAGGTACTGCTCGATACGGGCTCCTTCTATGGATCCCCCCTTGCTGAAGTGGATATCGATGTACTTCCCAAAGCGGCTTGAGTTATCATTGCGAATGGTCTTTGCATTACCAAAAGCTACAAGCACAGAAAATCCAAGTTTAAGAAAATCATAGTTTAAGAGCTATCTGTGGTATGTCTTAGCATTCATTAAAATGAATCCAATGTTAAGTGCTGGTCAAACTACCTTCCAGTATGGGATTAGCTTCTAGTATCTGCTGCTCGATCCATGAGCGCTGTCCACTCACTGCTGCCAGAAACTGCAGAATCAGCTTGGTGCTCTCTGTCTTCCCTGCTCCAGACTCCCCACTGGTACGCACAAATACACACAACCCACACTGAGAACGTGACACACAAGTTAAAGTTCTAATGCCATAAGCTTCTTCAAAACCTTTCAATGCACATGTTCTGTTTGAAGTGGTTTATTTGTGCAGCTGAACTATTCCAAACTGGCCTCTAACTTTCATCACAAGTTCAATTTGTTATTTTTTTAGATGATCTCTTGCTGGTCAGATATTTGGCTTTTGGAACTGAGATAACATGCCAGTGGAGCATCAGAAGAATCTGGATAAAAACACCTTCACTACTGGGTTTGACCTCAGGCTGAGGGCAACTACAGTACGCAAGTGTGTTTGACTGACCTGATGATGCAGCACTGATCCTTTCGGTTGCGGCGCATGTTAAAGAAGCAGCTGTCTGCGATGGCAAACACGTGCGGGGGCAGCTCACCCAGCCGCCGGTCTGTGTACAGCTGCACCTGCTCTGGAGTGTAGATCGGCAGCAGCTGGTATGGGTTCACTGCCACCAGAATGGACCCTGTGTACGTCTGAGAAAGAAAAAGAGAGAAATATGAATCCTCCCGTCTAATGCACACCGTCTAATTTCCTCTAAATAAACATGAAAATATTAAAATACATTGCAGACATTAATATGTTTAGACAAACCAAAGAGTTTGATGAGATGTTTGGATGAATAGTGTCTAACCACTTCTTAATTTCTCCTCTATTGCAGCTTTAATAAGACTGAATCGGGTGTGTTATGTTAGTCGATAAATAAAATAAATAAACTCAGTGTCCGAGAATGTTATCAACAAAGAATGTGAAAGCTTTGCCCATAGAATATACTAGAGACGGAGTGCAGCACTGCAAACCAATGGATTAAGCCCATATGACTATACCTGTTTTTGTTTTGTTTTTTAATTCTGGCAGCAGTTATCTTAGAGGTTAGAGGGGGCAGGGCAGTGGTGGCTTCTTGAACATAGTGCTGGGTCCAACTTTTCACAGGGTTGTGGATTAAATACCCATGTCTGCGAAACTGCCACTTTTGGGCCCCAGAGTACATCACTTAATGGCCTAACTTATTGTTCACAGGGTTACAGGTTAAATACCCAGGACTGCTAAGCTGCCACTGTTGGGACCTTTGGCAAAGGCCCTTAACCCTTTTTGTTGCAGGGGCACAATAGCATCACTGACCCTGCGCTTTGACCTCAGCATTCTAAGCTGGAAAATGCAAAAAGATAATTTCATTATTCCATATAAGAATAAAGACAATAACAGAAATGATGAAAAAAAAAGACTCAGTATCTCAAAACAATGACTTTAATGATCATGCCTGCATAATGAAATAATGCCTATAAATGATCATTTACCCTGTTAATACATTTTCAAAAACCTAGGGCATTATTTAGCAACAATAAAGGTATTTTAGATTAATGTACAACTTTGATATAGTTATATATCATTTTTCCTATATCCCTATATTTTTTTATTTGAATGGGTTGGTTACTGGCACATTAACTCACTTGTATTAAAAATCAATCACTGCGCCCCTCTACATTTGGGCCTGGGGTCAATCCAGTGGCGTGTACAGTTTATCAGGTGCTTTCAATATCATGGCCCTTTTCTGTAATTCTGCCAAGACATGTTTTAACAAGCCAAAGTTAAATAATCAAACTTTATAGAAGGACATTGACTGTTTTCTGCTCACAGAGAGATGTGTTGTAGCGCTCGTCTCCTAAGACAGAGATCTATTCGTTTCTATAGAGACAAACAATCCTGCCATTAACCAGAGAGGGCAAAGTCCAAGACAAGCAGGCAGCTGACTCCTCACAGACGGCTCTCAGATTCAGACTAAGACTCAGATTCACACTGGGGCCATCTGAAATGACTGTTTATTCATTTGTGGTGAAACACAACTCGCATGTTGTAACTAGCTTCACTGAATCTGGCTTTGTGTGACTCACATAGATGATGCCGTCTCTGTGGCGGACCAGAAGGTTCCTCAGCAGGCCAGCCTCATTTAGGTCCCCGAGCCGAATCATATCATCCACACCGCTGACAGAGGTGGGATGCATGGGCTTCAGAGAGACATCTTTCTTGATCTTGTGCTCCTGGGGATTGCATCAAAACAGACAACATTCAGATACACCACACACCAACAGACTGACATGACTGGAACAACAGGGATCAAATAGTTGGTGTTACCTTTCCCTCATCATCAATGAGCTGGAGTTGGCCTGTGTCTGAGAGTCTTACTTCAGCGCCGATTGGTACTCCAATGCTGGTGTCCACCCACACATAATCTCCCTAAAGCCACCAATGAAAGATTCAGCTAGCAAACACATCTTTCCAGTTAGCAGAGCAAGCTAAGAATCAAAATTTATATTAATTTAACCAACTGCATAATTTAGTAATTATGGCCCATTATTTAGGCCCATATTTTCATACATTTCTGCATAATTCAGTCATTGAGACAAGTTATGTATATAGGTTTAATATTACATTTTAGGCCAAAACCTTCTGTTATTGGATCTCAGGCATCAGGCAGCATATTCATAACCATGCTGTCTAACAAGCTTTTGTGAGGTAGCTGTAACAGACATTAAACTGCTCAGACATCTGGTTCCTATCAACCAGGGGTGCCTTCCTAGGTGGAGTTGGTGAGAGGGGTTGGGGCGATTTTAAGGGCCTGTGACTTTTTATTTATCAACACCAGTGATAACAATTCGGGCATGGCAGGTTTCTCTAGAACAAAGCATTTCACATCAAACTGACAGTGTTAATATAAAAAAATATATTAACATAATAAATAATCACTGACACTGCTAAATCCCAAATTCCAAATCCTTTAAAAATGTTCTGATTGCCATACACAACACAGGAGAAACATTTACTACATTTTCACAAGTACTGCCCCACCCATGGGATTCCAACCAGGGATTCAGCTTCAGAAGTGATGCAACATTCAGGTTTAATTCTACTGAGCCATCAAATCTGTCTATGGATTAGTCTTTCCACAACATACAGCACATCCCGAAAATTCAGGGATTTTTCAGAGTGAAAAGAATTGGCTCTGAGTGGAACATTACACAGATAGACAAAACATACTTGTGAGAGGGTTAAGTAAACTGACCATTAATAATTGTATGGGTCCCATCAAATCAAACTTAAACATGGCAGGTGTGAAAACTTGATTCTACATCAACTTACCTTTCTTAGGACCACCATGACTGAGTCCTTCCTTCCCCTAGTCTAAGTGACAAAACAGAAGAACAAACTTCAAGCCTTCGAATATGGATGTAAAGACAAATCATTCGTCAATCAGATCAGGTTAAAAACATTCACCATTCACCGGACGTGTAGTTACATGTTTGATAATATAGCAAACGCCCTCACTGAGTACACGCAATCATAACCCCTACTACCATAAATCTAACCAGGACTTACTAAAGCATAAGGACAGGCTAACATCCATATATTACCAATATTAGTCCAAAGAATTGGTAATCAGCAGAAACAAGGCCTGATTCATACAAATGCAAACTCTAGTTCACATATAGCTAAAACAACACGAAAAGTCATTCTCTGCCACCTTTACCTGTATTTACTGACAGGTCGTCCAAAGGGGGGAAAAAGAACAACCACCCTCGGGCTCTCTCCCTGTTGTAGCTGTCCACTCACCTCGATCCCAGTGCGTTTCGAATGAAGTGGTGGGCTTGGGTGTTTCCCTTCACGCAGCAGCCGTTTATGGCACTTTGACTTTGGTCTCTGTGAATACAGCCTCCAGTCACAATGCCAGCAACAAGCATCAAGGAAGCACCTGAACAGAGTGGGTTCAACCACAGCACAGAATGGTCTTCATCTAGAGGACAGTTCTGAAATAAGGGGCCAATTCCACTTCATGTTTACATTGTTATTTTTCCAGACCGCATTTACAGTAATTATCAGAAAGTGATTAGGACACAGATGCAATGATCTGGAAGGAAGCTGAACCTTTGGACTTGTGCTCTTGTGCACTGGAGTGGTCAGGTCATAGAGGGGTAATCAAGCTGTAAATGGCAGAGCACACGCCTCACATGGCAGAGGTCCACCGGGGTGGACTCATGCTGGGAAATTGGTTCCACTGATAATGCAGAGTGAAAGCAAACGAGTCTTCACGTCAACATACACCGGCAAAAGAGATGTGAAAGGGGAGGTCTGGCTTAAAATGATACCAAAATCAGGAAGTGAAAAACAAGCTCCTCCGAAGTGTTTATTCAACATATGACATAAACTGTACCAAAATGTTTGTGGACACCCCTTCTAATGAATGTATTCAGCTATTTTAAGTTGCCCCCATTGCTAGTCCCGGTAGAGAAGTATTGCCTATAGAATAGGACTCTCTGGAAGAGATAAACATGAACCTATTGGCACCCTGCTAAAGGCTTTGCATGGGCTAGTGGGGTATAAAGCTCCTCAGCATTGAGCCATGGAGTAGCGAAACGGTGTTCTCTGGAATGATGGTGATTTATCCAATACTTTTGGGACGCGTTGGGGAGTTGAGGATGAGGTGTGGTGGTGATCATTCAGCATCTTGACCTCACCTCCTGAAAACACAACTGGGTCAAAATTATGCATATAGGGTCAAAACTTACTAGTTTCAACCATCTAGCTGATGACCCGAGGTTGTGCTGAAAAATTCTAGTAGTCCTCCTTCTTCATTATTCCATGCAATGCACCATGTATTCAAAGGCAGCAAAACAGTCCCCCATCACCATGCTTCACAGTTTGTACAGTGTTTTCGTTAAGATGAACGGCTCACCTTTACTCCCCACAAGCAGTCATTGGTGACTGTTGGTCATACAGTGACAGTTTTGACAGTTTACGCTGCCTTGGGAAATTAAAAGACATTTTGACCACATATTAATTTTAGAAAAACAATGTAACTTCACCAAACTTAGATAAAATAGGTAAAATAGATATCAACACTGGGGGGCTTTATACCAACACAGCTGACACTCTGCATTAAAAACAGTGAGCTCATGTGGCATACATGGCAGCTACAGGGGGGTCAATCCAGGGAGAAAACAGAGATACAGGTTTTTCATTGAACAGTGGTATTTTGCATTTGCTTTTCTATGAAAATAGTTAAACACCTGTGGCTGCAAAAGTGCACCTGGATACTTTACGGAGATAAAAATCCCAATACACATGCTTTTCAAATGCTATTTTCTTACTTCAGACATACTGGCTCTGTTTAATCAACCTGTGATATCAAACAGAACAAACATGCAAATAAAATGCCAAACTTTTGTTTACCGGCAGAGAGTGTCTATTATCAGGTTCATTAAACGACGTGCGTCCTGTTGTTTAGCTACGTTTAAGTTTGATGAGGTTTCCTGGACATTGTAAGTATTTTTTCGCTCTGCACACAAAACATCTAGTTTAGGAGTCCATGCCTCGAATGGTCAGATCTGTTGTGGCTGCACAAGGACCTATTCAGTTTTAGACACTAGATACAACTAGGTGTTTTGTGTGCAGATAAAAAAAACAAAAAAAAAAACAACACACCTCTGAAGGTGTCCTGTGGTATCTGCCAACATTTCCTTTAAGTCCTGTAAGTTGGGAGGTGGGCCTCCATTGATTGCATCAATTAACATAGGTGTCCATGACCCTGTCGGTGGTTCATCGGTTGCCCCGTCTTGAACCACTTTTGGTGAATTGAGGTGACTGTTTTTCCTGATTTTAACACATCACCTTCAAGAGTAGTGTTTCAACTCTCCAATTGCACCAATGTTAAGGCTGATCAGTGCCATAAAAAAATAAAAATAAATATCCATATTTCAGCATTAATTAAATGTCTACTTTCTGAGCTGTTAAATGTCTAAAATGTTTACGTTGTTAAAGCTAAATAAAATCGCTAGGCTAACATCTTTAGGCCCTGTGGAAAAAAAAGTACAGGGTATAGGTTGGCAGCAAATTTGGTAAAATGATTCATTTGTGTTAAAAAAAAAAAGTATTAAAAAAGTAAATGTATTAAAGTGCAGATTAATGAAGTAAACATGTCAATGCTGACATCACTAAAATGTAACCAGTATTAATCATTTTTGTATACAAATACTTATTTGTAAAGTGTCTGAAAGTCGTTATATAAACAGGACAAATACAATTAAACCAAAATATGTTAAAATAAATGAAATGCTGCCTCCAGACCAACAGAACAAGCCTAATGCTGCATATGCTTCCCACTCCTGTTAGCCTATTGGTCCTGCGCTTTCCACCTCCGATAGTACTAGTCTGCTGCATTCTGCAGATGGAATTAACATGAACTGGAAACAGTAAGTATATTGCGGTTGTCATACACAGTTGTCAGGCAATGTAATTACAGGTCGGGGACTTTTAGCATTTCATGTCCGCAATAAAGCTGTACAAGTGTGAAATATGATTTTATCAAACCACACAACTACAAGGACAGTACATAATTTCCTTTTACTGCAGTTGCACATATTAGTATACAGAAAACAAAGAGGGGGAGAAAAAAATGTACAAAAGAGTCAAAACTATTCCTCAAACCCAGTTAACCGCAACATTCACTTACAATCTGTAAAAGACGAGCCACATGAACAGGGCACAAAAACACACAAAAAACAGCAAGTCAATCGCATTTCCACAACAATCTTATTCTGAGGTTGAAATGTAAAACAGTCCACATTCTCATTACACCATTGTATTGTTCTCTTTCAAGTACATATTTGACCTCTTTATGTACGATCACCAACTGCACTTCAGCACATCTGCTCACTAAGAGAAGAAAAAAAAAAAAAAAAAAAAGAGAGAGAAAGGTATCGAAGGGATGCTTGCACAGAATCAGTTAAGCAGACATTTCCTGCTAAAAAAAAAAATCTGGAGAGACAGAATATGGGAGAAAGATATTTTTTTAACCTGACCTCAAACCGGTCTGCTTCCTCAGGAGTGTCAAATGCAAAACACACACATTCCACAGTTACACTCACGATAGAAGGCACCGAAACTTGGACAGTGCACACACACTGTTGTAGTGAGCTGGTGTGTGTTGCATACCAAGATTCATACCTGTACGTACGTTTCCTCGGTTGGCTCAGCAAAACGTAAAGTGAAGAAATCCGCGCTCTTGGACTCGGCCTGATTTTCAATTTGTAACATGATTGACTGGCAAATCTTAACTGAGCATATGTGAGCTTCCAAAGCCCACTTTGGCAAATGCTACAGCACTACAATGACAAAATGAATATCTAAGGCAGCACTGTAAGAAATGAAACGTGAAGAATTCCTTGCAGGGGTTGTGGTGTTGGTTGCACAAGCCATGCTAACTTGGATGTTTGATACCCCGTAAGCAGACATTAGTTCAGTTCCTGTGAGCTCAGTTTGTGGTCTAGAGGAAGCAAAAGGTTTAGAACCTGCTTTCTCTGCTCAAAAGAATATAAATGAGGTGACAGACAGGGTGATTGTGCACAGCAACCTGGAAAAAAAACAAAAACATGACTGGTCCAAATACAAGACCAAGTATTTCCGCTTGACCTTACTGGTGCATAAACAGAGAGGAAGAGAGAGGGGAAAGAGAATGAGAGAGAGAGAGCGAGAGAGTGAGAGCGCTCCAATCACGTCTAGGCCCGCTCTTTGCGCTTTAATTTGGAGCTCTTCTTGGCAGTGCCGTTCTTGTTGAGCAGCTTGAGAACTCTGTCTTTATGGTCCAGCACTTTCATCATGGTGTCCCTCGCCTCAGTCACCTGATCCATCACCAACTTGCAGCGCTGCATGTTACCCTGGACATCACACGAAAGAAGCAATGTAGACAGCAACAATCAGCCGATTTGTAACTGACAGCACCCTAACTCTTTAATGACAGAGTCTTTTAATTCTTGTATGAGGGTTTTTCAAGCATTTCTTATTTGCAAAAGGCTTCCAATTCTGACAGATTCCTGCACCACCTTGCATGTACTGCTCTTTTGAGGAGCATCAAAAATGTTTAAATGAAGTTTAGTTTGAGGGACTGTGAGGACCTTCAGCTTGTCTCTTGAGGTCGTCTCTTTGAGGTGTGTTTAGTATCATTATCCTGCTGTAGAAGCCATCCTCTTTTCATCTTCAGGTTTTTTTTTTTTTTTTTTTACAGACTGTGTGATGTTTTCTTTCCAGTATTTAATTGAATTACCTCTACCAGTGAACTGTTCCTTGTGCCCCCCCCCCCCAAAGTACAATAGTAGTCGTTTCCAAAATGCATCAGTACTTATTTCCAGAATTTTATGGTGACCTTTCCTAACCAAGACTGTGAACAAGCCACAACCCTAACAAACTAATTATGGTCAGCGACCTTGGTAAAAGTTAATGGAAAACTCTTGAGTGCCCAATGTTTAGCATTGTGTTCCTTTTCAGTTTTTCACTCTAAAGCTGTGCAAAAAAACAAAATATCCTGATGCTTCAACTTGAATGCCGTTTGGATAGCAGTTTATTATCTAGTCACTTAACTATTCACAGCAACAGCGCTATTGGCCAATGTATTTATTAGACATCACATGGATTGATGTAGTGGTAGAATGAAGCAGAATGGTTTTCTGGCCGTGTTGTTATGCTGTGGGCCATTTAGTTTAGTTCAGAAATGCACAATGTGAAATTGTTAAAATGTGCATATACTGAGCTGTAGACACATTTATATGGCAGTGGTGGCTCAGCAGTTATAGCACCGGGCTATCAATAACAAGGTTGTGGGTTCGATTCCCGGGCTCGGCAAGCTGCCACTGTTGGGCCAGTTGAGCAAGGGCCCTTACCTCTGCTCCCCGGGCGCTGGGGAGTTGGCTGCCCACCGCTCTGGGTGTGTTTGTACTCACTGCCCCTAGTTCACTAGTGTGCGTGTTCACTACCACAGATGGGTTAAATGCGGAGGACACATTTCGCTTTTACAGACAAATATGTGCACCTTTACTTTTTTTTTAACTAACAGTACTATACATTTAAACGACATTTGTCATGTATCAGTCACCTCGCCATCTTCTAGACCTACCTATGAAAAGAGAAATTTCAGTTTGGAAAAAGAAGGTGGAATATGAAAGCTGCTGATCAGAATGTAATGGCAGTGGCTGTCTCACACTGACCTGTATGAGCTCGTTAATGCGATGCAGTTCATCATCAGCTCCTGCTCTTTTCTTTGGGATAAGCCCTTCCTGCAAGGTGGTGAGGCGGCTGTACACGTCATGCTCCAGATTACTCTACAATGACACAAGAGGTACAATACTGTTAAACAAATTAATGTTAAGGAATCAAATGTGTAAAACTCACATTACTCTGACCTCATACCAAAATAGGCCTTCATTATGAAACGTATTTCTCTATAGTACAGATCCTCCCCCCTATGAAATTAGATAGATTAGATAGACTTACCAACTGCATGAGCTGGGCAGCACATAAATGCACCTTCCAGCCCTGAGCACGACAAGCAACTCCCCTCTGATTGGCCACATCTTGCAGAGAATTCTTCTTATCCTCTGGGTATAATTAAAAGTAAATAAAGTCATCAAAATGCTTTATGAAGGGATCATAACGGCAGTAAGGTGGGTCCCAAAATATAATATGAACACACTCAAATGCATTTCTAAAATAAATGTTACAGTTCTGTATTACTGTAATAATTAGGTACACAAGTACACTACTCTTACATACATGTGTTGTAAAGTTACACTGTCAAAAAGAAAACATTTCCATTTCCAGCATCAAAATTCTGATGCCTGGTTGCTAAATTGGTGCCACAGTTTGAACACAAAAGCCAGAACTTTAAATAACCAATAGTTTTTTATACATATACATTTCTGATGCAATGAACTAGGGAACTAGTGTCAATTTTACATGGTAAATAAATAAAAAAATACATAAATTAAAGTGTATTGTAGTAATATTACTGATGTCAGGTGATACTGATTTTGTGTTGGAAGTAACAGAGAAGTCAAAGGAACATAAACTGTGCTACATGAAACATCCTTTCCCCTTTATGTGCAGATGAATTTGCGCTTACTCTTAAGAGAATCACTAATATTATCTAAAACAAGAACAAGTTTTTGCCAAATGATAAATTATATTAATAAGTAAATATTTAGTAAATATTTAATATTTTAATATTTTAATATTTAACTAAAGCATTAGCTAAGTGACCTCTGCTCTTTTACTTACAAAATAATTTCTCCTAAAACTCCCACTTAAAAAAATGAGAGTGGCCTGTAATGGACATTATAGGTAGACCTGAACTATGAGAGACAAAATGAAAAAAAAATTCTAAAAATCACATTGTCTGATTTTTAAAGAATTTATTTGCAAATAATGGTGGAAAATAAGTATTTGGTCACCTACAAACAAGCAAGATTTCTGGCTGTCACACACCTGTAACTTCTTTAAAAAGCTTCTCTGTCCTCCACTCATTACCTGTATTAATGGCACCTGTTTGAACTTGTTAACAGTATAAAAGACACCTGCCCACGATCTCAAACAGGTGATGACCAAAGAGCTGTCAAAGGACACCAGAAACAAAATTGTAGACCTGCACCAGGCTGGGAAGACCGAATCTGCAATAGGCAAGCAGCTTGGTGTGAAGAAATCTACTGTGGGAGCAATAATCAGAAAATGGGAGACCTACAAGACCACTGCTAATCTCCCTCGATCAGGGGATCCATGCAAGATCTCAGCCCGTGGGGTCAAAATGATCACAAGAACAGTGAGCAAAAATCCCAGAACCACACGGGGGGACCTAGTGAATGACCTGCATAAAGCTGGGACCAACGTTACAAAGGCTACCGTCAGTAACACACTACGCCGCCAGGGACTCAGATCTTGCAGTGCCAGACGAGTTCCCCTGCTTAAGCCAGTACATATCCGGGCGCGTCTGAAGTTTGCTAGAGAGCATTTGGATGTTCCGGAAGAGTATTGGGAGAATGTCTTATGGTCAGATGAAACCGAAGTAGAACTGTTTGGTAGGAGAGTGAATGCTGAGTTGCATCCAAAGAACACCATACCAACTGTGAAGCATGGGGGTGGCAACATCATGCTTTGGGGCTGTTTCTCTGCAAAGGGACTAGGACGACTGGTCCGTGTACATGAAAGAATGAATGGGGCCATGTATTGTGAGATTTTGAGTGCAAACCTTCTTCCAACAGCAAGGGCACTGAAGATGAAACATGGCTGGGTCTTTCAGCATGACAATGATCCCAAGCTCACTGCCAGGGCAACAAAGGAGATCTCAACCCCATAGAAAACCTTCGGAAGGAGTTGAAAGTCTGTGTTGCCCACCGACAGCCCCAAAACATCACGCATCATGCTCTAGAGGAGATCTACATGAAGGAATGGGCCAACATACCAGCAACGGTGTGTGCTAACCTTGTGAAGACTTACAGAAAACGTTTGACCTCTGTCATTGCCAACAAAGGATATATAACAAAGTATTAAGATGAACTTTTGTTATTGACCAAATACTTATTTTCCACCATTATTTGCAAATAATTTTTTTAAAAATCAGACAGTGATTTTCTGATTTTTTTTTTCACATTTTGTCTCTCATAGTTGAGGTCTACCTATGATGTCAATTACAGGCCCCCCTCATCTTTTTAAGTGGGAGAACTTTGTCTCACTACACAGATCAAAAAGGTCAAACCACTACACATTGTCAAATAATAAATACTTGCATTACTATTATAAATACTACTAATACTAGTATTACATTATTGATATGTGAATGTTGATACATTCTCCCTATGTTGGTATTCATGTAGCCATCAAAACAGGTTAGCTCTGAACATTCTCAGCAACATATCAGAAAAACTGCAGGGATATATAAGAAACAGCCCAAACTTACTACTTTGCCTCATCAAAGGACTAGCAAGAGAGCATCAGTCAAAATTAGCAAAGACACGAACCTTTAACTCTAATGTCACTGTATCTCTGGAAGTGGTGGTAGGCAGCTTTCCAGGGGTTCCGGTAGTGGCGCAGGAGGGTGATGGGAGGTCTGGGGCGGACTGGCACATAACGCACACCTTCTTCATCTGGAGAATGTGTTAGAAATGCAGTCAGACTCCTTTCTGAGCACACTGACAATAAGCAACAATAGGAACAGCCATAACATCAACACCACCTGCCTAATACTCAGTAGGCCTCCCTTGTGCCTCCAGAACAGACCTGACCATTCGAGGCAGGGACTCCACAAGACCTCTGAAGATGTCCTATGGTCTCTGGCAACAAGATGTTAACAGCAGATTCTTTAAGTCCAGAAAGTAATGAGGTGGGGCCCCCATCACATTAATGATTCTAAGGTGCCCATGACCCTGTTGCTGGTTCACGAGTTGTCCTTTCTTGAACCACGTTTGGTAGTCATTGATCACTGCATACCAGAAACCCCCACAAGGTCTGCCTGATGTTTTGGAGATGCTCTGACCCAGCTGTCTAGCTATTTTATACTTGCCCTTATTTCTTGTTTTTAACACAAACTTCAATAACCGACTGTTCACTAGCTGCCTAATATATTCCACCTTTTGACAGATGCCACTGTAGATAAAGATAATATTTTCCACTTCACTGGTCAACTCCAACTGGTTTTAACATTGTTATATATATATATATATATATATATATATATATATATATATATATATATATATATATATATATATATAGTACTGAAATAGCTTTGAAGTATCCGAAAGGTTCTTTGAGTTTTAATGATCCTATAAAAAAACTCTTTATAAATATATAAAACTTTATAAATAAGGGTTATTTAAAAGGGCCACTCACCCACATATTCCCTGGGAGGTGACTCATGTCGTTCTGCCTTGTTCCCTGGAGGTCTGCTGCTTGCCCTCTCCTCGTCTGTACTGTTTGTCTCCATCATCTCATTCTCCTCTGTGGAGATAACATGCTGTTGCTTGCGGGGCTTCTTTCGTGGAGATGCTCCAGGCAGGAGATCCCCAGACTGAGGGGGCACAGCTAGGCCTGAGGTCTGGTTGGGGAAACCTGAAGCCGTAGACGAGGGGATGGAGAGTCCTGTGAAAAAAGTCGCACAGATGTTATACAAACAAGCAGCAGTTCATTACTATTACAGGAACTTTCTTCATTTTTATGGTGATTTTACTGTTTTATATACTAAGAACATGACATTTACTATTTGCATATTACATGGACTGCAAACTGCCTTTACAAAGGCATGGCATTCATTTTTCAATATCATCAGTGGTACTAAAACTGACTGCAAAATATTGAGTGATGTGGCTCTCAGTCAATCCAACACTCTAAACACTATTTTTTAAAGGATAACTGAAAGATGCAACTACTAAGCTTAAGGGTCTGCTATTACAGGCACTACGGATACTACCAGAAAGCCCTGAAAGTCTGACGAACATTACACGAATTTTGTAAACAGTCAATTAACAATAGTATGAGGAATCGTAATAGCATTAAAATGTATGTGACAAGTTTCAGTCTCCAAAGAAACAGAAGGAATGCCAAGATTATCCACCTGGCTGGGATGTGTCCATAGACTCCGCCTCCTGCTTGACCTTGACCTCTGACAGGGCGGAGCTTAGTGCTGCTGTGCTACTGGCAGCTGGCTGAGTAGGAGAGGCCACAGCATTGGCCATGGAGGCAGGCACAGGAGGAGTGACAGCCATGGCTGCAGGCAGGGCAGACAGAACTGCAGCTGGTTGGGAGGGGGGTGGGGGAACAGGCGGCGCCAGCAGAGTGGGAATGGCCTGCGATAGGTGCTGGGCAGGAGCTGGTAGAGACTGCTGCTCTCCTCCATGTGTGGGCAGTGCCTCCACAGCAGCCATCACAGGGGGCGTCATGGCAACATGGACATCGGGTTTAGGCTTGACACTAACCAAACAGGAAAACAGAAACTCCATTAAATGTGCATTACCTATTAGCCTAGTCATGGGATGTGAAGACATCACACACACACATGCAGATGAGAAAGGGTATTCAGAGAAAAAAGGGATTAGTCAAAATCCTATTCTCTTTTGGTATTATTCCAGATAAAGGAACATCAGCCAGGGCTTACCCTGCTGGTCGTGGGGATCCCGCCAGCCTTACGCCACTATCCACTCTCCCAGAGTTAGGCTCGTTCGGCTGCGCTGGGATGAGACTTTTACGCACAGCCCTAGAAATACACCCCAAAACCAGACTCAAGCACAGCCCCAGAAATTCACCCCAAAACCACATACTACAGTAGTTTCTCAACATGTTCTGATCTTGCTAAAGGGGCAAACTACAAAATTAAAGGACAGGGGCATGCACTTATTTGTATAACTAATCATCTGGATCACCTATTCATATTCAAGTCTGATCCTTAATGACAACTCAGCTTGGTTTTAAGGTAGATCAACATTAGGGTTGGGCGGTATTTGCTTTTTCATACCTTAAACATGTCTCCAAATAAAACAATCAAATCCAAAGTTACGTTTGCTCACATGGTCACCTGCTAAGTTTTAAATCTTTAAAAATGTAAAAAAAAAATATTTTAATATATGCCAAACTGTCAGTCTGACGACAACAAATGTTAAACTTCTGCGTATCAGGAGAAAGAAGCGGACTATCATTAGCGTAGCTAGCATGATTACATTCTGCACATCACAGAACACGCTTGATTCTGGCTGAGCGAATCTGCACTTAGAACATTTTTCGCAAAACGGCTCATATCTGAAGGATGACGTCGAGCGAGCAGCCCACTTGCTTAGCTAGCTCTGCTATAAATCCAGAGTAGCACACATCAGATTACAGCTGCTATTCTCACTAACCGCTGCACTACCGAGAACAGTGTAGACAATAAAATCTTGGGTCTGAGACAGAACGTTAAAATGCAACAGATTATGTTGGGTTTGGACCCTTAGCTGGCTAGCTAAGGCTTAGAGTAGCATAGACAAGTTACCCAGCAAGCCAAACACCATGGTACAGACCATGTTCCAGTTAACGGAGGCTAAACTTACACAAGTTTACAGGGGGAAGTACAAAGTTGAGTGAACAGTCTTAAGAGAAACTTAACAGTCAGTATCAAACCTGTTCTGGTCATCACTTACCTGAGGTTTGTAACTTAACTTACAATATTTAATCCAACACAATGTGACCATGGGAACTATGTTGGTATAGAGGGTGCTTCATTTTTAGATGGCAATGCTTGTTGACCATCACCTTTTTTAAGGCACATTTTGCAGATTTACTTGATCTCCCTGTTATTCGGAATTACTTAACTTACTTCAGTTTGCTAAACTGGCAGTTACCCTCCACCAGTGACCTCACTAACCAGTGAGTTCCCACAGCGAGCCAGTCTTGTGGCTCTCTTGCACATGGGGAAACTTTATTTTGCTGTGTATTAGATAAACACAGAACAGAAATCGGACATCATACAAAACAACAATATACCACATTACAGTTATACCGCCCAACCCTAATCAACATTTTAGGCAGGAATAAAAGAGACCAGTGTTGAGGCTTAAATACATAAAATATATTCATGCAGAGAAATTATGCATAACAAGATGGCCCACTCACCCCTCATTCACAGGCTTCTTTCGTAAGATGCTAGGTCTAGGGGAGGAGACCAGTGTGGGTGCCCCTGTTCCTGCCCCTTGTGGGTGTGTCTGGACGATAGTTGTGACAGGCTGTGTAGCGCTGAACGTGCTGCCAATGGGGTTTGTCACAAATGCAGTGCTCTCGGCAAGAACCACACCTGCTGACGAGCAGAAACAACAGTTTCACATCAGATAAATGTATTTTGTGCAAATCTAAAGAACAGAAATGTTTGTCCATTTTTACCAGATGGTTTTGCCTCTGGCTGGGGCTGCTGTGCGGCGACTGGTGCTTGCTGGATCCCCTGTGTGCTGATTGGTGCTGTGGCATGCAGACCCTGCACTCCAATTGGTGTAGGCTGAATGCCCTGGGCAGTCATGGAAGCTGGTTGGATATTCTGGGTGCTAATCTGGGCAGACTGCAGGCCAATGCGATCCACAGCCATCAACTGCATGGGGTTCAAATGCACAGTGGTGGCCACACCCACACCGGCCTGGGCAGGAAGAGCTGAGCTCGGCGTCTGTGCTGTAAATGAAAAAGAGAGAAAAATAAATACAAAATTAAAAACTGTACAATAAGAGAAACAGCAGAAATGCACAATTCATAGCTCAATTTGGCAATTTGACAGCAAAAAACAGAAGTAGCAGGAACAAAAGCTTTTTCCTTAGAAAAATGACAAACCAATCAGTATTAACTAATAGTCATTGTATGCAACAGGCATAAGGTCTGACAGAAATCAGATTGCGAGACTAATTAACAACTGTAGAAATGACATATAGGTCAGGTTTACCTGGGTAGGGGCGAATGGTGGACACAGAGCTGGTAATGGGGGTGTAAGTGTGATAAGCAGATGAGGGGTACGTTGGTAAAAAGTACTGGAACTGGACTGGCACAGACGGCCTATATAAAAGTGAGAGAAGTGATCAGCAAAAAAACCATCAGGAATCACAGCACCCTACTGTTCAGGTTTCCTCAATAACCTAAACAATTAGGTCCCTATGAATTGTCTACTTCATATGAACGCTCTCAGATGACACAAAAGTCAGCTATCACCTGTTATCACTGCGGCCCTCCATGGTCACAGGGTTTGGGGAGGAGCGGTGGCCTGAGATGGGGATCAGGTTAGTCCTCTCTCCAGAGTACTCCTGCTGGATCCGAGGCGAAGTGTGTGCAATTGGCTGCGGAACCACCTTAGCTGCACACAAAATGCACTACTGGGTTATGAGAGCAAGCGAGGACTCATCTACAACTAGGCATAGACAATTCCAATTGAAAGATCACACTTCACTCAGAGCAATGATAACATCAGTACAAGTACAAGGTCACAGACAATGATTAAAAAGTGAAAGATTCAAGAACAAATCTCCAGCACAGGAAATCTTCAGCTGATATGATGTTACCTGAAGCATTGTGTTTAGACTTGGCAGGTTTGACGCAATTACAACGAACCCTGGTGCAACTGTTATGTCAATGCAGCTTACTTAAATAAGTAAACAATTGGGCCCTGATCTGCCTACCATCTCTTCTTCTCTGTAGATCTGCTTTGGTACGTGCAAAAGACTCAAAAGAGCTCTTAAGGCTGAAACAAGGTTGAAGTATGTTTGAATAAAAATAACCAATACACACACGTAAGAGCACACTAGTACACATTAATGTACACAATAAAATATTGTGCAGTTTATGTGTACATCATAAAATCTGTGTTTCTGACTTTCTGTTCCAATCTACTATTACAGTAAATGCACTTTAAGAAACCAAAAGCTAATCTTTACTCCACAAAGTGCTTACCAACTGGAATAGCAGAGCTTGTCACAGCTGTGGCATGGGAGGAGTGGGAGGCCATTGTCATGGAAACTATGGCGCTGCTGGTCATCTGAGTGTGAGGTGCAGAACCTTTTGGATGAGAAAACAAAGAGTCATTCCACCATCTTTCAACATCAATACGCAGATGTTCACCACTGATTCTTAGTTCACTTCTAAAATAACTTTACCTGTTGTTGTAGTAGTAGATGGAACAGAGTTAGTAGCTAGGATGGGAGCAACGGTTGCGGCAGCAACAGGAGTCACAGTGCTGAAAATAGGCTTCTGTAGAGAAGAATTCAAGAGCATTTTTCATAATGTTTGCATTAAAACAATATTAGATTTAACCTTCTGTTACAAATGACTTCCTCATAACAATGGATCAGAACCCTGATAAAGAACTTATAAAACTGACAAAATCACAGAAAGCCTAATTTGATGACAGAAATCATTAGTAGCACTTTTTTTCCAATTGGGCAGGTGGTAAAGAGATTGACCTGAGTCATAGTGTGTTGTGGTTGGGCTTTTTGTGCCCCCATGGCAGGGTGTGATGGCAGCGTGATGCGTGTGGCCGTGTCTCTTGGAGTCGGGGGTCGTTGGATGCTGATAGTGGCGGGGGGAGGGTGGATAGTGAGGCCAGGTCGCCTGAAAACATGAAAAGTAGTAAAAGCATGAAAACATTCAAAGTTTGTCATTTGTTTTTATAGTCATGCTCTGAAGAGCTACCATGAAACAATAACTCTTGCCATATTTTTAAAATAACTTGCAACTAAATGTCACAGAGCGGTTAAAAGATGTGCATGGTAACCTACCCGTGCACGATCTCTGCAGAATGGGTAACAGGGGGGCTGATGACAGGTGACTGGGTTCTAGCTGCTGAAATAGGGGCAACCACAGTGGGCAGAACAGCAGTGGATGTGGTGGCTGTGGGTCGAGACTGCAGACACAGGATTTACAGTTTTAAAACTATGAATACTTTTTTTTTTTTATTATTATTCTTAACATGAAGACTGAGACTGTGTTACATTAAAACTAACCACCTCATAAAATACAAATCTGGGGCTCTGCCCAACGTTTATCAGTTTGAATCAGATTAGGTTGTTCAATACAAAGATTCGACTTCTCATTCATTCAATCATACGCATTTTTGCGAATTTCACTGTAAACGCAAACACGAAATGCAAGAATTTGCATTCAGTGTTAATATTTTACATCGTTATTGCTAGCCTAATTTAACACCTCGTCCACCTTAGCTTCAGATTGCCTCAACTGTGAACAACCAGACTTTCTTTTAGCTAGCGCACCAGATATACCCACTACAATATTGAAAACCATTTATATTCCTATTACGTACAATTATTTGTTAAAATGTAATCCATGTGCATTTTTGTTCCTTTTTTCCATTCAAAGAAAAACAATAAATGAATCTATAAATCTTCTCAACAGCTCGACAATCTCAGTCTCCGGACAGGTCGCAGACTAATGATTCAACTTATCGACCTCCAGGGAGCAGCCACACACAAATCAACTGTCACAAACAAATCAAATAAAATATCTAGGCCAGCTTATCTAAGTGTACCTGAATAGACTGGTGGATGATGTGCTGCACGGCTGCAGGCTGGCCTGGGTTTGCTCCACATGCAGGTCTCAGAACAGTAGGGCCTTTGGTACTTGACATGACAGCTGCAGCAGCTGCGCCTGAAACCCCAAACACACAGAGACACAAAGAGACTTCATTTGACTGTAGTGTTCAACAATTAAACACCAAATAAATCTTGTCTACTAGTTGCCTTGAAGGTGCAATCAGTTTGCAGATTGTATTTTGTCCCAATAATGTGAGTTATTGGCCAATATTCACCCAAGTTTCTCAAACGCAAACACAGGGACAAGCATAAGATGCGCTCATCTGAATTTTTAACACAGTTCTAATAAAAAAAAAAACATTTGGTAGGTCCCTATATGCCCTTATTAATTTACATGGAGCACATTCTAATTCATGCAGATGTTTGAATAGTGACCCAGTACAAAAAAAAAATAAAAATAAAAAATAGCAGTAAGAAAAGCAGTAAGAAGCTCATAAGCCAATGGCTGTCCTCATAGGTGGAGCTTGGGATTGAGTTCTCAGCTCCCCCTGCTGGTTAGAGCTTAAATAACTTAAATAGCTAACAGTTTAAAACTACAAATGAAAACATAACAGTAAAATTAATTTAAGAAATGTAGTTTAATTAAAGAAATTGTGACTGTATAATGTAATTCATTTATTCAAATTATATTACTGCAGAATATGAAAATACAAATACTAAAAATACAAATCAGAACTAGGCGTTAGATAAGATCTGCTTTGTATTTACTGTAGTTATTTATTTTATTAGTGATATAAAGTGAAAGCACACTGCAATTTTGACCACATCAGTCTCAGCATTTGTTTGTATCAGTGTGCACATAAATAAGCACGTCAAAGTAAATCAAGCGTTTTTCAGATTTTTGAAACTCCTACCCCACCAGATATGCCAAAGATGAAACTGATGAATCTAAAAATCTAACACTAATCATGCATGTATGACATATGTACATCTAGTACACCAAAGTAACTGCACTAAAAGCAACCTCGAGGCTCAGCAGCAGGACTGACACACAACGCAGTAAACATAAATTCAGTGCAGAATAGCTGACCTCGGGGCAGGTGGGAAGCAAACGGGTGAGGGGGAGCAGAGGGAGATCCAATCTGCAGTGCAGGGGTACTGCTCCTGATAATCTGCAAACCGCCCGGCATGATATGGTGCACGTTACTTTGCCCCTGCAAGAAAAAACAAAGATTTATATTTTCCAGCATCTCCGCTTCCACTCCAGTGAGTACAACAGATGCAGTTCCCCAAGCCCTACCTGCTGACCACTGATGGTAGCCACAGGGATGGAGGCTGGAGCCATGCTGCTCTCCAGGGTAACAGTAATATGTCCAGGCACCTTAGCTGGTCCAGAAATGTGTCCTTGACTAACAGCCGGAGCTGGGGCAATAAGCCGACTTGGCATCGGGGGCTTCAGGCCAGCCTGGAAATGGGGGGGGGGAGGGGGCGTCCATGACATCCATGATTAATGTGCCATAATCAACTCAACACATTTCCATCACATCCTTGCTGACTTTCCTTTAACACTGTCATATCAAGGGATTCTTCACATTGTTGGTCTTGTTGTCACATCCATTTAAGATAAAATATGTCAGAAATCTGGCGTTTAATTAACTGCAGGAAGGTTCCAGGTTCAAGAATCACTTCGGGTTTCCCAGATATATGTAGATTACACAGCAACTAATCTATTTTGAGGTACAGTAAGCTAGAAAGGGAGACTCTGTATGTAAGAAAGTTAAGGACAACACAGTGAGAGCCGTAAATTGTACTTAACGGCTTCCTCCTATCGGCATAAACGACTCGTGTAACATACTGTAAAACATTAACACATAATAATAGTCAGAAAGCAAATCACCTTTACTGCTCCCTCATTAAAGGCCGGCTGCTGGGCCTGGGCCAGGGCCAGGTGAGCTGGTGAAGCAGCCACAGTGACGGCGGGGCTTGGCTGAATAGGCACATGCTGGGGCAAGGCTTGTGGCTGGCCCAAAGTCTGCACTTGAGGATAGGGTCTGACAACAACAGTCTCCTGCTTCTCATCACGGAACGGTAAAGCTCCTCCAACAGCGCTGCCAGTGGGCAGAGTGTCCTGAGGGTGATCTGCCTCTCTGTTGCCTTCTTCACCGCCTAGATAAAAGTAATAAAGAGGTTTACTTTCCAGCAGCAGTCTAAAACACAATTAACAAAGAGCTTAAAAAAAAAAACACAGCTCAAACAAACTAGCATAGTGCTTCTACCTGCTTGACCTCCTGGCAAGAGGCTACTGTTGCCAGCGGGTGCTGAGCCTTGGGCAACCCCTGAAGGCGGCAACTGCGCTCTAGGAAACTGTTGAGAACTCATCTTCTGTCAATAACCTACGAGTACAGAACAGATCACAGGTACAAATAACTCAGCAGTTCATGTCTCAATAGCAAAACCTTTTTACAACCTTAACCCTTTCAGCACGGTTAAAAATAAACTGGGTTCGAGTAGACATTACGTTTGTGAATAGTAGCTTATAGTGAACAACCCAGACTAAGAGGAACAAATATCCCCACCATTACAGTCTTAAACCTACTGACTTTATACAGCCACACTCTCAACGAAACTGTAAAGTGTGAACAGCATGTCAATACCCATCAACACCGCAGACAAGCTGACTGTTCAGTAAGTCAGCCTGTTAAGTTAGCTTACTTTCATTTATCCTCGTAAAACACAGAAAGATTAAATAAACGCTTCACCTCGAACATTCAACACATTCAAGGTAAACAGAGGGAGCTTTTCATGCGACCCCGAGACAAAACAACTAAGCTAGATAGCTAGCTAACGTTACCAAGCACAACTGGCTAGCTTCAGACTTTCTTGACAAAAACAAAAACTACCCTATTATTCATTAATAAGAACATCGCGCAGAAATATTCCTCCAGATAAACATTACAACTCTGAGGGATAAAAGAAATGCAACGCTGTCTGTGGTGAGACTGAGGCTGTTGGTGTTAGTGTTAGCTTAGCCTGGCTGCTAATCATTATTTACCAGTTTCTCGTTAGCTAGCAATCTTCGCCTTAAGCGCTAACGTTACCGCAACTGTGCTTGTCGTAGATCATTATATTTTTCTCTATTGTTTTTAGTGTCTCTGTACAGCTAAGCACTTCTCCAGATCTCACAAATGAGAGAAAAACGCTCAAATCCGTTGTGCACTACCGGGACTGTGAGGGTTTAGCGCCGCTCCATCGCTGGGGCGTGAAAACAGCAGCAATGAACAGTCTGAGATGGAGGAGCGAGGAGGACAAAACGGCTCTTCAAAATACAAGTCGCAATGTTATTGTACTCACAAAGCAGATCAGAAGCCACAATATACTACTATAACTACTACTATTACTACTACTACTACTAATAATAATAATAATAATAATATTGTTGTTGTTGTTGTTGTTGTTATTTAGTTAGCATGACAACTTAAACCCGAAGTCTATTTACTTTTATTTTGCCCATGTTTGTGTTTTTCATACTGGTGGATTTTGTTAATGCCTTGCTGAGCAAAAAAATAACATAATATAATACAAGTAGCATTCCATATTTATGAGCACTAAAAATGTAAAAATAAAAAATAAAATAATAAAAATAATAATATATATATATATATAAATAAATAAAAAAATGATTCGGCCACAAAATAATAATAAATTATTAATTATTATTAAATTAACAATTTACCAACGTCTTGACATTCATTTCCACTTAGATACACAGCAGGACAATTTTAAACAAAAACTGCCCTATTGCGTTTCAAATGTACGGAGTTTGAGAGACGCACATGGTCCCTAACAAATGTCAGAAAGCAGCTCTTTCTTACTCCTGCCGCTAGGTGGCAGGAATGAGCTACAAGTAGGTCTAATCAACTGTCATTTTGAGCACTTGTTTTTGAGTAGCTCAGGTCAAAATGTCAGAACCTTGACTTGCATTACTGGTGTATTCCTGTGTGTAAGAACATGTCATAGGACATTAAGAGTAGGCAGTGTCATTTTAAAAGTCCACGTGTGACACTGTTTCCCATTTTTCAACACTCTTGCCGCACTTCCTCATTCCACAGCAACAGGCATAAGGCATGTGGAACTAAATACCCTAGACGCCATTGTACCTGGGGCATTTAGGTCTATATATTCATTGTCCCGCAGGCTGTCTAACTCTACTGCGGTATTCCACAACTAATAGCATAACAGCAACAAAACAAGGAAGATACGCGACCTATTTGGCCCGATGTCTGAAAGGATTTCACTTCCTTCTTTGTGGCCAGTTCAAAAAGAACAATACCATCATCCGAGTGCTATGAGCAAAACCTTTGATGCTACAGTCATACCACGGTTAGAGTGTTACCATCCCCGTTTCAATGACCTGACACTGGGCTGATGTTGTTTTATGTTTGACCCCGCAGTGCCTGTGGTCCAATGGCAAGGAACCGCTTCCCAAAATATCTCTCAGCATGATTGTCCGTGGAAATTGGGATCAGGAGAACAAATGTTTCAGGCTTCCTGTCTGACTCCAGTCCAGATCGCATTCCAGGGGCCTCCACCAATATTTACACAAGACATTCCTCCATATTCCCCCTAAAATCACTAGAGTTAGCCTCTCTACATCTGAATACCACAGAAACGCGCATGATGTTGCAAGGGTAATTTGTCTCTGCCTCGCTCGTAATTAGTTCTTTTTGTCAGGTGCAACAAATCTTTGGATCTTATCAGATGGTACAAAAGCCCATGTGGGTTTTCCCTTGGGCTGGAGAAATTTCATCAACACAAGTGAGATTTCAGAGCACTGAGCGACTGGGATGAGTTTTGCGCAACACAGAGGGGGCAACGAACAGATATGGACTGTTTCTCATGACTAGTTCTCTATACATACATCTCAGTGGCTTGAGATTTACAGAAAAGAACCAAACCCTGTGAAAGCGCAGTCTCTATTAAAGCGGTCAAAGGTACCTAGTACCAGGATCTTCACAGTCCAATTCTGTGTGTCTTTTGTTCAATTTTTAAGCAAGTTTGTATCAGTTTGATCCGTTTGAAAACTCAACATGGTGTAAGGATCACTACTCCTTAGCTACATTGGCCTTGTAGCTCCAGTGCACACATGTTTTGGCCATGGTGGGAAATACATGAATACTACACATGGTTACTGAAGTATTGTTCATTTTAAGATTTGATCCTAACACGGTAATACTGATAGTAAAGAAATGTGTTCTTTAAGAATCTAGAAGTGCAGATGGTAAAGCAGTATCTTTGATGGTGAAAAGGGCAAAAAACATTACAGTAGCACATTTCTACCAAATACTTGTAATTTCACTCACATAAAAAACATACTTTTACTCCTTCCACTGTCATTTAGACCTTTAGAGTATTTGTTCCAAAACTAAAAGATCTTGCCACTCAGTCGAGGTTCCTATGTACTGTTTTTAAAATATCCCACCACATTTATATCAGTATATCAGTATGTAAATGTATCATGTGTGTGAGCTCTTTGTCTGTAACTGTAACGGACACAAAGACACATTAGCGTTGATTCATCATTTTACACTGGTTGGATGTTTCATTAAAAGCAATAAGCATGCAACCAAATTCGCAACGGTGTAAAATGATACCATGAAGTATGCTCATTCATACCATGTGGTGGTACGGTAGCTTATCAATAATTTATAAATAGTTCTGACCAGAGGAGGATGGGTCTCCCTCTGAGTTTTTCCTTGCCACTGTCGTCTTTGGCTTGCTCACTGGGGGTCTTTTATGGGGGGTTTTATGTTTGGGGGGGGGGGGGGGGTACTGATTCCTGTAAAGTTGCTTTGTGACAATGCAAGTTGTAAAAACGCTACATAAATAAATATGATTTGATTTGTATGCTTTTATATGCTTGAGTGTGTTTACATACTTCTTTTGATGCCTTTCAGATTTCCCTCACACATATCTTTCCCTCTTTACTTTTAAATAAGTAAGACTTTGATACAGGACAATCTGTCGACACTTGTTCCACCACTGGTTCTGACTGCTTCATTTGGGGTGAGGGGAAAATTTAGCAAATTCAATTTCTGTTCCATCACAAGGTGAAAAGCCAGCAAGTCTGTTTAGAATGAAGGGCCCTGGGGGTCAGAAGCATGACCGACCATTTTGGATCTGAAAAGTCTCTGAGCACTGACAACAATCCTTGGTCTTTAGCTTCAGGTTACTGTCACATTTCTTTGGGGGCATTACATCATTTGGATATCAGGGCTGTTTGGCAGTCCCAGGTTGATGTGTGACCCTAGGTGTTGTAGCTATTTTTCCGGAGGGCCAATGCGTTATTTCTGTCCTCCACCCCATCCCACACACATCCACTCCACCCCTTCAGAAAAAGGGTTCAGCTGAGGCATGTGCCGAGGCTACATTTCAATAAGTCATAACCCCTTTACTCCGCCTGTAAAAAAAAGAAACATGCAAACTCATAAAATCCCACCGTTCTTCTAGTTGCTGCCGCTGCACTGATTCCAGTCAGGAATTCACCTGCAACTCAGTTCTGAATTACGGATGTAGATGATACCACTGGAATGTGCTTTGGAGGACCTTGTCCGTGAGTTTGCTCGTACAAAGATTTGGACAGTGCACTGAATTCTGTGCGGCACACTGCAAAGGAGCAGACAGGCGATAACCTCCAGCTCTATGAAGGCTGTAAACTGTCATTCACTGTGGAATGAACAAGTGCTGTTTGCAAGACCAGGCCTGATAAGTGACCATAAAATGATGGCCGTATGTCCATAAACCTGTTAACAACAGTTGTGATGTGTCATTCATGATTGAGAATAGCTGTAATTCAGTATGGACTTCCTCATCAGACCTTCCAAAAGTAGTCCAGTGCAGGTTGCGACAATAAACAGCTCAACAATATGTACTACATAAGCACTTTGGCAGAGATTCAAAAACAAACTGTTCAGATAACCACCTTTGAACCATAGACATGCGAGAGCTGCTTTTTTTTCTCCATCCTTTTCCCGTACCAACATGACATCCATGAGTTTCCACTCTAAAAAATGGCGACCTTCACCTTCTTGACTGTAGAAAAACTCCAGCAGTGAGAGAGAGAGGTGATGAATGCCAGATTTCTCCTGTAGGAACGCTCCTTTGCCCTACTTTCGGAGACAGTAATTTATCTATAAACGAATTACTCTTCAGGCTTGAGAAGCAGGAGCGTTGCTCAATGTCTGCTGTTTGCGCAATGCTGCATGCCGGAAATCCTGACAGCTCCTGGGGGAAAAACATCGAACCACAGTGTCACAAGCAATTAGATTAGACACTGTCCCAGTGGTGGAAATGATAAAAAGGAGACATGATGAGAGCAGGTGCAGTGAGAGGAGGAGGTGGGGTAAACCCATGAGGCCTGGGGTTTTGGAGAGGGTGAGGAATTAGAGGTGCTTTATTTGTGACAGGTTTTGCTGAGTTTACATCACAGCATAAAATCATGCAGATATGGGCCAGAATCATAACAACCATCAGAATGGGGAAAAATGTGATCCCAGAGATTTCAAGCATGGCATGATTGTTGATGCCAGACTGTAGACTATTTCCAGAACTGCTGATCTCCTGGGATTTTCAGCACAATAGTCTCCAGTCTTTAGAGAATGGTGCAATAACAAAAATGCATCCAGTCAGCAGAGCAGGAACGCCTTGTTGATTGGAGATCAACAGAGAACTGCCTGACTAGTTTTAGCTGACAGAAAGGCTACAGTAACTTACATATCCACCCTACATAACTTGGTGAATTCAAACATGTGACTAACTGCATTTAGTTGATAAAGACTACAAGGCCTCAATGAGCAGTGCACTGTGCAGAAGAACTTCCGGAAAGAGATGAGAAAGAAGGGTATTAAAATATATCAGTCTGGAAGGGCCTGGAATTCCGGCAAACCATAGTGGGAGATATTACCTTTAAATGGAGAAAACATAGAACAGTGCTGAAGTAGCCAGACTACCAAAATTCAGTGACAACTCATCTTGGAAGTTACAAAAGCACCCAGATTAACATCTATTCATGAGTTCACTGTTGAAAAGAGACAGGGAAAATGGTATCTGTGGTAGAGTTGCAAGATGAAAACTGCTAAGCAAATACTTTTCCGTGGCACTGTGGTAATCATAATATACTAATAATTAATTGTATTTGCTCTTTCATCCAGATTTGATCTTTGTTCTAGATGTTACAGCTGTTTCTCTTATCTACAACTACACACAGTTGCAACTGAAATTATTCAACTCTTCTAGGATTCTAGGATTTCTTTCAAAAGTAAACCTTGTTGGAGTTTGAGGTATGCCTAGGATAACTGTCCTGTTGAACACCGAAGCATGATGTTTTCTACTAGAACTTTCTGATACTCGATTGAATCCATCTTTCCCTTCACACACTGCAGGTTTTTGGTGCAAGACGAGGCAAAGCAGCCCCAGAGTATCACCGAGCCATCACCATGCTTCACTGTAGGCAGGGTGCTTTTTTCAGCGTATGCTTCATTCTTCCTCCTCCAGACATCCCGCTGATACATAGGCCTGAAAAGTTCCAGCTTCAACTGTCCACAGAACAGAATCCCCACACTTTCATAGTTTTGTTTAAAGATTGAATATTTGTAAATTCATGGGAAATTAATAGGTTGAGAGTTCTCCTGTTATTTCTGTCTCTACCTCTCTCTTTCTGTTGCTTTTCTCTGACAGGCAGCCAGTGGTAAGAATGAGTGCCAAAAATGCGTGGTAAGGTTGGCGTCTGGCTGTGTAACCCATGTTTTGACCCAGACAGAAACGCAGTAGGCTTTGACTGGAACAGAGATATATTTGTGTTGTTATTTAGTCAACCCTAGAACAGAATTTTATACACCAGTACTTAGGAGATACGATGACTGAAATGACAGCTTTAAGCAGAGGAAGAAAAGAACATTCCATGCAGAATAAAGCCCGGTGGATGACTGACCTTTACGGCCTTCGTGCCTCATCTTTTAAAATGCTTCAGATTCTCTGCGAGGCTCAGGAAGTTTAAGGGGTGCTGTGGAGGCAAGAAAAATACACACCTCAGACTTCTCCCAGCACTATCTGCTGCAAGACACATAAATATCCACCGGGGGGGTTTTCACACAGGCAGTGAAATGCATGTGTGAGTACTGCTCATGCCTCTGACCTCACATGGGCTTTTGTCCATATGAGGAATCCAGAGGATTCAGAAAACGGTCTGGGATGTTATATAAAAACCTTTCTTCAACTTCTCTCTCTTACTTTCTTGCTCTTTCTCTCTCTCTCCACATGCACAAACACAGAAAAGTGTGATCACAAATCCTAGCTATGAGGCACCATGCCTACTCTCACCTGTCAGTGTTTGGCCCCAGCAGAACTGTTGTGAAATAGACATGGTGAACATTCCTATGTGTAGAGTGTATTGCAGAGTCGTGTGTAGAGTGTATTGCAGAGCCATGCAAGGGGCCTGCTGTTGTTCCTGAGGTGCTTATTATAAACTGGTTAAATAAATGTTGCAAACACATCTTGCAAAGCTACAGATTGGTGGCAGAGGGCATTTCTGAAATCCATATGAATCAGAAGTTGTATTAGATATGCACTTAGCACATTGCTAATTATTGTTAGCTATTAGTCCCATGGCTTCAGTTCAAAAGTAAAAGAAGCAAATAAACGCCTTGTCTCAGAATCTCAGGAACAATTCTGAGAGCGGTACTAAATCATCAGCCATTAAGATGGTGGTAAACAGTGAAGTTTGTTCAATAAGTCAAGTTTGGGAGGAAAACTAGGTCTGAGGCACCACCTCCCTCCAATCTAATGTTCTGTGTCTCAACCTTCTGTTTCCTGTGATATGGTTTTTGCAACCCACCACCATTACCGCCCCATCTCCTCCCTGTTCCTCAGTCTCTGTTTTTTCTCTGCTCACCAATGGCAGGTCTGGCCTTTCTCTTAAAGCAGAAGCGCTCCTATACAATCCTAAGTGGAAACGGTTTAACCATAGGATGTGAATATCAACACTGACAGATGATTTCTAAACAGTTACACACTCTCCACAACCTCTCCCACCCCAACCAGAGTGTTTAAGTTTGACCTCCCCCTCATATCATTCTGTAAATCATGTTAAATGGTAAATGTCATGTTACATCCTTCCTGTTGGTCAAACTCTATGTCTTTAAATAGTTCAATTTATTACAGCCAAAGTAATGCTAATGCTAAAGCTCTGTCACAGAAGTAACTACCCAAGTTTGCATAGCCAGAGATGACACAGTCACAACTGAGAAAGCTAATCAAGCATGTTAAAAAAATCATAGGCATGACCTATAGAAACCATGGATTTGAAGTGAATTTGGTAGCCTTACTGTTTAGACTGTTTGGTCTACTTTGTAAACTAATGTTTACAAAGTAAACCAATTTAGTTCATATCCTTGAATTGGTTATGAAAGGTAGAAAATCTGTGGTTTCCAGTATGTTTGGATGGCCTTGAACGCATGGCAGTACATTTTCGAACACAGGTGGATCGTTCCATCAGCTTTCAGGATTAACTGTATCTCTACTGCCAGTCTCTTAACAACAGCAAATAACTGGGGGGAAGCTACTTCAAACATATGGTTAACAGGAACAGGATATTAGATGGGTGCCGCCACTGTTTGAAACTTTAGCCTGACTTTTGTCTTTCATCTCTGCCTTTGTCAGAAAGAAAGTTGAAAAGTTTTGGCAAAACTGAAAAAACAAAGAAAACCTAAACAGACAAGTAAAATAAGTGGAATGAATTTACCCATTAAGACAAAAACAGACAGGCTTTCATATTTATATTTAGTCACATTTCCAAGGTAACAGACGGGGACAGCCATAAATAGCACACATAATTTGATTGATATTGTTCCCACATTGGGCTTCCACCTTCAAAATCCAAAAAAAAGGTTCTACGCAATACTCAAAAAGGGTTATTTGACTATTTGATAGCTACATTGGAACCAATTTTAATAGGTTCTACAAAAAAAACACCAATCACAAAAATCACTAATGCAAAGAACCCTTTAATTAGGCAAAAGTGGTTCTTTGAGTTGTGTGGTTCAATAACATTGCAATTACTAGAAAACGTTTTGTCGATTTATAGCTTACTGGATGTCATGCTTTGTCAAAAAAAAAAAAAAACATATTTCACGCTGAAATTGTGGTGATTTATATGCAGCATATCAGCAATCTAGTTCTGCCATGTTGTTAGATGCATTAGCATCACAGCTCCAGTTCCAGCTCCAGATTTCAGATGTTAATCAAGTCTTGGCTGATTCACTACAACTGTGGCAAGGGGAAAATGTGTACACTTCATTTTTTGTTAATTATCATTTATTGATCCAACATCTTAGCCATTGATTGTTGTGTGTGTAAACAGGCTAGTGGCACTATGATTTAAAAGCACAGCTCATAAACCACACAACCTCGGAACTTGTTGCTGGGTCTTGTCAGGTCATCTGGAGACTACACATCATTTTTCAAACCTACAAATCATCTCTGTCATTCAGCAACCTGAGCTCTCTCTGCTGCTCATGCCCAAAGAACTCCATACTGCTAGCACAGCCATAGGAATCTGTTTTATGTGAGCGAAGAAGGGAGAGCATTTCTCTAGCAGCGTTCATCTACTTGTTTCCACAACAGCAGATTAGCAACAAAGTAACACTGAGTACAGGTGTGTCTGGCTCAGTGACAGTAGAAAACAGTCATTGGTCTGGCTCATTAGGGTGCACTCAAAAAGCAATTCTGTATAAATCTGAAATTTGAATTCATATCCGCCGATGGGCAGAAAGTGTTAATACAAGCTTCTATCGCCAAAGAATAGCCCCACCAGTTTGTACAGAAGTCCCTGCAGTTACTGAGTAATACGTTGTAGCGTGTAATAAACCTTTCTGCGTTAAGGGGTTAACCAAAACCAGGTAATGCTAGCTGATTGTGCATTACTGTAAGATCTTGTTAATATTATGGTGCCTAACACTGCCCTGATCAAATTCCTGATCAAGGTCACCTGTTATATAAATCTTCTTAATTGCACACCTTTTTTGTAGTGCTCTGCCTCATTGCCTCACCTGCACATAACAGCATGACTCACACTGCTGTAAATGCCAGAACGGGCTTCACACCACCTGAACGTCACGGCTCAGGCAGAACGGGCATTGTTGCCGCTTCCTGTTGCCCCTTCTTCACTTCTCACCTGTGGAAAAAGAAAATGTGCCTGTCTAGTGAGACCTTGAGTCAGAGACGCCGCACCCTCAGGCTGTGGAGCGTCACTCTGGAGGGAACTGGTTAGAGGGCGAACATGACACACAGTAAATTGTTTTCCGAACACTTGAATTTTCCAAGAATGAGCGATTCATTTCACAAGAAGGGTTTTTTTAGGGGGGTTCTGAAATAATGCAATAATATGGCATGTAAATCAACGCTGTTTTAGACATTGGTGTATTTCCTTACAGAAAAAGAACAGTAAGATTGTAAGTCCTTCTGAGCATCATCTAGTCAAGGACAGTGATGATTTACCAATATAAAAAAAGCTTTTGTAGTCTAGGATTAAGCCTAGTCCGGGTTAGTCTATCTTAGTCTACACTCACCCCTCATGGTAAACGACAGGAGTTGTCTCAATTTACTGCATTTCTTTCTAGGAATCCTACAGATATTCCTGTAATTTTACTATAGTTCTTATTCTTAGGGGCTGAGCATGTTTAATGTAATTGTAGAGGGGAGACTATAAAGATTTAGTGTGTTTCTGACAGATGGACAGACACTGACAGACAATAGGTATGCGGCAAGCGACAGCAGTTGCACGTCTTAAATAAGACCTTACTTATGTGCGAAGGGAAAAGGAAAAGGGGGTGGGGGCAGATGCATTCCATGAACACGCCGAGCAGGAAGTTTTGGAATCTCCATGGAAATCTAAGCAAAACACAGCTCTAGACTGAGCCATTTTTCCACATATTTCTCACTGAAATCTTGGACCAAAAGTATGTATAAAGGCCAGCATCAGGGGGCCAAGGCCTCTGCTCATCTCTTGGTGCTTTTTACATCAGCACGACTAATGTGGTCACTTCAGGAACTTCACCAACGTAGAAAAACGTAAAAACAGAGTTGATCTTCTTTGCTTGTCTCATCGAATACAAAGGATCCATGATTCATACCACTTTATCACCATCTTTTATCCAAAGGGACATGGCTGAGTCAAATCCAAATCTGTTTAAATGAAAGTACAGTGACGGTGGTTATTGCTTTTTGATGAGCACAGAGCCACCATTGTGATTTGATTTGTTTTTCCATGGAAAACTACAGACATTTCTGGAATGTGCCCAGACTATTTACCCTTTCTGCAGAAGTTTAAGGGAAAGTGCAGCCTGCTGACACACACAGAGCGCCAGAAATCAGATTTCCCTATAGAGAAGACTTGAATCTCACAACATGCTCACACATACACACACACACCTGCAGATGACAACTTTACCAAACAAGTCATCACTAAATTTCAAACCAGGTGCCAAAATCCCCTTTTCTACCAAGTTGTTTTACTTAAAGAATACCTTCGTATCTCCAAACCATGCTCATCATGCTCATCATCCAACTGCTTCAGATATGCAGACAGTGAAGAACACCAGCAGCTGATGATGTCAGAGGCCTAAATGTTTTATTTCTGAACATGTCCTGCTAACCACAAGGGGAGGAGATGACCAAATGGTACGCCAACTCATCGGTTGACCTTGAAGCATGCTAGTTCTACCTTGTTCTCTATGGATAGAACAGAGTGAGACATTCCTCGAGTGGCTTTTACCTCCATTACCTCCAGCTTGGCCTGCCTGAGCTGAGAAAAGTCGCACCCACTCGCCACAAGCAAACCCACCAGAGAAGAAACTTGCAAAACATTTAAAGAATGCCATCTCGCACCTATCAAGAGAAGCACGACAGAAAGAAAATATTGAGAGTGAAAAAACGAGACCCAACGAAGAACACGTTGCGTTCTCACCCCTGCCAGCAAAACACATCATTTAAATGCAGACATCTTTGCTGGGTATGCTAACAGCTCCCACCGTGTCTTCATATTCTACAGTAAACATCCACTGTGATCTGCTTTAGCCCCGAGGATCAGAACTCAACATTTCAGAGGAAAAGTTTGATCAATAAAGACAGCGTTGTTCCTGCCAGAGGAATGTTCTTCAGGATGACCTATGGACTGACCCTAATTCCCTTAGAAGCAAAGCTTCAGACATGAAGCATCTCAACCAGACACATACGTATGAGCAATGCTCAGTTCCTGCTTTGGTGAATGTCTGAATTCTTGAACTAAGCATTTTAAAAATGTGCTCAGCACACTAAGACTGGGAGTGAGAGTTCTTTGGAGATTAACGCCATTCACAGAAGCCAAAAAGGGAGGAAAGGTGAAAGCACTCCAGACAGATTTCTGATGTTAATCACTGGAATGGTTTCAAACATCATAAAAAAGCACATGAAGTAATCTTCTCACAGTACTCATAAAAAATGAAATCAAATAAAGCCCCATTTGATTGTGAACATATTTGAATACTCTGTTCTTCCCCATTTGGAATGGAACTCTTAAACATCTTGCTGAACCAAGAAAGACAGAAATTCTAGACAGTCCCCTGTCCCTGAGCTATCCAGCGCTGGCATCAAAACATAAAATGTCATTGATTAATACTATTGGATGCGGGTTGATGAATCCATAGAAGCTATGGAAAACCGTTTTCCCAACCTTGGTTCCAGCAGCACACCAAGTTTTGTTTGGATTTGTTGATCTGGTGGTTTTCAACCAGAACCCAGGTTCAGAACCATCAGACTATAAGTGAGTCTTTAGCTCTTCTTACAAAAAGAGTCCCAAGTGGTCAAACGGAAAAAGATGCTGTCACTATGACCAGAAAATCGCTGGTTCGAATCCTGGTCATGCTGTCGGCAGCTGGCCCGGCTCTTTCCAATATGCCCTGCTCTCTCCAGGGTGGGTGGATGGTACTTTCTCCCCACATAATGCTGGCCTGGTACATGGCGCTTTCCTCTAAGTGTGATGGTTGGCAGTTTGCAATGGCTGGTTGCGCACATGCTGGAGGAGGCGTGTGTTGGTCTTTACCATCCCAGTGTTGGGAGCATTGAATGTGATTGGGGAGAATATTTATGGGGTGTATAATCACTGATCCAAAGTTGGAAGAGAATTGGTTAAATAAATAAATAATTAAATAAATAAATAAATCTCCTGCACTGTACTATGGGACTTGAGTGCTCATTTGGGACATTATACAGAGTTAACCTTTCACATATGTAGAATACAGACAGAGATTTGCTGTGTCAGACATGTTCTCACTACATATAAATGTTATGAGTGGTTGAGGCAAGGGGCAGTGCATGTATAGCATGTGCAGGCTTATGTGTATAGCTTTGTACTAGGGGGTTGGCAGGAGAAAGTATGGGTAATGTCCAGTACAATTGATTTCGCAATCACACATACAGCCCCTCCAGGTAATGTCTGAAAATGTTATAGGTTACTGTGCATGTCTAAAAGGGGCTTCAGTGTGAGTATCAAATTTAAGTTGTTTCTAAAATAAGCAAACTTGCTAACACTTGTACGGTATGCAATTATCATACAGTTTCAATTAGAATCGCAAGAAAAATGTGTAAAAATCAGGAGAACATGAATTATTATTAGTTTTTTTCAGTAGCATATGAATTTGATTGTGTCTTGGCTTAGGAAAAATCAAGTTGTCTCTAAAGAGGGTAAAAATATATAAAAATAAAGTTTCACCAATTTCATGATAAACTTTTTTTTCTTTTGTGACGTTTTTTCATTACGTTTTTCGTTTTTCATTATTACATACAAAGGTGATGACACTGAGCACCCCTGGTCAAGTCACAATGTTTTGTTCGTTTTCAAGGTCAAAATAAGGTCAAAAACAAATTCTCCACAGAAAACAAACCTAAATATAACTGTTTCTGCACATTTTACAGCAGAATTCTAATTTATTTTCTGAATTTAACAGATTAAAAACAAACGTGTAGACGTAGATCAGAAAATCAACGTAGACACATTTGTCCTGAGGAAGAGCATGGGGTGTGAGCAACCGACCGACTGGAGATGCATGTCGGCTGCCAGCAGTCAAGCAGGTGGCAGAACAGTTTTCCTGCGGTGAGTAAGGCCGCCTTCTTCTGCGCTAAATGAAAGATACCATTCATGCCGATGAAGGGACGCTGATTGGAGAGGAGTTTGTACAGACTTGTACACTTGTAAAAAAATGTCAACAGGTCAGACCATAACCACCCTCCAAGTTCTCTTGAGCACATCTGCCTTTTCCAGGCACCTCAAGGCATCCGCTGGTGTGGTTCGCCAAGAAACAAGGCAATAAACTGAGCAACACAGAGCTTTTTTTAAAAGATATATATTAAAGTTTTATTCAATTAATGAAATGTTAATGGCATACAAAACAAATCCCATTCCAGAAGTTCACAGCAACATCGAAGTATGGGTCAACCAGTCTGAGTAAGGTGTCTACATTTCACCTCACTAGTTCTCGTATTCTCATTATATAACTTATTTGTAATGCAAATCTTTGGCATTATGTTCATGTCACTAGATACTATAAAAGGCACAATAATATACAAAATATATTAATGTTTTGTTTCTTTTCCAAACAGCCCTTTCTGTAAACAGTCCAAGGAAAGAGCAAAAGGGAAAAAAAGCATTCAGAAAGCATGTGACTCCTCTACAAATCATTGACCAGCAAATACTTTGTGTAGGAGAGCTGGTAGGGAAGAAGGGTTGTGTTCAGTGTTCAGTAAGGAACATGGTGCAATACTGATAACCCACACTTCCAGTCTAGAGTCACTGAGAGAGAATGTGGCTTTCCACAGTGTAGTTACAATGAAGCGCAACTGGGTTAACCCTTACTTTACCATTCTAAGCGGGTCTTACTTGTGAATTCACATCACAGCATCTCAGCTAACCTTTTTGACCACAGAAATGTAAGTTAAGGCAGTAACATTTCTCATAATACCATAATGTCATTCCATGTATGATCAGTGATATTCATGTCATTATTATTAGAACATTGAAAGTGGTCAAATATGATCGAATGTCTCCATGTCGCTGTATGGAACAAGTCTACTAATCTGATGTTCATGGTAGGACCAGCTACCGTAGTTGCATGGCAATAAATAGCCCCAGAAAGAGAATAGTATCATGAATGCCAGTCATGTGAAACAGGCCAGGGGTCAGGCAGCAGATAGCCTTTTACACCAAGCAGGAGCATGCCGCCGCGGAGGGATGCGAGAAGATTAGCTCCAGCTTGTCAGCGAAGGACAGAGAGGCATGCCGGGTAGCTGCTGTTAGAGGCACAAAATGATAATCTGGCATTTGAAGCATCAGCCCCTGACCGTCCCGAGGGTGACACGTCTCTTAAGTGTCGCTAAAAGAGACAAGTATGTACCCAGCAGCTAAATCCACAAAAGGAGGCTTCTCATTCCACTGCTTAAAGCAGGGAGAGAGAAGCCCACTGGCGGCCAATTATAATAAGAACACCAACTGTAATGTTAATTTAGTCGAAGGGAGTGTCACAGTTCAGTCAATCAGTTTTAACCCAACTATTCTGGTAAAGAGTGTAATCCTAGGCCTACTGGTTTTGCGCTACAGTTGGCTACCCGCAAACTTTGCGACTCTTATTTTGGGACGTTTTAGGGTTGCGCAGTTGCGACAGCACATGTCTGCTAAACACAGAACGACCAAAGTTAGCTGTTATGTCTCTCTGTGTTTTAGCCAGGAATGCAAGATATTGTCTTACATGGAACGGTATTACTGAGCCGCTTGCGGAAAACACTGCCCTTGGGTCATCATCTTTCAAGGGAAACGAATGCGCAGACACGACAAAAGTGTATCAAAAATAGTTGGATAGAAAAAAAACAGACATTCAAAAGTTCTCTTGTATTCCTTCCTACACCTTCTCACATACAATAACACTCTTCAAAGAGGGGGAAAAACAACCTCACAGCGGTTCAGCAGCAATTATCATAAATATAAATACAAGGCAAAAAAAAAAGATACACGCACACATACATACATTCACACACGCACACACACACATACTGTTTTATATGTTTTTTATGCCATATCACAGCAGCCTCTTGGAGTTCTGCAGAGTTACTGTACAAGTACCTCAGATTCCAACTTGCAAGGCAAGCTGGGAGAGTCACCAGAAGAGTGTGCCTTTTTAAGTGTAGAGAAACTAGTCAAGGGAGCTCAGCTCTCCTCTCTGCACTGGGGAATATCTGGGGTGTCCTCTCTGCCCTCTCTCATTCACCTCCTTGCTTTGCCTCTTCGGAAAACAGACTGGCTCCATAGGTAACCACTGTCTCAAGCACCATTAGAGATGAGGGGTATTGCTTGGCAAATCCCACGTGGGTCACAGATTCAGGCAGCATCACGCCAAATGCAGATCATGCATTAAGCAGAATTTGTCTGAACTTGGCAAGAGTTCCACTCCACAGTCTTTAGATGAGAATCTCCACAACTTCGCTTTCGGCACTGCCGTTGCTGCTCTTGGATGTGCTGGCAAGAGTTTGGGTCTGTGGCGTCTCTGTGGTAGGATCTACAAAAAGAAAGATGTTGCAAATGTGATTAGAAACACATGTAAACAAACATACTACGTTCCCTGGTCTAACTGTCCAACCAATTACCTAATTAACAAGCCCTCCAAGAACTGTAGTTGGTATGTAAGAGCAGGGAAAACACTAAAGTACTAAACACTAAAGTATGCAAGCAGGTCCTCTGTGGCACTAATGCTTCAAGGGTAACCATAAAGTATAAAACCCTATTTGTTTATTTTATACATTTCTGGTAATTGAGAGTGTACAGGTACACACCAGAGCTGGGCACAGGTGTGGGCTCTGAAGCAGCTGGTGTACTGGTGGGCTCTGGTGTGCGGTTTGTCTCATCTGATGGCTCGTCACACTGTGTGCTGCTGTCACGGCTCTGGGCCTTGGACAGCGAATGGGGTGTGGGGGGCAGCATAGCGGCTGCTGTCTGGTCATCCGAGAGGCTCTTCCCTGCCAACACAGACAGAAAAAGGAAGCACTTTAATTGCCAGCTCTTTTACACACACACACATGCACTCTCCCCACCACCCCACCCATACACACATCTGCTTCCCTATGGGCACCACCCTCTCTCTATTCTGGAGGCCCTATTCCAGAACAGGGACATAAAAAATGCATTCCGGTTCACAAGACTTGGGCCTATTTGAAGCACACTGCCAGCAGCCTCAGTGACATTATTTTGGATGAGCACATTCTTTCCTGGCAACTTTACATAGCTGTCTCCTGATGGTGCCACCAGTTGTCTGGACAAAATCATGGGATGTTTCAGGCAAGCTTGTAGGCCAATGTGAATTTCCCCACTGCGGGACTAATAAAGGACTATAAAGGACTATCTTGTAACCTCCTCACCTTTGGGCCGAGCGGTGGTCAAGGTGGTGGCTGTGCTGATAGATGGGACGGATCGGGCGGGCCGGAGACCGGTGACTTCAGGCTTTCCCTGCTCCCGCCGTGAACGCTGCTGCAGGACCTTAATCACGGCATCCTTCTCCAGCAGCTTGGCATACAGAGCTCGAATCCTGCACAAAAACAGATTTTTAGTGATTCTTCATATTTAGCAAATGCCAAACAATTAAGATTTCCTAAAACATTTATGCTGAATTAAGAGAATGTTAAGTACCTATTTTCCATTTCCTGGTGTCTGTGGTTGGATGATGGAAGGACCTCGTTGAAGCTGTTATTGGGCGAGTGCCTGGGCGAATGGTTGATGATGGTTGTGTCCCTGTTTAAACATGGAAAAAAGTCAGGCATGGTACTAAAAGCTTATACTACATGTGAAGACAGGTCTCAAACATCACTTTACTCACCTCTGGGCAGCAGCAGTGGCTGCAGCGTCCATGGCAAACTGGCGCATTGTGCTCTCCTCCAGATACTTTTGCTCCCAGCGGGTGATGTCAGCCTCCAGAGCCAGGATTCGCTCCTCTCTTTCCCTCAGTCGCTGTTGCAGAGTAGAGGTACTCAGGCTGGATGAGGAGGTGCTGCTCAACTGCTGGCCTTGAGACTGCCACTGAAGAAGGAAGAATGACAAGACAAGACGGTTAGTTGATACAAAATGTCCAGCCTTGCCCATAGCAAGCTGCTCTCAAGCATGGATGCTGAGTTTACCTGCTGTGCCCTCAAACTCTTCAGCTCATGCTCCAGTCTGGTGCGAAGCTTCAACTCCAGCGCCTCCCTCTTCTCACAGGCAGCCTGCAGCTGAGCCAAAGCACTCTGTAGTCTCTCCACTTTCTCTACGTACGCTCGCTTTTTCCTCAGCTCCTCCTCCAGCTGCCTGTTCCGGACCTGAGCGGACACCAAGGCCTGCTCCAGGGCCTCCCGGCGCCTGCACCACTCTTCTCCAGAAGCCCTCAAACGTTGTGTCTCACGCTCCAGGCGCTCCCGCTCGCGCTGGTGCTCCTCATCTACACCAGAAAGACAGAGGGAACAGCAGTAAGCATCAAAGTTTTCTCACAATGATTCTACAGACTTAGCATGGAAGTATTTTGGCATGTGTCCTCTCCCTCTCCATCTAAAAGGGTTTGTGTCTTTGAGGCACAGTGAATGCAGCGGGGGAAACTGACCATAGTTGTTAAGAGGGCTGTGAAATGAATGGCCACACTTAAGGTCTAGGGTGTGCCCGGAGCATTCCCCGGCCCTCCACTTCATTCTAACTGATTCTCGTGAGACAACCTTCCCACAGGAGTCTGGGACAAAGGAGGACTGCTTGATTTACACATGCCCGTCTAGGCCGTAGGAGGAGCAGCAGCATATTCTTTGCTGTCCTTTGACCCGACATTCCAGGGATTCGGCAAAATTCCCAGACTACCAGTGCGGCCAACTGAATTACAATTTGGTACGCCAAATTCCACAACCCCAATTAGCACTTAACATCTCTTCGCATTGAGAGAACACACTTCACCTCCAGTGGCTTGTTTTTTTGGGGTCTGAATGCTTTGCTGAGCAAGAAAACAAATTAGAAAGCATTAGTTCTTCGACTCCCCTCAGTATTCAAGCCCTGCTTATACAACCCAAAATGCCAAACAGGAATGGAATGCAGACTTCCTCTTATCCACTTATGCACACAGGCGTGTCTTTATATCCAGTGGAACTCTGGAATGCCTTTGGGCCAATTGGTAAACAAGTAATACAAATACCTCCTCAAGGTCATAGAGTGCTAATGTAGGTTTTGCTTTTAAAGATATGAGGAACTGAATCACATGCTCTCCTGAGCTAACAGATTCTGAAAGGGGTTGGTGTACATCACAATCGGTCATTTCGAAACATTTCAACACTCCAAGTATTTACAGAAATGGAGACACACAGCCATTAAGGGAATCCGTTCAGTGCTTGAGGGAAAGCTAATTCCATTATGCAACAAAGTAAGGATCACTTAGAGCAGATTAGTTTCCAATGAAAGGTCCAAATTAACATTCTTTTGAGAGGGCTGTAATTCAGAGAAGGTTCATTCAAACAGCTTAACAATGGCCAAAGCGCTTCAGAGATTGCTTTTGCCATCAGCATCTGAATACCTCTCCTGGTATTGCACAAACCTGTTTACTTCATTTCTGCATTCTTTAGCACCTCTATGCCCAAACAAGGGAAGACAGTAAGCCAGGTCTTGCTTAAATCTGGAATGGATGTCAGGGGCCTCCAGAGAAGGGTGTTCAGGCCTCTTAGCCAGAGCAGAGGGGGTGGGGTGGGGGTTGTGGGGATACATTCCCTGAGTGTGGAATAGCCCAAAATACCTGAAAATATTCCAGGAATCCAGGCCGCATTTACCAATGCTGTTAATAATGGCTTGTGCTCAAGTTCAGAGAGCAGCTTTCTCAGTTGGAGAAGAGCATGTTCCTCTCTGCTGGGCCTCAGCTAGCACAAACGAGCAACTACTCACACAGTGAACTCAACATGCCACTGTAATTTGTCACAGGAGAGCTGCCTTTTGCAATGCTAATGGACTGTTTAATCTTGGAATGTGATATGTCAAAACAAGAGCTTTCTCAGGAATCACAGCCATCACAAACTTGCAGAGCAGTGTCAGCAGAGGAATGTTAAGGTATGTCCATATAACCAAGATAAAAAGGCTAAACAGCTGCAACATCCAGGGCTTCTGGTTCAACAACACATTACACATTAGGAGAGGGATCTGTTGAATAAAGTAAAGTGTGGGGGGAACTTTTTACTTACTCTGCTCAGCCAGTTTGGCAAAGACGTGCTGACTGTGATCTTGATCTTCCATGGCTGCTCTCTGTTTGTTGGCTGTTTCCAGGCGATCTAAAATAAGACACAGAAGGGAAGAAGTGGAAATTTGAATTCGCAGAAATCAAGCTTTCCATTAAGCCAAGCCCAGATTAAGATATTGCACGTTTTAACTCAATAGGATTTGCCGCAGTATGGGAAACGGCTACAGAACGGCACTTACCCCTAAGGTCTCTGTTGAAGTCGTGAAGTCTCTTGATTTCACATTCAAGCTTGCTCCTCATAGTTTTTTCAAGACTCTCTCTCTTTGCAGATCCTCTCATAAGGGTCTCATAAGCCTCTGATATCCTCTGAATCTCTTGCTCCAGCTAGAAGGTAGAGAAATCAGCCTTTTGTCATTTTTTTTTACATCTGATCACAGGAATTCCTCAGTGGTCACTTCAATGAGCTTAAAAGTACACCTAAAAGTAAATTGAGACAGGATGGGTGAGAAAGAGAGACAGGGAAGAATGTGCTTGGCTGGCCTGCTCATTATGCTTGCCCACAAGTGAATCACTCTCTCACAGGTCTCTTCGGGGACTGGGAATTGAATCAACATTCCAGAAAGAACACTTATGAGTCCCAGGTGTTTGCACATTCATCTCCCTGCATGGCGGGATGCCAAAGGCAAACCAAAGGAACAAAAGGAAGAGGACGTGTTGAAGACAGGCCAACCTGAATGCTACAGATATCCCTACACTAGTAACAGGGTGGAAGATCACTATTCCACTAATTCACTGTCACAGTGTTATGAATAACAAAGAGGCCAATCTGAGATGCAGAACATAAACCCCACTAGAAGACACAGGGTTCCTTTAGGGCTTCTGCTTTGGGGTGAAAGTGAAAGAGGCCATTCAGTCTGGAAGTCCACAGCTGTGGGGTTCACCCATCAGCTGCTGAAGGCTCAGAATCCCTTCACCACTCTCAGACAAACTGGGATGAGCTCCGACATCTGCTCCAACTGGCAGACAAAGGAGACCTCAGCAGAATCCAGGGAGCCCCCCCCTTCCTGCTTCAATTGATAGCCTATTGATCCTCAGGAGCAAGGCCTGATCTATAGAATCCTCAATGTTTATGGACAATGCTCTTTTCAAAGGGAACCTACACTTAGGAGCTCCTAAGGTCCATAAATAAACTGAACTAGAATATACAGTCTTTCAAACAAGCTGACCATATTTCTGTGTTTGAGCAGAATCTTAGCATAAGTAAACATATTTGTGCAAAACAGCCAATGTAAGCTAGTTTCCTTCCCGGATTACTATGTTATGGAAAAAAATTCTAGGCATTTCTGATCATGACAAATTCTCTACTCTTTCAGGAACTAAACAGAAATTTGAGGAAATCAGTTACTGGGAATAAACGCTTCAAAATGAAATCAAAATCCTTGTGATCCTTTCCACTGCACACATTCCTACATGGCTAGAGAGCTAATCTCTACGGAATGCAGCTTTTGGCAGTGACTAGCACACTATGATTTCTTTCATCCACACCCACTGTAAGCCATTTTTGAGTTCAAAACAGGAGGGAACGCATGTGAACAAATGCCTATTGAACATGTGTAAAGGGAGAGGCATGCCGAGTTTACACACAACCGAGTGATCTCTCTTACCTTTTGTAGTCGTGCAGCTTTCTCACTGTAGCTCTCCACTTCCCTCCTCAGCTTTTCATTTTCCTTTATCAACTGCTCCATTTGAGGATTAGGAGCTTGGATGCTGTAGCCTCCGACTATGACCTCCTGGCCAGCAGGGGTCATTGTGGGCAGGGCATTGTGTCTGACCACCTGTGCCTGGGCTGGTACATACCTGCAACAAAAGCAGAGCTGGTCAGGTTATCAGTTAGTTTCCAGTGAAGACACTGTGATACCTGTAGTACTACAGGGTGCCGTGCTTACCTGTGATGCTGAGAGTGGAAAGCAGGAGGAGGTTCTTTGTAATAGTGTCCATTCTCCTGTGAATGGCTCAGCATATATCCAGGGGATCTGACCGTAAAGGGGTACTCTGGAGGGGGTCCGCGTTGATCGTGCCCGTCATGGATAGCGGCACCAGCGTGGTTACCGGATAGCTGGGGGTAACTGTGCGATGAGCTCATTGGTATGCTGTCGTGGGCACCATTTCTCTCCAAGGAAAGCTGCATGAGGCGCTCACTAAGTGACCTGGCGTGCTCCCGTTTGAGATCCCACGTGCCCTGGTCCTGCTCGAGCCCTGAATCTGCACCGGGGGTGTCCAGACCGCCCTGCTGAAGGCCGGCCTGACCCCTCTGTGAGGCCAGGTATTGCGAGTGAGCCTTGGCCTCCTCGTAAGTGGGTAGCTCCTCTGTGTGGAGCTGATAGAGGTGGCACACAGGGCTTTCTGAATGCTGGTAGTCCCCCTGGTGCTCCTGGCCCTGGGGCTCCTGTCTGGTGGACATCTGGAGGAACTGGGACTCCTCCTGAGTGAGGCTCTCTAGGGACGAGCGAGGGCTCCCTGCGCCTCCGCCGCTGCCGCTTCCCCGCAGGGCTTGCTGCTGGATTGCCAGGAGAGTGCGTGTGTCTGTGGGGTTCCCATACCGAAGCTGCTCTTGGATCAGCCGGTGCAGCACCGTGCCTGAGGACTCCTCTGCAGTTCTCATCTCAGTCAATTGAAGTGCAATTGCAAACAAATACAACACTTGGAGTAATGAGCAATTCTCTGGCTTGGCCGTCAACCTGGGTTAGAAAAAAATGACCATAACAAGTTAGTCATGATAATAACATTATCATAAAAAGTTAGTAAATTTGCTAATCATATCCTATTTAAACCAGTCCTAAATGTTAGCCTGCTTCATCAAGTACCTAAGACATGAAATTGCTTCAGTGAGAGCAAAGAGAGCCCTGAGTGGGTTTCCCTCCACTCCACATGCCTGCTCATGAGCAACACCACGTCAGCCCCGAAAAATCCCACACAAGACCCCTCAACTGTGGCTTTCTACCAATATCCTCCCCTGCAGCAAAACCAAAAACACTTCCCATGCCAATGAATTTCATACAGGGCAGCACTAAAACCTCCAGGTATGTCTAACTGGAGACTGCTTGACCTTATGGCATTATTAGAGGGTGAGTGAGATTTCTGCACCAGCATTTGCGTCAGTCATTCCTGCTCCAAATTCCTCTCCTTTGCCTCACCTTCACGCAACTAAGACAGCTCACTCTTGAGTAAACAAAGAGGGCCCAATTCACAGCAAAAGGGCTGCAGTGTCCTACCGGAGAACCCAATAACACAACCCGGGGTTCAGAGTCACAGGCAGTCCAGGCTGGAGTCAAGTCTGAAGGCACAGCAGCACGGGGGCACTCAGACCCGTCTTGACTCAACTAGCGAGAGAACTACTGACTAACGCACATCCCCAAAACACACCGGCTAAAAGTTAGCTAACTAACAGCTAATATGGCGACTTTATTAGCTTAATAAACGAGACTAATATACTGAATAGCGTCGTTTGTTTGTTCCAAAACTCACCAATTCACTGTGGCATCGCGGCAAAAACAGAGTTGAGGACGGTGATTATATCAGGTATTTTTCTTCAACTGTAAGATCCTTTACAAAGAAAAGCAGGCGTTATATTTCCATTCGTGTTTGAGCGTGAACGTTAGGCTCTGTGAGCCCAGTGAGCTCCTCCAGTAGACTGAGGCCAGAGGGAGGAGCCGCGGCTATTAAACCGCTGAGGCTCGATTGTTCTCCGCAGCTGGAATGTCAGGAATGCGAAGGCTGCGAGTCCCTCAGGGATTCACACAAGCCCCGCCCACTGGGCCCGGATTGGCTGGTGGCACTCCGGCTCCTCTGCTAGAATTGGCACACAGGTTATGTGCTTAGAAAAATGTCGTTTAATCATATTTATAATGAGTTATAAATTGTATTATATAAGAATAAACTAGAATTATGTAATAATAAACTGCTAGTGGAGGATTCAGATAAATGTCGATCTTTGTACCGGGATTGGCTGATGAGATTTCTGCCTCTGCAGACAAGGATTGGCTAGTATTTCTTTGTTTATTTTTTTTAATTAATCATGTTTGTATTTGTATTTACTCAAACCTTAAGAGGGTAAAACCACTTGGTAAACTAACTGCTAACTAACAGCTACCCCCCTTAGCCCAGATTGGCCAGCCTTAGCGCTGGAACTGGGTACACGAATAAATATGGATAAATTTAATATGGATGAGTAGGACTGGTTAGTGGTGCACATAAATAATGACGTAAGCACTGATGTTTACATTTTTATTTACTCATGTTTTCATGTCTACTGCACCACAAAGCCTGCCTCTGGATCCTGTATGTTGAAGAACCACTGGCTGTGTGTTTGTGTGTGTGTAACGAAGACAAAGGCAGCCATGTGTGTTCAATTGAACTTGTCCTTTATTCAGCTGCTGTATTCTCACAAAACATGTTACACACATGGGCTGATTCTTACAGCACTGATCTTTGCTGTTTCAGCCTATTTATCCACCCTTGTAAAACTAAATGCTTTCTCATATTGTTGTTTTTTTCTCTTTCTGTTAACACAGCCAAAAAACGAACTAATGACTAATGACATCCCCTCCAGAATTCTAACTCTTAGATTTGACCGCATGGTTTGTGTGGACTGGTATGCAGTGAATGACAAAACTGATAAAGAATTGATTTTAAGCTCTTTTGTTTGCTTTCAGCTGGTGAATATTTAAGCCCTGGCCCGTGCCAGTTAATTGCTGAGTGTGTGTCTGTGTGGACAGTGAGGGAGGGGTGAATGTGTGTGTGTGTGTGTGTGTGTGTGCGCGTGTGTTTGAGGCATGCTGCCTGCCAGCTGTCCATGGAGTGCAATGGCCTACCCCTCCTTAATAAGCTTTCAGATAGACGTATTGTTGTTCCCACAGCAGACATTACAGGGGAGAGGTCTACCATCTGCTCCTACATACTCCATCCCCCCAACTCCTCTCTCTACATCTTGACATTTTTTACACACATGCAGCTCTAGCATCCATCCGCCAACATCTCTCTCATATATATTTTATAGAGAAAGAGAGAGAGAGAAAGATATATGTAGTAGATATGTAGTAAACAGCCTCTGTACCTATAGAAACAAACAATATTTTCAGCAAATCCTATTGTATAGTTAAAATCGGAAATAAATATCTAAATTATCAATGTGCTCTAATACCTTACACAATCAGCACTTTGTAGCATTCACTTTGACAGAAATTATAAACAGTTTTTGTAACACATGTATAGCATATTCTTCTTTTGTGCTTGTTCAATCTCTATTCCGCAATTTCCAACAATGTTTAGGTCCAGGGAATGTGAGGGATATTCCAAAAGCTTTTTTTTTGTGATGAGGTCACAGGTAAGGTTTCTTCCGTATGACTCTTCCATAGAATTTGTTAGTGTGAACAATGTTGCACAGTGGAACAGTGCACCATCACTTTTCACTAAGTTGTCTGCAGTCATTTAGGGGTTTTGATTGGCCTGTTTTCACCAGCATACAAACAGTTCTCTCAGAGAGTTTCCTTGATCTTCCAGGGCTCGTCTTGACATTCTGCACTGTTGAAAACGCCAGCTGAAAGTGCTTGGCTCTTTCTTGTAGCCTTCCCCTGCCTTGTGGGCATCAATTACTTTTAGTTTTTGATCTTTAGACAGTTGCTAAGAGGAGCCCATATGTGCAAAGTGTTAGCCCAAGGTTGGAAGAGAAAGACACTTTATACAGCTTTGAAATTTGATTTGGCTGACAGTTCCTAATTACAATTGATGACATGCCTCAGGCCTGACTTGCTAACTGGGCAGTAGGATTTGTGCAAAATATTGCAATTCATGTTGGATTATCTTGTGTAGGCTGTGTTTACTACTTCTCAATGAAAAAGACGAAATGTGTCATTGAGCCAGGGGTGTCAAAATATTTGCTTATTATATATGTGAGTATATAATGAAAATTAAATCTTTATATTATATATTTATAAATATATTTCATATTTTCACTATGCATGTCTCCTTCATATACCATACAACAATACCTATTCTCCTCTAATATGTTAGGGATGCAATGCTGCTCATGAATGAATGACAATGTTCAACAAGAGCTTCCATAAGCTAAAATATTTACATCTTATCTTACACCTGGTCTCCCCTAGTCTTCATAAGGTATCTGACCACAATTTTAACCCTGTGAGCCTTAATGTCAACGAATGTGCTTCTATTACAATGAAAGAAAATATAGGTCAAATTCAGGCCAAACTTGTACTTTGTGCTTTCATAGGACCCTTAACTCATGAGGGGCCTTGGACAGCTGCCTACGTTTGCCTAGTGCAAAGACCGCCCCGTATGTAACGTACATAAACATGCTCAACGCAAACCACTCACCTTCAGTACATATGTAAACACACTCGCTCACCTGCATGCACACACCCTTATATGATCCTACAGAATGCAGGTGCTTTGTCAAAAGGAGAATGGGCCTGATCTCAGTTTTTACAGTGAACTCCATTCATGACGACGTGAAATCAGCACATTCAAACACTGACTGGAACCAAATGGTTTGTGTGAGGCAGCTGTGTATAAAGCAAATCTTCGCTTGTTGATATGTGTGCGGTTGGTCCCCCGGATGTGTGGATGCACAACGATCATATCACCGCATGGATCTGTTTCAACTGACTTTTTCAGTCAGCAAACAAAACCTAACCAGGAACCTGATAGAAGGCAAACAGTTTACTGAGAAAAGACCTGGAGATAAAAATTTAGCAGTTGGAACCTGAGGGGTCAGATATGAAGCAGAGGCAGTGTTTACTGTGTGGACCACACTTATCGGCCCAAAACCTATAGTGTCTATTTTGTGCTTATGGTTTATATTCATAACATTTGATCTTCATTTAAAAAATATTGAGAGATTGTATAACTAAACCAATTAAAACTGAAGAAAAATCTTCAAATTTAAATAATTAGTAAAACATAGTTAAGGGGAGGAAAACAACTTGTGAGGAAAACATTTAGACACCCACACATTTATTACTATTTTATGTAAATAAAATAAAATAAAAATTAAATATTATAATAATATAATACATTATAAGTAAATGGCTAAAAGTAGAACCAGGTGCAGCACATCAGCTTTAGATGATTAGAACGTTGTTAGAGGGGATTTTGGAGAAGCCTGTCTGATTTAAACCTTAGACATTCAGTTTGGATTGTACTTGATTGTGGAAGTGAGTGGGATCACCATGGCGAGATTGACAGATCTCTTAAGTCTGTTTATACTGGTGCCCTTTAACGTGATACTCAAAAGTGTGTGTAAATGGTGTATAAGCTAAATGGCCCAAATCTCTTCTATCCGTTTTTGTCCTTTGTATTTGTATCTGGCCACAGCTTAGATCTATGCTTATTATCAAGTAAATACAATAAACTATTACATATTATCTACAACGTACCTAATGTGAATGTGATGAAGTTATGAGAAATGTAGGTATGGGCTCACATACCGACCCTCACAGTCTGAGGAGTTCATGAATAACCATCGGTAAGTGAGAATGGCCTTTGTTGAAGGCTGTGAAGTGAACTGATCACCACAGCTGCCCAATCTGTCCAGCCATTACAAACTGGTACTGGACCTACATTCCCTAGGCCCTGAGCAGTGGTGTGATGATTATGGCACTACAAAGTTGGTACGAAATTAGATCAGTAGGTTATACAGCTTCACAACGAGGGGCACACAAGGCAGCATTTACCCCGCAAAAATAGGCCAGAGGTGAGATAAAGCCAGGGCCGCTAGCCTCGACCTTGACTCTCTTTGTGTTCCTGCAGAGGGAGGAAATGGCTGCATTCCACACATTAGCATGAGCAAGGGGAGCGGCGTGTCGGCCATTATGGCTGGGGAAAGAGGGGGGTTGAGGAGGAGCACTCGCATTTTCTACTTAATTAGGCTTTTCTTTCCAAACAACACTTCTGCACGCCTGAGCGCCTGAGCTACCACATGTACACCATACAATGGTAGCCGTATGTGTGTGTGTGTGTGTGTGTTTGTGTTCATTCATTTGGAAAGACATTTGAATGATAGAGATTACATAACGGCAGTGTTTCCCCAATGCGTGTACATAAAATATATGATACACAAATTTATATATATATTAAGATAGCATTTGGAATAAAAAGTCCATATCTATGCCTTTTTGGCTATGAAAACAAAAGTATGCACAGTAGTGTCAAAATATTCTGATGCTTAATAAAGAATCTGCAGTGTTTGCTGTTGAATGTTAACCCCTTGGATTCTATATGTACACCCCCATATTTCAGGCTTCAGCCTCATGAACATACTACTGTCATAATTAACATAAATTTTATAGGTCCCAAAATAAAACCCTGAGGGACTCCGGAATACATTATATGCAAAACCAAATAACTGATATTAGTTTCCGCAAAAATAGTGACTGTATAATAAACCTAGAGTTTGAGGGATTGGTGAACGTAGCGGGAGGGGGTTCCTGACTGCACTAAATGAACACTGCAACAAGGCTCTTGTTGTCCGAAAGGCAGCAAGAGACAAACAGCAAACATTAGAATGGTGCAAGGAGTGTGTCAAACAACTGCTTTTACGCTGTATTTACATGGAGTGTGTGCTGTTGAACAGACTCGAAGTGCACCTGCCCGCAGCACAAATTCCTCACCAGAGCACCACAGACAAACAAACAAGCTCTCTGTGCGCTGCTTCCTGGGGGGGAGACACACAGTCAATTTAGTCTTAGATCCACTGACAGATTTGTAGTAATGAGACAAGCACAGCAAGAACACAATATAAACACAGTTGTATTTATATTGACTTAATGATGCAAAGCCTTTATTGTAATTGAGATTCAAAACCCACAGAGTTACTGTTGTTCTGTTGTTATTTCATTTAAAGAGAACTATATTATTAACTGATAACATAAAGGATTGCATTTACAGTCCATTTATGTTCTTTTTTGTTAAAAAAAATGGTGCCCCGGCCATTAAATTAACTACTTTTGGAACCTCCACATTATGTAAAATGCATCGGAAGAACCTTCAAACTGGGGTTCTAAACCCATTAAATCATATTAAGTTTTTTTTTACTTTTTAAAGGTTCTTCACATTCACAGATCTCGTTAACAAAGCCGGCTATGTAGAGAACCATACATAGTTACCCATATGGTAGAACTCTGGTATAACATTTTTATGAGTGCTACCTGCCAGGTTCAGGTTCAGCTATTTTCAATTTTTGTTTTTAGGAAAAACAAGACTGTATGTGCATCCGAAATTTTCAAATAACATAACATAACATTGAAGTCATGTTTAAAATCTGCACTTTTAATAATTTAGCTTATTTTATGTGAAAAATGTTTTAAATTCTCATTGTCAACCAAAAACCTTGCATCTCAATTTATGCTTTATTTCACTTTTTGATACAAATTTCATTCAGGTTTTAAATGTCATAATGAATGGACCAATAGGATTGTTGTTTTTTTTGTTCTTCTGCAACATTGACATTTTGGAGATACAAGGTTTTTGTGTGACAGCGACAAATTACAACATCCTTTTTTTATCACTCCTGATAACTGAGACCTGCAAGGCTTAATTTATCCACTTAAGCAAAACTCAATAAGGGAATCTCTCTAAAAATGAATATTGATTTCATATTGTCTTCACACTCCCTGGGCATGTTGGGGTAATCAATAAACTAAATACACAACCAGGAAAAAGGCTATGATGGCAGCAGGCTCAACCAAAATATCTCCTTGGTTGTAAAAAAAAAAAGAAGCACCCTAGTAGGTGGAGGCGAGCGCTCACTTCGACATAAAAATAAGCATTGACCTAACCTCAGAATATGCCACTATTCTTTGAGCCACGTCGGTAGTAAAATGGACAGAAAACAAAAGCAGCATAGCCTTACATTTGCACCCCCCATCCCCCCCCCCCCCACACACACATACTGTCAGCTCCATCAGTTAGAGCCACAGCAGCCAGGGGTCACAACTTATCAGGGGTCAGAGTGCAGCTGCTGGAGCAGATCCTTATCGCTCATATTTCCCCTGACCTTCTGACCTTTCATTTGCCTAACCAAATTCATCCTGGCCTGAGGGCCACTGCTGCCCACTAACAGCTCAATGAACCCACCCAACACAACACATACACACACATGCATCCATGCACACACAAACATGACAGCTGCATGCATCCTTGACTTACTCTTAGAAATGTGTAATAGTCTGCAACCGTCCTTATCACTGTCCTCCTTTGTCCTTGCCTCTGGGGCATCTGGACAGCCCTCTCAGCTGTCCAGTTAGTTTTACGGGCCTCATGTTCCACACATCACATCAGTTGTCCACATGTCATGGGTTTTGTTTCAAAGCCTAACTAGAAACGTCACCAGCAAATCAGCTTACGCTGCACTTCATCATGTAAACGTGCAGTTTCTAGAACCTGTTAAGAACGTAGGTGGATCAGCACTGTACACCTACGTCCGGTAAAACAATGCATAAATCCTAGACCTATTTTTGATTTAAGGCCTTTTATTTGAGTTTTAAGAGCTATGATTTAGTAACTGGTAATTATTCACTAACTACTATGAATCATTCACTAACTAGTATGAATTCATCAGCACCTACTATGAAATATCCAGTACTACTATGAAATACTCAGTAACTACTATTAATTAGTCAGTAAATACTAGAAAATATTCAGCATCTACTATGAATAATTTCATAACTAATATGAATTATTCAGTAACTACTATAATTTATTTACTACCTAGTATGAATTCATCAGCATCTACTATGAAATATCCAGTACTACTATGAAATACTCAGTAACTACTATTAATTAGTCAGCAAATACTAGAAAATATTCAGCATCTACTATGAATAATTTCATAACTAATATGAATTACTCACTAACTACTAAGAATTATTCACTAACTAGTATGAATTCAGTACCTATTATGTATTGTTTAGTATCTATTACTAATTATTTAGTAATTACAATGTACGGTTCAGTAACTATTATGAAACTATTATGTACACAATAACATTGTTTAAGGGTGTGGAATTCTAATTTGCCCAGATACAGGCATTCAGGGTTTAAGGAGTTAATTCAAACAACACCTTTATTCAAATGTTTATGTTCATACAGACTCTCAGTTTGTCTGTAAAAAGTCTCTGTTGCGTATTACTCATTACCACAGACAATACTTTCCCTGTAATTAAAAAATGGGCACCTGCCCATTGACTTCTATTATGTGAGTTAATATGTGTAGTTTCTTCTGATCTGTTGAAACATGCTGAAATAAATACTGTAATAACAGTAACTGATAATTTGCTACAAATGCAGTTGTGGGTTTCTCTGTCCAGTCTCGGTCTGTGAGGAGGTTGGTGTGTCCTCCCTAGGTTTGAGTGGGTTTCATCCAGGCACACAGGTTTCTTCCCATCTTTTAAAAGCACACATGGAAGGTAAACCATGCTAAACTGTGGGATATCCTGACCCCGACCAGGAAGAAGCAGGTGAGAGGACGGATGGATACTTAGATGAAGGGTGATGGGAGCAGTGAAAGCTCCAGTATATGCAGGGCAGAAACATGGGTCTATACTACTAAAATAAATTATTATAAATATTTGGGCCATCTATATCTTCATTTGCTGTTGCGTTTTACAGGAGTAGCAGCTATTTGTACTGCATGGTAGCTCAGACCACTACTTTAATGTTACTGTCCCAATAGATATTTTATTACTGTAGTCCAAGAACTATTGGAGTGCATAAATAGGTCTTCTATTTATCCTATCTATCCTATAATTGGTTCCTTATAAAAATGTTGAATAAAGCAGCATAAGGGTTCCACTAATGTTAGGAGTCAAATCCCCCTTTTAGTAATACATAGGACCCTTTGTAGTGAACATATATATATATTCTATAAACTATATTTACATGTTTTATTCATCATTTCATTTCATAATTTTATTTTAATAGTGATATGAAAATGATATACTGTAGTTTATAGTGATGTCCAGCTTTTCCTCTGTAAACTGCTCCAAGATTTGATTCCCACATTTCAAATACGAGACATTCTGGGGGTTAATTTTATTATATATCCATATGGTTGTTATACAACCTTTTGTCTACTGTGAAATGTTTGGATTTTTCTGCTACTACTTAAAAGATATACAGCACTATAATCATATTACAAAAATATATATGCATCTTGATGTTATTTAATATAGAAAATGTGACTCCAATCATTTGTGTATACTGTACAGAAAAGTGTGTAGCATGTTTTTCATAATGCAGTGCCCCTTTGAATGTTGACATTAATATGGACCCAAAATGTTACGAATAGTATCAGTTCTCCAGGTGTGCACTGAACCCCACACCAGGTTCATTTCCTTATGCTCCATGACACACATGTGACGTCTGCTTCGAGATTTTAATTGAACTCCAAATGTTCCACTGACAGCCGCCTTCAAAGCCAGGTTACAACTTTCTCCGATGCCGTAAAGAACACAATGGAAGCTTTGGCCAGCGTCTCAGAGTGCACACAAAGAACAAAGGGGTGGCTTGTGTGTTGGGCTGAAGGCCGCAGCTCAAACCAGCGCAGCTTACTCCATGACATTTGCTAAGAAAACCCACCCCTAATCAGCACCTAATTCCACTTTTTATTACACATCTTGAAAAGGAAGAGTGGCTGCATATACTTTTAACGACAGGCTCTAAAGGGGCACGGATGCAGCCCACATGCATAGTAGCTTGTGTTGACAGACAACGATCCACTGTACATTCACTGTTCCACCTCAAGGTAAAACGTTAACCTTTGTGTTATCTGTACAACAACGGAAAACAACGTGGATGCTGAGTACTGAAAAATGAGCCAGGCTGGAACTTGCCCTTACGACACCCGCAGAAGGTCAGGCATTCCATGATATCAGTGTTGCGGAAAAGTATTCCAATTCGCTGGGAACCCTGCTCTTACTGTTTGTGGCATTCAGAAAATAAAGCGCTCTTGTTTGGACCATAAACACAAGCTCTTTAAGTCAGGAGCACATTCCTGTTTTCCATTTTGAAGTTGTTTGCAGACAGTGTTAAACCCTCACCGTGTTCTGTTTGGTAAACACGAGGAAAAACGGGTCACTTTTGTTCTATGAAAATGTTCAGTTAGGCTGTTTATGTAACTTGTTCGTTATGAGAGCTCTATGATGTAAGGTAGGTTACCATACAAGACCGTGAGATATAGATTTTTGCTCTGATTACTTGCTATTGGATGGTCAATTAATGCAAACGTTTGGGCCGGCTACAAACAATTTAAATCCACAAACAATTGCAGAGAAAGAAAGCATTTTTAACTATATATTGTATGTGTTCCAATAATTGAGGTAGATTGTGTTGGACTAATAATTAATCTATATTTTGACGGTGCTACAATGGGTTCTTTGAACAATGCCATAGAAGAACCACTCTTGGTTCCATAAAGAACTATGGGCCTCATTAATCAACTGTTCTTAAGAAGAAATTCCTTATTAAAACTCACTTACAAAGTTTACATGAAGATTCTGACATTGACTAGTGTTTTCTTATTTGGGATTTCTGTTTTTACAAAGACACCATTCTGCAGTTTAAAAACACACCATGAATCTGACGTAGACTTTTTGTTAGAACTATTTCCAGAAGATTCTTGGGAGGATATTGGTGAATGAGGCCCGATATTGTAAATATATGACATTTTTTAAACCCTGGATGTAAAAATTCTTTACCAATTTACCAAATCTCTATTAGAAACTTGGTTCTTTATGGAACAAACTACTATTCTACTATGGCATCCCTCACGGATCCATTTGAAGCACCCTTATTTTTAAAAGTGCAGGCCAAGTGTTGAGTTTGATTTCTTAATATTTATTGAATACTTTTTTTTAGAGACATCCAGTCAAATTCATATCAGTGAAGAATGAAGCTGATCACAACTGTGCTAAACTGTCTTTGTGTGTCTGTTGATCACACATCACCAAATAATAATAATTTGTTACATTTCTATTTATACTTGTACATACTTGAGCATTACTCATGAATTTACAGGTATATTCAACATTCACAAAAATCAAGTGTTTTTGTCTCCATTATTTCACATAAACATGTTTAAGATTTTGGTATTCATCAGTACACATCCTTTCACTTACAGTTTCTCTGTACCTTTTACGCCCCTGTCTAGTCATTGGCAGCCTAATCAATGTTTTGTTCAATGCCTGTCAATAAAAAAATATAATGAATTGACTGTATGTGATGTATGTCATGTCTTCTTTAACAAACGCATAACAGCTCTGTATTGATGAAAAACTGGCTCAGTTCTGAGATCTATGGTCCTCTGTGCAGATGACTGGTCTGCAGGTTTGTGGGGGGGGGCTTACGGGTGCTGCTGCTGTTTTTGTGTAAACAAAGCCAGAGGAAGTCCAGCCTTGAGCCTTAAGCAGTAGCTGCACCTGTCCCTCCACAACCACCATATGGTGTGTCTGGGACAAGAGCGTATAGACCGCCCCAACAACCACCTTCTGCTCTTCTCTCATAAGCACACAGGCACACTACAATTCAGAAGAAAACACTACAGCCTGCTGTGTTTGACTGTAATCTTTTCTTGAAAACAACACCAGGCATTCTTTAGTTTTAATTAGTACAAATAAACCAATGCTCCAGATTTACTTCTGACTTTTATCAGGTCATGTGTTTTTGCTTTCTCCAATGTTTCAACCCCTTAAACAGCCTATGGTTTGCCGGCAGGCCAAAGTGTTATTACGAATAACAGTTTGTACAGAAGTCTCTGTAGTTACTGGGTAATATAATAAGCAGTGCTGCATTGAGGGGTTAATGTTACTCTTTCATCGAATACAAGGTTTTCACACAACAGTGACAATATTTAGTGACAAAATAAACAAAATAATTAAACTAGATGTAAAGAAGTCTAACAGAGTACATGCAGCACACATGAACAATATACTGATAACTTTGTTGTCTCTACAATGTCAACTTTACATTAGATGAAAAACAAATATTCACCTTAACTGCATTTATATTGGTCCATTTATCATGACATTCATTCTAACACTATGTAAAGAACAACTGCCAGATTCAAATTATGTCAAAAAGTGAAACGGCAAAAATGGAGATACAAGTTTTTTTTGTGACAGTGACTATATACAGTACTGTGCAAAGGTTTTACATCATATACCTCAACAGCAATGCTCACCCTGACTGTAACCCACTATAAAAATAGAAATGACATTAGTAAAGAAGTCAAATTGCAGTGACTTTAATTAAGGACTGATTGCATAAAAAAGGATTAGATGGAAACTGTAAATACTGAGCTTCCACCAGGATAGCTTTGGGAATAGCTATGCTAACACACTCACACACATCAAATCACAACATATTGTTTATTCTTATGCTTGCATTTATTATGTGCAATTGTGCACTGTTGTTTATCTGAATATGTGAAAAGGCCTAAAATGGCAACAATAGAGATACAAGGTCTTTGCATGACAGCAACAAAATAGAGTTCACAGTAGTGTGCTAAAGTTAGCCTTTCAGAATTCCATGGTAAATCCAGTCTACACACAATAGGCCTTATATTTATAGAACTGAACTGAACCACACAATATTCATCAGTGTATCCTGAAGCACGTCAGAAGGTTTGCACATGTAAAGTGAAAGGTCAAACCAAATCTGCCAGCTCCTAGCTAACTTCCTGCAGCACCAAACCTGACTCCTTTAATGTGTTTACCAACAGTATCCATCTCACCCTGCACCAGCACCTGTCCTGCTCTGAGCCGCAGTATCAATGAAAGGCATTCTCTCACTTTCCCTCCACATTCCACACGCCTATTATAAGAGAGCAGGTGGGAGACCCAGCCTGGCCTGGCTTTGAGCCTCGTAACCCCACTGCTTCGACTTGCACCATAAGGGGCCATTGTGAAAGAGGCCTTTATGTTCTGCCAATAAAGTTGCACTTAAGTTGATGTTGTGGACACATTCATTCATACGAGGATGGATATATTATCATATATCTCTTAAACGGTTATTTTATATGTAAAAAAAAAAGTTGCACATTAATGTAAAGAGCATTTCCATCAGTCCATTCATCATGAAATCTTCACATAATGTTCACAATGTATCAAATGTTGTACAAGTATGAGATGTTAACTTCATGAGAGTGACATTAGAACTGTATATCTGAACCTCAGCAGTCAAAACACAGAACCCGGGCACAAAAAGAAGGTAGAAAAAAAGAAACAGCGGAAAAAATGCACCACGAATACTGGAGATGATTTATCTGCTGTTTTCATTCCTTCTCTTTTGTCATAGGAATGTGTTTATCATCCGAAAATAAACACCAAAGCTGCTGGCATTTTTGCCATTTCCATATTAGTTGATTCCAGTGTTGCGTTACATAATTTCAAAAGGCTCCTTTGTAAACTGGGCCCGAGAGAACGATCTATCGGCTCCAAACATCTTGAAATGCTTACATTTATGCACATCGGCTTGCAGGCCAACTGCTGTTTATGCGACTCGTTCTGAAAAAGAAAACGTGGACGGGAATGAGAGTGTAATTTGTCACTGTAGAAACTCTCGCAATACCCTCGGTTTCTCAATGCCTGAGGCTGAAAAGCCGATTCACTAAAAAAACATCTGAGAGTACTTTAACGGCAAGTGAGAATAAGCTGGAACAACTTCCATGCTGAACAAAACCCTTATCAATCAGGGTCTAATGACTTAAGATGACTAAATGTAAAACCTTATGTAAACGCTCATTACGCATGGCTTTCTCAAGAGTAGCAGAGGTTACCAAGCATAAAAAGGATCTCTTCTTTGTCTCTCTCTCTCTCTTTCACATACACACACACATACATACATGAGTGCAGTTGCATCTCAGAGCAGATGGTCCACTAGGGGATGGCTTCCAGGCCAGATAAAGCTGTCTCCCAAGGCCATGCTGACTGGACAGCTTTGAGCAGCTCATCAGGCATTGAAATGAGATGGATGCTTTTTAGCCTGCAGCCTAGTGACGGTACACACACACACACACACGCTTACAGCAAGGCCAGGTGGCCTGAGGTTGGGGATGGGTAGTATGTCTCAGTGCCCCAGCTGCTGAATGCAATCTCCATGCATTGTTGTAAAATGGTGGTTTCAGTTGTGGAGCATATGGAACAGTGATTATCCAAAAACTGTCATCTGAAGAACTGCATTATCAGTAGTTATACCCGCTACATTCATGCAAGCATCTGATATGATTGTGGAATGATGCTTTCTATGGCCTAGTAAAGCAGCTTATCACCTGCTTCAGTAGTTTAGGTCACAGCTGTGCTAAAGAGCACTGCGGTCAGTTATACTGATTCTCACATTGATCCGTTCTCTTTGATACTGTGGTGTTTTACAGCTGCTGTAAACAACCTCTTTGAACTCAAACTAAGGGAAAGTCACTTGCTCTAAAATGAGATAACCCTTATTCAGTATAAACAGTGCTGAATACACAGGTAGCAGGATATAATAAAAGTGTAGAGACCTTCTCAAACACAAAGGAGTGTTTGTCTCTTTTTGAGTTTAGTTATGTTGTCTTTGTAGTTCAACAAAGCGAAAAATGCATTTGTGGTAATGTGACCGTGTGCAGTGGAGGAGATAAAAGCTTCGGGGGACGCAAAGGGGTGGATTAATCAATTCTAATAATTTATTAATGTTCACAACAAAGAAAAAAGAAAAAAAAATACAACGAAGAAAAAAATAATACATAAAACTGTCACTCATGATTATCCTTGTTTCTATGAGTCCACCATCTAAGCCCTGCCACCCTTTGCACCCTTTGCTCCAAGCCCTCTTGCTCTTTCACAAGGACTGCTTCTTAAATACCCCCCCTTCCCTGGAAGATATCATCTTAAAGCATGACAAATTAGAAAAGCATTAAAATTTGTACATTTACAGTATTTAACTCATCCAATTAATGTAGATTTCTCTGTACATATTTCTTACCCATGTGTATATTATTTAAGCAAGCTTACAATGATGCATCTTATTACTAAGGCTGTGGAATAGATTTAAACATATTGGTGATGAGTCTGGCACCTTGACATCATCACAACATTATTTGACAGCTTAGAAAATATCCTTAAGCTAAGGCTAGAGTCTAAACACAACACACAGCTATCAAACATTCAATACTTGCAATTATATCCAATGTTCAAAAACCATCTACAGGGTTCTGCAATGATTCCCACTGTTTAAAAGGATCAGTAATGATAAATGTATCTTCTTTTATATACTGTTGATGCAAAACGCCAAAAACAGTTGTAAACCTGAAAAAGGGTACTATTTTTCTTTACAATACCCTGCATTTATCCCTCCACCATGTAAAGAAATGGACATTTTAAGGACATAATGCTATTGTCATACAATATATTGCAACCATAGGCAGCTTTTGGAGGTATTATATGCTTCAGAGATGTAAATCCCATCAGCCCAAGTGTAAACACTTCTGACACCAATTTACCCTAAATCTCTTCACCAAGTGTTTTCTCCAAATTCAACACAAAACACCACTTTTAATGACTACCGGAGTCTCTGAATTATTCAACCCCCTGATAAGAGTACACATTTGCAAGTCAGGTGTCAAATCGAAGGCTTAATTAGTTGCATCAGATGTGCTGGAGATAAAACACATCTAATACCTGCACAGACTAGCGGTTTGTTAACTGTGACGTTTGATTGCATGTTAGAAAGAGAGTCAAGAGAGTTTGTCCACAAGGTTCAGAGAAAAGATCATTGCCTTTCACAAACAGGGAACATGATAAAAAAAAGAGAGCACAGGCACTGAACGTTTCAAGAGATACAGCTAGAAGCATAGTTCTCAAGTCCAAAGTTACAGGAACACTCACTACACTACCTGGACATGGCACAAAGAGGAAGCCATCACTTGCTGCCACCAGATTCCTGAGGAGGCAGGTGGTGTAAAACACTTGAGTGACTGCAAAAGACCTGCAGCAAGATCTGGTGGCAGCAGGCACTGAAGTGTCAGTTTGCACAGTAAGGCGTAGACCAAGAAGGTCCCCATGCCCGTATGCACTTCTACTGACTATGCCTGTATACTGAAGTCAGCTACAGTCTGCCCAAAACTAACAAAAAGGTTAGCTGGAGGAGGAAGAATGAAGCACATGCTGAAAAAACACCTTGCACTGAAAAACCTGCAGTGTGTGGAGGGCAAGATGGATTCAGTATCAGGAGATCCTAGGAGAAAAAATGTCATGCCTTCTGAGAGGAAGTTGAAGCTTGGGTGTAATTGAACCTTCCAACATGGCAATGATCCCAAGCATACCTCAAGGTCCACCAAGGTTTGGTTTCAGAAGTCCTGGAAGATTCTGGAGTGGCTGTCACAGTCGCTTGACTTGAACCCCATAAAAAATTGTTGCGATTGCAGCCCCACGAATATTAGTAAACCAATATCTATTAGTGAACTGGAGGTCATTGCCCATGAGGAACGGGCTAGGATTTCTCAGGAACGCTGCCAGAAGCTGGTGTCTGGCTATGCATCATGTTTGCAGCAGGTCATAACAGCAAAAGAGTGATCTACTAAGCACTAAAAACGCTTGTCATGAAGGAGTTGAATAATAACATACCTGGTTATTTGGCTATTGGAGTGACCAGATGAGTTCTTGAATGAGATGACAAAATAACAGTGGGGACCAGCAGTTTCAGGACACACACAACCACAAATTGGCTTCAATATGACACGTTCTATTTATGTTTATTTTGTGGTAATGGACCGGTTGTTTCATTTGACTTCAAGACAACACAGAGTAAAGGCCATTGTCTTCCAATGTGAGTGGAAGACGATGGTCCTGCAGGCCTGCTGTACTGGAGTGGAGGGAAGCATCAGAAGAGGATGTAGGGAGAATGAGGCGCATGATGGGAGGTGGTGGAGGGGGAGGTTGTCTGCTCAGGCTGACTGTGGCCTCCCAGCCCCCCCTCCCACCTCTGGGTCGCCTGTCTGCCTGCCTGTTTCTGCCACTCTGCTCCCATTGTTACACATTTCCTGATAGGAGGTGCTCAGCCTGAGTGGGCTCAGTCAACTGCAAAGGAATGTGGACAAAAATTACGGATGTTTCCTGGGATTTCGGAGCGCAATTCCTGTCGTTTTCCAGCTAGGCGTCTGGAGCACAAGCACTTCCGGCCATACACACATTCAACAAAACATACACACACACAAAGAGACGGCACAACCTTGCTTGACGCCAAAGCCCAGTCATGGAAGTCACACACACACATACACACACACACACCTTTTAAAATGAGGACATGGGGGACAAAAACTCATGAGGGGACAAAATGTATTCCAAACACGAGACACTCCGGAAGAAAGTTAAAAAGGCTATTGTTGGCAACAATGAATGAACTGTGGAATATTCTGCGTAACTATCTCACGGACATAAATGACAGAGGCTCATTAGAAGGACTTCAAATGAACTGCTGTTCGGTAAATTCAGCTGGAGGCCACTGAATGCCAGTAAAAGTTATTTCTCATCCATTCTATGCAGATCAGCCAAAAAAAGAATTTCACACAGCCTAGCCAGGATCTGAGTGGCTCATCCTCACCCCAGTATAGAATGAAGCAGTCAGAGCTCATAAATCCCACCTTTATTTCCTTCTCCTGTAATTACTCCACCAGTGTTGTGTTTCTCAACAAAAGCTAACTCACCTTTTAACATTAAAGAGGACAATTAGCATTTGAGTGAACAGGAGGAAATGGGCCTGGCCGGCCGCAGGCCATGTTAAACTAGCCTGGCTGAATGGGCACAAAGACAGCTGAGGGATAGGAGGAGCCCCTCAAAGCTTTCACTCCAGCCATGGTGTCAGTGACTGGAGTTACCTGAGAAACCCACTGCTGACACCCATCCCAACCCTGCGGCAACTGATAGAAAAAAGAGGAAGAGAGCCAGAAAGAGATATGGTAGATAGAAAAGGAGAAGAAAGGAGAGAGAGAGAGAGAGAGAGAGAGAGAGAGAGAGAGAGAGAGAGAGAGAGAGAGAGAGAGAGAGAGTTTGAGAGAGACTACAGTAGTAATGTTTCAAAATGTATCCCCAATACTGCTATGTTGTGTTGAGCTTTCTTACACTTCTGTCAACATAAATATTCCACTGCCCCTGTTGCACAAGGTGTGCCCCAAGGATCAGTACTTGGCCCCCTTCCGTTTATTCCTCACTCATTGCCCATTGGACAATTTATCGATAGCCATGGTCTCCACTATAATTACATAGATTACATTCAGTAGTACTGATTCCACTGCCCTTTACAGTAATAAGCCCACTGCTCAAGTGTTGACAGCATGTTTCATTGATCTCAAAATTAATACAAAATTATTGACTTAAATTAAATTCATTACAATAGGAATTCTATAAAGTTAAATTAATATTTTTCTTGAATATATTTGTTTCTCTCACTTGTTCAGTAAAATATTCGAATGCAGTTCAGATCCATTAGTTTAAATCCTAATACAGAAACAGGTACCCATATTTTGAGCATTAAACAGATGCAGATTTACATAATGGCACTGTGTTACACCCTAGTGTGTATGCTACTGTTGAAAGGCTGAAAAGCACTGTGCAAAAGCCTGGAACATATTTCAGCTAAGTAAACGGAATGAAACATCCTACCAGTGTTTAGTATTCTTTCTCTCTGCAAACACGTTCCTGCCGTTGTCTGTTTTGTGCCTGGCTTGATCAGTTATGGCATTCTCTACCTATAGAATTTGCAAATCCCAGGGAATGCAAAATTGTCCTGGGATCAGCAGGCCCAAAGGTCCAACACTAAGCATCTTAAAACACAACCTTGACCCTTCAACACATAACCAACCTGCAATATCTTCAGTATGTCAACACAATCAAGCCTAACAAATATACACTGTATACGCTCACATAGCTCTGGAAGGTGTCAGGAGTAACAGGACAGAGCAGAGATGTATGTTGAGACAAGCTGAGTGCAGTTGCCAAACACCTGTGTCACGCTGCAGGAATTGTTATCGGTCTGTGCATTCAGTGAATAACGCAAATGGAATCTTCAATAAATCAAATGAGTGCCAGATGGTTGGTTGCAGTCAATCTTTATGGCAAAGGGACTAATTACTGTGGTTGTTCAGACAAAACAAGAGAATACAGTATGAGCCATCTATCAAACAGCAGATGTTGTGCTGAGCCCTGGCCATGTTGGATGTGTTGCAGCTAGTGGCACAGAGAATATTCCATTGGTATTGGGAAGAATGGATAATAATACTAAACACACCGCAAAATTCCCAGTGGACTGCCTCATAAGGTTCAAAGCTGAAGGTTTTGCCATGGCCCTCACAGCCCCCAGAACTAAACATCATAAAAAAGAAATCTGTGAATAGATCTCAAAAGAACAGTACATGCAAGACAGCCCAAAGATTTCAGAGATCTAGAATTAAATCCATCAAACAAGTCCCTAAAAAAACTGGCTAAAAAACATTGTTGTGATACTTGCCAAGGGGGAGTTACCAAGTGCTGGCCAGCTATTCAGAGTAATCACCAAAACGTTTGCATGCCACTGCATACACTATATAAAACCAAATGTTTGTGGACACCTTATAATAAATACATTAAGCTACGTTATGTTGCACCTATTGCTTATGCAGATGTGCAAATGCACACACAACTCGTCTAGTCCCTGTAGAGATGTATAGTCAATATATAATAGGACTTTCTGGAGCAGACAAACATGAACCTATTGGCACCATGCCTAATGCCAGCCATTAAAGTATGGAGCAGTGGAACTGTGTTCTCTGGAATGATGGATGGTGCATCTATACAATACTTTTACGATGAGTTGGGGGTGAGGTAATGTGGAGATCATACAAAATCCTTACCTCACCAATGCTCTTGTTGCTGAATACAATTAAATCCTCAGCAAAATCTAATAGAAAGCTTTCCCTAGACAGTACAGACAGTTACTCCAACAAAAGCAAGATTTAGTATTTGAATGAGCAGGTGTCTCAATGCTTTTGTCCATATACGGTCAATATTTTCCATTGTGAGATTGCTGTAGTAACATTATAAGATTATCTGACATATTCTACATGTTTCTTGTTTTATGTAATTAAACAGATCCTACTAAGCTCACACATTTTGCTCCAGCTGGATTGCTCTTCCATAGATTATCTAGATGTTCAAATTATTAACGATCTGGTGAAACTCTTGTGAAACTTGATTCTTAACAGCACAGCAAGAAGGCTGAGGCTAAAATTAGGGCCAGGCCTACACTCTTAAAAATAAAGGTGCTTCCAATGCTTCTTTGAGCAAAGCCATTGAAGAAGCACTTTTGCTTCCAACCAAAACCAAATGTAGTTCATCTAGGGAACTGCTCAAAGAACCATTAGCACCTTATTTTTTAAGAGTGTAGGTCAGTCTGACCACAAACTGAAGGCAAAGTTTGTTCCTCTCACACAATCTGGTTTGCAAAAATGTTTTTATCTGTGTTCCTGTCTTTGTGAAAATTCCCCCGTGTCTCGACTTCCCAGAATTCAACCTGAATTTCCACATTCTTCTTTTAGCGCTAATGCTGCCCCTGCACCTCCACAAGTGACATGAGGAGCAGAAATTGCACATTAACATTAACCCTGGTGTGTGGAGTGAGGGTAAAACCGAGAACACAACACATCCAGCCTGTCTTGAGTCTTGAAGAGCCACCACGTCCCCAAAGACTCCGAGGCGACCAAGTGGCCAAATTTATCACCTCCTGTTAAAAAGACGCTCTCAGACGATGAGAGGAGCTTTCCCTCCAAACTATTCTTGCTATATGCTAATTGCGTCTGCATATCCCCCTCCCCTGCATTCCTCTGCTACAGTGTGGACTCTAAAGGGGGAAGTGAAGGAGACACGGGGACGGCGTGTTTACCGTCTTGCAGTGGGCTCAGTTCCAGGGCCTTCCGGCGTGCGCTGCATTTGTCAGACAGGAGGCTTTACATGACCAGCATGCCTTTCAAGAGGCACACGGGTGCTCGCGGACGCACAATCACAACCAATAAACAGAACAGAATATGAAAGGTCAGGCCTAATGCGGCTCATTCGAGTTCATAAGCTGAGCAAACACTAGTGTGAACTTCAAAACATGGCTTTCTAATGAGTACAATGAGCACAGTAAGAATGTTCTGATGGAAAGATCCTCAGGACTCTTATTGGAAACAGGCTGCTTTTCATATATAAATGTATATATAGGCATTGCAGTATAAATAACATCTATATACAACTTTTATAATACTTGATTCTCAATAGAATTGTGGTTAGGGCTAAACTTCAGAGCAGGGCTAGGTTTAGGACCAGGATTAGTGTTCTTTTAGTAAGGCAATGGTAACTATAAAGCCACGGCCACTTTTTCAGGTTGAGGTTAGTTATAGGATTATAAGTATATGCATCAATGTCTATTGGTAGTGGGTAAGGGTACCTTACATCATAACAAGGCCTGTAAAGGAAATATTTAGGTGCCTTTAATACACATTAGTTAAACGTGAGTTAACAACAAGGTAAGCATTTACAGTGGAACAGCTAAATAAAGTGCCATTATTATTTCTGGATATAAGCAATACAATCTGCCCATTCAATGAGATCTCATCACTAAAGCTGACAAGAAACATGTTGAATAATCGAAGATGACAGCTCATCAACAAAGCCACAACAACACATCCCAGTAAAAATAAAACGAAATATTGTCAGGGTGAAAGTAAAAGCTGGAAAGGGCAGGGTCTGAAGAGTCCCAGTGCTGTCACACTCTCTCTGCTGAGCTGCTTCCCCTTGTGGAGTGTGTGTGACCCTCACAGCCACAGCCCCCTGCCTGAAAAAACACTGCAGGCCAACTGAGCAAACATCTTGCTGCTGGCCATGGGAATGCTCCTGCTGACCCCTCTACAGTCCAACACCACCAATGCAGCCAGGGAGCAGAGGGGAGAGAGGGGAATAAAGGAGAGACAGAAAGGGAGAGGCAATATGGAGGGGGGGGGGTGGCTATGATAGGAATGAGAAAACATACAAACATGCATATGCATATAAACATGTTGTCCAAGGTAAGAGGTCAGGAAGACGTTCTATAAGTTCACATATCCAAACTGGGCCCATGATATTCTCTTGTACACATTAGGGTTTGTGAACCGTTTTCCTACTTTTAAAGAAAAAGCACCCTGAATCGTGTCCTGTAGTGAAGTCACAGGAAAACAGGGGTGACCTACAGTACTAACAAAACGGTCTTTGCTTTTATGTGGAGGTTTTTTATCGTTAAAAAGGTTTTACACACGCACATCTCAATCACAAAAATGGTCCTTTAACCTCTTAAACCCTACGTTAATGATTCAGTTATTAATCCTACAATAATAAATACTGTATAGCCATTTAGTTTACCAGATTCATTTTGTGGAGTGTCACAGGGTTCTATTTTAGGGCCTATGAAAGTAACGAAATTGTGATCACAATGGATCACAGTGCATCTACATACAGGGTTTAAAGAGATTAGGGGGTTAAAGAACTGTTCACCGATAGGTTCTTTAGGGGACCAAAAGAGATCCTTCTTCAACAGCGGTTCTCAAATCAGTCCTTAGGCCCCCTAGCAACCAAACCTGCATTCTGTGTCCTTCTGACCTACATATCAATAACTTTGCTGAAAACAACACATTCTGAGTATTGAGGGACTGAGAGGGAATGAATGCTGGCACCGTGGGAGCAAGAGAGGAAGAGACTGTGACCCACTGATAGCCCTCGTCAAGCAGCCGATGGAGCGGTTGATGTCATGCACAGGCCTGGAGCTTTCTCAGGCTGTGTATCAGCGCGAGACAGATAAGTCTGACCCCCAGTACCTCTGCCATCTGTCTATCACATACAGACAGACAGAAAGGGAGAGAAAAAGGACATATCAGGAATAAAAGGACGTGGGAAAGGGCCTGGGACAGTGGAAAACACCTTTCACTACAACCAAGAAGACCAAATCAAGCCTAGAAATAACATTTTCCATAACCTCACTGAGCACATATTCAATCTCGTAAACAGCATGGGAAATATATAAAGATTTAGGCACCTGTGGCCAAACTATACAAATAGTCATTTTTATTTATTTATTTATTTAGACATAGTCAATTCAGCTTCCACAGCAAATGTAAAACATATTAAAATATATATATATATATTGTATATTTTAAAGTTTAATTGTATATGGTTAGAGTTATTATTGTGGCCAGTACAAAGGTTTGGACAGCCTAAGCAAAGGCTCAGGGTTTTTTTGACAAGCTAATCAGACCTTGGTTAGCAAATCAGGCCTGAGGCATTTTACCAATTATTAGGAACTGCCAGTTAAATCATGTCAAGCTTTATAAAATCTCTGACTCTTAAAAACGTGTAAAAACACTCAAACATTCGCTCCTCTAAGCAATTGTCTATAGACCTGAAGATGAAAGTAACTAATACCAACAAGGCAGAGGAAGGCCATAAGAAGATAGGCAACTGTTTATAGCTTGTGGTTTCTACAGTGCACCGTGTTAGAAAGAATGGCAGCACAGAGAAACTGTGGAGGTCAAGAGCTGAAATACCAAAAAAAAAAAAAAAAAACCTTTTGGATAGAACTGCTTGAATGCTGGTAAGATCAAAACCCCCATATGTCTGTCAAGAGCCTGCATGAAAGTTTAGCAGAGTCAAGAGGGCAGTGCACTGTTTCACTGTGCAGCACTGCTTGCAAAAACAATCCTCATGGAAGTGTCATAATAAGGACTGAGATCTTGCCACGAAGCGTTTGAAGTATGCTACAGAACATCTAAAGAAGCCAGATGAGTGCTGGGGACAGATGAAGTCAAAACAGAACTCTTTGCCCGCAATCAGCAATGGTACATTTTGAAGGGGAGAAAAAGCAATTGCATTTCATGAAAAGAAAACCTTGCCAACTGTGAAGCATGGGGGTATATCATGCTTTGGGGCTGTGTTGCTGTCAGTGGCATTGGTAATATTGCACAGGTGGAGGGAAGAATTACACAGAACACCAACAAATCCTGGATGCAAATGTCAAACATCTGTTAAAAGGCTGAAGTTGAAAAGGGTGGATTCTACAACAGGATAATAACAGTCAACAAAACATACCTCAAAACCACTGTGGTTCATCTGAAGAGACTTTGGCCCCGAGTTAAACATAAAAAAACCCTACACAGGCTGTGCAGCAAGACAACCTAAGAATATCTATACCTTCTATGCCTTCATAACTACAATACAGTACACAGACTTTTTGTACGGACTGCAAACTGTAATTGCTATCAGGGTGGTGGTGGTGGTGGTGGTGGGGGGGGTTCTGATTTAATTAGATGCCCAAATGTTTGCCTAGGCCACGTTGATGTTTTTATTTTTCACGTTATGAAAGGCTAAAGTAACAGTGCATTAGGATTTTCTGCCAATATTGTTTTTTTATGTTTGATTAACTAAAGAGGCCCCGTTTACCTCCTCAGTTAAAAAAGAACAAAATGTGTAATTAAGTGTGCTCAAACTTTTACGTAAGACTGTAAATGTCTCCACTATTCATCTGTTAGAAGAATATAAAGATCAAACAGAGCTGAGAGAATAAAAGCTGTTGTATTGGCCATTAACTCAGTAGGAGTTTGCAGCCTTTAGTTTCCTGCATGTGAGCACACATTACCATTTTCACTGCTATTGTATGCCGTCCTGCTGGGGATGTGAATTCCTGGAATTCCTCTGGCTCTCCCCGCAGACTCTCAGAGGCAATGTGCCATGGCTTCCTGCTCACAGATGGATGGAACAGGGCTGTGTGCGCTAGCTATGCGAGTGCTCCTCTTTCCAAGCCCCTTTGTTTAGGCAGATGTCTTAAGAAATACAACGTTATATCTCTGAAAAAGTGTCGGCTACTTTAGCCTCAGCTAGGAGAATATCTCTTAATTAAAATAAACATGAAAAAAGGACACAAATAAGGGGTTGTTGGACCACTGCCACATAATGTTTTTTAGATTAAATCTTTACACCAGTGAAGATATCTTGGCTTCTATGATATATCTTGATGCAAATTAAGAGAGAAGAACATGAAAACTGAATATGGGTTTGCCACTGGATATGTACCTATTATAACAAATAAGTGCCCATTCAACCTTAGGCAGATGTTACCAAAGCTTTATCACCATTACCAGTACAGATATTCAAGAAGATTTAGAAGATTTTCTGTATAATTCAGTTTTTGAGGGCTAAAGAAAGTCATTAAGAGTGGCTTGATTTCAAATATCAGATTCTGATTTTTTAACAATGGTGATAGATACCAGGGGTGTCTACATCTCAAAATATTATGTACAACACATTATTTATTATCTAAAACCACTGGTGAACCTACTTTCCTGAGTACCTAGTATTACCTTTACAGCTTTCTTTGGGTATGTTGGTATGCTTAAAACACCCTGCATGTACCTCTGTGCCTAGAAGGAATTTAAAACATGTTTTAGGCAGCAGTCTTATCGCAGAAATATGATAAAATTGGGTTTCAGGCCCCCAGGCAGAGTCTTCATAATAACCTTCTGTGAGGTAGCTTTTAGAGGCCTGAAACTGTTTAGATGTCTGGTTCCACTTACCATCGGTCTTTACCACTTAATCATGCAGAAAAAAACAAACAAAAAAAACCATTTGACAATAGTGTCCAAATGTTTGTGGACACCCCTTCCAATGAATGCCATTCAGCTAATTAATGTTGCACCCATATATGCACACCCACATACACAGAGCTTGTATAGTCCCTGTAGAGAAGCATTACTAATAGAATAGGACTCTCTGGAGTAAATAAACATAAAACTATTCATGTTTGGTTCATGTTTAGCATGCTAGGGATGGGCTAACGGGGTATGAAGCCCCCCCGGCAATGAGCAGTGGAGCAGTGGAACTGTGTTCTCTGGAATGATGGTGCTCCATCCAGTACTTTTGGGACGTGTTGGGGGGGTTGGGGATGAGGTGGAGTGGTGATCATCCAACACTGTGACTACATTGCGTACTAAAGCTCTTGAATTGCTGAATGCAATCAAATCCTCACAGCAATGCTCCATAATCAATTTGGAAGCCTTCCCTGGAGAGTGGAGACAGTTACTCCAACAAAAGCATGATACACTGAGTAATTGTACCAACACTTTTCCTATGTAAATGTTTTAGGAAGAGCCTAAAAATGATATAACTACACTATATAAATCTCTTTTAGTTGTGGTTCTTCAAAGCTGTTCTACTTCGGCAGGGGTTCCCGGGGTTTTTAGTTTATGTCAGGACCCACATTTAGAGGTAGTATTTGTCCACAAACTTCCTGTCCACCTTTACTCAGTATGCTGTTCTTTACCTCAATAAAACAAGGATAGAAGCAATATGGTCTCTTTCACAGGCTCACAGTTCAACAAGCACAGCTCCAGACCCACTCATCCCTTTGTAATCAGGTTAAAACCACTGTTCTATTGCATCTGTTTCTGTTACTGTTTCTGAGCTATGTTTTGTGTCTCATTCCATAAACCATCACAGGAACTATTGAAAACTGCTATATCAACAGGCCAAGTTAAACTGTGGCAGGCTCAATAGGTGGGGATATGTAAATGAATTGCTCCTCATGAAATAAAAAAAAAACAATAATTCCAAATGGACTGCTTTTGCAACTTTGTTTTCATACATGGTCTGTATGGACGGGTGGATTGAACATTACAATCTGAATCTTAACAGTATTTTCATATTACTTCAAATAGGCTGCGGTTGTTTAAGAGTCCTTAAACAACCTCACCAGGCCAGAGCACTCTTTTGTGGAAGTAAGTACCAAAAAAGGTTCCCCAAATGTTGTTTAGATAACGGTTTTCCAAACAAACATTGTCGCCGGCCCTTCTGGAATAAAATATTCTGCAATTAAAAAGCTCGGAAATGCATTCTTGACAGCCCACCACTCATCATGCACGTGTTATAATCCAAACTAAAGAGACTTCCACCAGCTGAACTGACTAAACTGGCTGCTTTTGTCATACTATTCTTGTGTTTTGGACTGAGCTAATAAATTGACTGTTGTTTAGGAACATGCTCATTTCTCAGCACTGAGACAACCATCTATAGAATTCTCAAACAACAGGAGTCGACAAGCCCGAGAAAGTGTGCAAGCCAGCCTGAGAGAGGGATCAGAGAGGGAATGCTGATTTATGATGGAGTTCCTCTGGGGAGTTTCCCCTGTAGGTGTCTACACTCTCCTCTCTCATCTTCCCCCCACTCGCCACTTTATGATGGACATAATGAAGGCTTTGCTCCTCAGCTTTTAGACCAAAGTCAAAGTGGCGATTCTCAGGCATAAAACGGCCTGAGAGTCACTGGTATGCTGTGCTGTTACACTATACGGCTCAGGAGGAATTCAAGGTGAGTACTTGGAGAGACATGAATTGAGAGATGGCTTTTTCAAGTCAAGCCAGGAGGCTTGATGGTTATCAGGCAGTGACTAAGCAAGGAGACGTATTTCGTAAGAAAGGGACACACATAGCTTGTGTAGTCCCTGTAGAGAAGTAGATAAAGCAGATGAAGCAGATAAACATATTCCTTTTAGCACCATGCCAGGAATGAATCCAAAATTGGAACTTTTTAAGCCTATTGATCAGTAGTGTAGGATGAAGTGAAGGATGACCAATGAAGTATACACCAAAAAGAGCACCCTGCTTACTGTAAAGCATGGCTTGGGCTTGGTGATGCTCTTGGATTGCTTTGCTTCCTCTGGAACTGGAAACCAGCAAGATGGATTCAATCAAGTATCAGGAAATCCTAAGAGACAATGTCATGCCTTCTTAGAGGAAGTTAAAGCTTGGGCGTCATTTGGCCTTCCAATAGGACAATGAGCCCAAGCATACCTCAAAGTCCACCATGGCTAGGTTTCAAAAGAAGTGCTGGAAGATTCTGAAGTGGTTGTAGTTACATTAACCTCATAGCTCCAATGCAAGACTAAAGAATCAAAGAAACAAGGATTACATTGTATAAATCTGATTTGTTCCCCTTAACGTTTATTCAAAATTCTAGCTAAGAAGCCTGAAAAAAGCATTTTTAGATTTGGAAGTGCCTTAAAATAGTGTCAGCTCCCCACCCACAACCACCGGTCAGTGCTACTGCTTAAGCAAGGATTCAGAAATCAAAACATTGTTGGTGTTTGCGTCAATCCACTCCAACAAGAATGTAAACAGGTAATCCCTCTGGCCCAGTGTTTGTGTAGAAATATCAGATGCATACATACCCCTGAATGTACCCTGCCTGTATTTCCCCCCTTCCAAGCCTGGCACACCCTCCTCTGCACTTTTCACATTCCTCCATACAATCAGTCTCCTCCACGGCTCTTCTGTAGAGCAAACAAGAATCCAGCGCAAGGTCACAGGCACTTGGCCGAGAGGAATGTACGCCAGCATTAACTGATAAGGCTGAGGCCCTGCATTAGAGTTGCATAACCTTGCTCCACTTTGACCACTGACAGGTGAATGACCATCAGTCACAATATTTCAGGCCCATACCACTTGTGAAAGCCTTGTGAAGACACCACTAAACATTCATGAGAACTGAGGAACCGGTATGGCCGCAAGGCTGTTAACGATTAAGGAAGAATTCGTGGCGCAAGTATTTAGGAACGACAACAATTTCCCCTTTCTCCTGGGGAAGGGAAAAAAACAAATTAGAGCATCTTGGACGCTCAGACAGTGAAAGTTTGAAGACTTTAAATTCCAGAAAACAAAATCTGGTGTGTTCACTGTGAAAAGCACCCCCCCCCCTCAAAAGAACCCTTTGCCAGAGTACAACAATGACACAGAATGAGCTACAGCAATGAGGCATTTAGCTGAAGTGAGGAACCTACAGAGGCCAAAGACCAGTTATCAGATGGCTTGAATATGAATGGCTGTCTTTAGCCTGGACCTGGGGAGCTGGCATTGATTCACAAATCAGCATGCTCCAATCTTCATCTGTCCCTTTAGTCATTCCTTAAAACAATACAGAGTAGGGGTCAACATTCCTTCTATTCATGTTTTCTCAATTCGTACACACACACACATACAGTCTTAATGCAGACACTTACTTGCATCCATTCACACCTATTGAAAAATGAAGATTCTGTTCTTGCCATTCACACTACAAACACTACATCACCACGGTCACAATGCTACCTCTCTCTACATTGAGTGAATGTTTAAGATAAGATATCTATATTGTGTGTATATAGTGTAAATTATTTATTTATCAAAATTTTTGTAACTGAGTGTCCTGCTATCCCTTTCTGCTGTTACACTGTGAATTTCCCCACTGCGGGACTAATAAAGGACTATCTTATCTTATCTTATCTTATGTTTCATGATGAATGAGCAATAAGAAATAGTCCATAATTACTCTTTAACTGATAATATAAGTATACAAGTAGTGCAGGGGTGTCCAATCTTAGCCGTAACAGGCCCAGTGTGGCTGCAGGTTTTTTTTCTTTAACTCCAGCCAAGCAGAAGCACACATGGTCAGTTGTTTGAGAATTGGCTAATTGATTAAACAAGTGGAATCAGGTGTGCAGCTGGTTGTTTAGAATAAAAACCTACAGCCATGTCGGCACTTTACGGATAAGACTGGACATCCTCGATTAGTGTTAACCAAGTTGCAGAAGACTTAGTGGGTTACAGAGATGACCTAAGGAGATGGCAGTGTAGTGTAGTGCTAGCGGTCACAGGGCAAACCAATTTAATTAAGGCTAGTTTCCAAGTGGTTGCCTTCATTAGTGGTCAAAGGGAGAGGAACACAATACACTTTACATAACAGTGGCTACTGCCAACCACTGCTGATGGCTTACAGTCAAATCCAAATAGCACAGGATATATCTAAAGATGACCTCAGGGGTGGAAAACAGAAAACCTCTGTGTGAAGTTGGCTGCAGCTGTGGAGAACACTGTGACAGGGTTTAGCTTTAAACTACAACACAACAGCACCATTCGAGCAAATGGGGAAATCGCCTATAGGCTTCCTTAGAGAATCAATTAATGGGGGAATCAATTAATGGAGTTCTTCAAAATTTCTGCATAATCAAATGGTTACGATGCAATCAGAGCCAAAAAACAAGAACCAGCAATCATTCTTTCTATAGAATCATACAGAGAAAAAGAACCAGATATCAGATCCAGGAAAGCTACATCATAGGAAATCATTATTAGTGTTGCACCAGTGAGGGTACGTCTTTTTTTTTTATTGATACCTTGGGTTAAAAAATACCTGTACCATTTTTTTTCTGACAGTGTATCAACCCTCCAGGCACAATTTCTCCCCACTGAATTATGCAAATATTCTGAAAAATTAGTGGAATTCCCCTTTAAGTGGTTGGCGTGTTGGGAATTTGCTCTGGCCTAGCAGATACAGATCTCTCAATCTTTCTTCACATTACCAACAGGCGCCAAAGTAATCTTCCCCTCATTTTGTGTGCCACCACATGTGCCCTGCATGGCCTGATTCCACTCAGCCCAGATCAGATAGTACACCATAACTTCCCATAACCACTCCAATCTTCTCACATAGGGCAGACAGACAGCAGTCTTTCATTTGATTCCTAAAGAGGAACACACCTGAAACAACATCTTGAAAAAATGGCCAACATAGGGTTCTTTGGTTTGATACCATAGAAACCTCATTTTTGGTTCCTTATGGTACCTTTGTGTGTGTATGTGTGTGTATGTGTCTGTATGTATGTATGTATGTATGTATGTATACATGCTCCTGGGTTCCCCCTCCTGTTGGGAGGTGTAATTCGCACTTTAAACCACCACTAAAGGGCATGTTTTTTTCTGGCCAAACTGAGAGATACAGAACCGGCACTGAAAATGAAAGAAGTATGTGAACTGATGTGGTAGAGTAATATTACAGCAACTGAAGGCGGCTACAGTAAAGGCCTGGCAAAGTATCTAAAGGAGATACAAAAAGCATTTGGTGATGTCCACAGATTCCAAAATTCAAACAGTGACTGCCTTTAAAGGATTTGCATTTAAGTATAAAAAATAATCCTTATTTATAATTGTTAGTTTGCCCAGTTACCTTTGAGCCTGTGAAAATTCCAAAACTGTATCACTGATGGTACTTAAATACCTTAAATACGGTATACAAAAGTAATTTAAAAAATGTAAAGACCCTGGTGTAATACGAAGGTTCTATATATCAAATCCAGAACCATTTGGGAACTTTTACTTTTAAAGCTCAAGATGTGCTGGAATACTGCGGATATTAAAACCAACGTGCAGTCATTAGCCTAACGCGATGCTTCTATCTGAACTACGTGCAAGACTCAGATAAGAGGTGACCACAAATGGAACTTGCTCACTGATGCTTGAACAACTGCCCCCCTGGACTGAGAGATAAGTGAATGGAGCCATAATGGGGTCAAAAGGGACTAGACAAGAGAGGAATGACCACAGCACAGTGTGTGTGTGTGTGTGTGTGTGTATATATATATATATGTTCTGAGAATTGTTGGCATCTCCCTGAGCACTCTCTCTGAATCATGCTGATAAGACACGCACCCCTCCTCTGTCTCTGGAGCATTTTAAGCATCCTGCCCACAGTGTCTGGAGCAGTCCGGAATAGGGCCAAGCTAGGCAAGCCTTTACACACATACCGCCCCCCCACCTCCACATACCCAGCAGGGAAAAACAATAAAGGCGCACACAAACACACACATACACAATGCTGGAAGTGGGGCAAGGATGCCCAGTGTAAGGCCTGCTGCCCCCCGGAGGCCTGGACAGGTTGTTGAACAAAAGACAAAGCGGCAAAAGCAGCGGCAGCAACAATCGTGGGAAAAAGCCTATTACCCTCCTCTTATCTCAGCAAGGAATGTGAGTCATCCGAGAGAGAAATATGCAATTGCATTTCTATTGTGCAAAAGGCAATCTGATGAAAGAGTAAGAAGGAAATATTTGTGCAGAAAGACATACTGTAGGTGAAGAACACAGGTAAAGAAAGACATCTGCTCATGCTTACTTGCTCAAATACAAAGGGATAGTACTGCTAAGTACAAAAACACAGCACAAAGAAACTGTTCGGTTTGTGGGAAATACCCGTTCCAGTACTTCATCAAGGACCCATAGTCTACATTTTCCTGCATTTACCATCATATTTGTGCGGGTTTATGCACCGAAAACTATGGTAATTTCTTTTACATGACATCTTCCCAGCCTATCTTTATCCCTGACAATTTAATAGGCATGATATGACTGATAATAATAAATAGCGTTCAAAATGCAGTGCTCAGATGTGTGCTTCTGCATGTGTCAAGCGATGGCATGGGCTAAGGAGCAAGGTTCAGGTGATGCCAATATCAGCACAGTCAATTAGGGATGAATAGCAAAGAGGATATGTGGAAAATAATTACTGAGATCTGTAGACAGATGGTGAAGAATGTGTGACATTCTTTTTTCATTTTAGGATACAGTTATAAAAAACGTACAGACACATGGTCCGATTAACAATATCTAGAAAAATTGTACTTCACTCCAGGTCAACATTTACATTGCATTTATATTCATTCAAGCCAGCTCTCATTTAATTTGGACTAGTTTTACCATGCATTTAGGATATGTGCAGTTTCAGATCTCTAATTTGGTTTAGTAGTAATTTTGACTAGTACAGTTTTGATGAGTAAGGATAATATCATTGATATGTTAAACTAGACTATATACAAGTCACAGTCTGGATATCTGGGATTAAAATATCTACCTGTAAAAATATAGTAATTGGACTTCTTGCTAGTTAAAAGTTTGATTAAATAATCATAACATAAGAATTTTAATCAATGGTAACATATGGCTACTCAAGATTTCACAAGGAACTGGCAAAGTGCCATCCTGGCAAAATGTCTTCATATACCCTTCTGATATTGTTGCTAGTGAGTAATAGTTGAAATCTGAATTTAGACTTTCTACAAGACCAGTGGTGAGTTTTAAATGTGAGATTTTACTAGTAAACAATGAGTCACGTCTGGTGGTATTTTAGACTAAAACAACTTGCCATACAGTACCACCAAAACTAATAGGAATTAGCACAGTGATTTGTATTTAAGGTGTAGACACACACTGTATTGCACTAAATCTAATTACATGTAATTGTTTCCCTTAAGTATGTATGCAGTGTGTTTCAGTGCTATTGCAAATTGTAACAAATGCACTACTGTAATGGTAACCACCACCACATTTCCCACATCAGCTCCTATTTGTTTTTAGCTTAGCTCTTTTTTTGGGGTGTGTGTGTGTGTGTGTGTGTGTCAGTAATCGTTACAAAAGACATCAGAACAATTCTGTTTTGACTGTCAGTATACCGAGGGTGTGGAATGCTCATAAAACATACGACACAGATCAGGACATTCAGATGACTGTTAGCGACTGAATTGCACAGTGAAGTCTGGAATGAGGAAAACCTGGGATGAAAAATAACACGACACGCCACGACGAGCAAAGATGCGGCAAGCATCTGGTTTGTGATATGACCTTGTTGGTTTTGGCTGCACTCCTCCAATATCCCACTGAGCCTCTAAGTGCTCTTCCCTTCCCATGGTTGCACATTCTCTGGCACTGCAATGCGCTTTTGGGGCCAGTCTTGGACTTCAAACAGGACTTCTCCTTCCTCTGCCATCCCAACGTATCATCACAGTATGTCTCCCTATGGTCATGTTTGGTGTAGTAGGACAAGAACAGAGTGGAGAGTAAGCAGGCAGGCAGGAACGCAGGCAGGCAGGCAGGCACATGACTTAGTCCGATCTGAAAGATTAGCAGGATGTTTGTTAGCAAATAGCTGGAATGCTTGCTTCGTCTTTTACAGTGTATCTCAAAAAGACAAGAAAAAGCACTGTATCCCTCACTGTCCTCAAAGGAGCAATGAGACATCCAGAGATGTAGCCCTTATCCACCGTGATTAATCAAGCTTAGATCAGCCAGGTATGCAGCCGTTTGCACAACACAGCTTGCTCACTTCAACAAACACTTGATTGTACACTGGCATGCAGCTTTTTTTCCCCCACACACAATTTGTCATAGTGAGTCCTGTACAAACCATTTCACACAATCAAATCACAGCTAAATCAGCAATGTACGTTTTATGACCCGCTCAATGTCAGCCGCACTTGTTCTGAAAGTGGAGCAACCACACTTTGCCACATGTAAAGGAGTGTGTATGTGTGTGATTGCATTCACAGAGATTATAGAGGACTGTTGTTTTTGGCAGCTGCTGGAGGGTCAATGTTATCATTCACGTAGTCTAAGGAAGGGAGTGGATTTGTGCTCTGGTCAGTTGGCGCCATGAGCCACAACAATGGGCTTGCATGTACAGCGCATGGGCTCTAGAAAGACAGTCTTAAACCAGATGTGCAGAAGCATAAGCTCATAAAACCAAAAACCCAGCATGATAAAAGACAAACCTGCATATGCAGACATGACGTACAAAGGCTGGAACTAATGCATGACTGGTCAAAGGTTTAGAATCACCTGTTTTATTAATAATAGTCAATTTACCTCAACAATAACATTATTATTATTATTATTATTACAATAATAATCATTTAAATTAAAACACTCTAAGCTAGACATAATAAGGTACTTCAAACTTTTGAAATTCAATGATAAATAATTTACTGTAATTACTTATTTACAGTAACCAGGTTTCACCAGGTTTTATGTATGAGACATTCTGGATGTTCTATAACCATTTAATTCACAAGGCTATACTGTAGGGGGCAGCTTTCAGAAACTGCTATCTGCATACAATCCTATTAGTTTCTGCACGCCTTTCAGTTAAACAGGACTAATTACACTCTTTGCAAAAAAAACTAAGGGCAGCTAATCCTTCTAATGTCCTACACATTAGCAGTAGCACCACAATATAATCATTCTCTGTAAAGAACCCTTTGAATTTTTAACAGCATGCATCCCTTGCAAACGCTTTGCTCGCTGACACTCCTCACTTTGCCACTGCTGCTTCAAACTCTACAGGTCAGATCATCATGCAAACTGAATGCCTAAAACTATGCAGTTATTAAGTAAAGTCAAATCAACTTATGCAGTTTTCAAAGGGGTAAGACATGAAGTCTACTTAGTTTGCTTAAGAACACGATGTGTGTGATGTGCTCAGTTCAAAGCTGACTGGTGGGTAATAAAGCTCTAGAAACGTTAGGTTCATTAACCCTGCAGCTCCAGCGCAAAACTAGAGAAGATAACTTCTCTTACCCTAAAAGCAAGCACAAAGCTAGGGGAAATTTGAGCAAATTTATTCCATCACTTGAATTCCACACCAGAAACCTTTGAGCTCCAGCAGTACAACTGCTTATACTGAAGCACAACCAAGTGCATGCCTATGGAAATGGTTTAGTTCCATACATGTCTGCCATACTGCGTCACTAAACTGAGCTGCAGGACCACTCAAAGAAGTCTGTATGTGTGCCACACAAATTATGCCACATTCCAGCACACTGCATTCCAGAGTGCATGGTGTTAGTGATTAGTGTTCTAGGCTGAGGCATCAAGTATGGTGTGGACGTTCTCAAAGAAATGCCATGGGAATTACACTAGCGCCCTCTATTGGCTGTACATAGAAATACTAAACGGTCAAGAGACCAAAGGCCGACATATATTCTCTCTGGAATGGCATTACGGACAGTTCCTAGTACCCCAAGACCCAAAATGGGCAATGTCATTTAAGCTTTAAATCAATCTGCGTCTGGGAAACTAGCCTAGAGGACTTAATAAATGTGCCTGAAATTGAAAACAATGTGTTTTGATGAACATCTTTCCCAAACATTCTTTGAAATGAAACAAAAGAAGGTCTAAAGAGGAGCCTGCTGGGATCCACTCTCATTATTCATGCTAAAAAAGTAAATAAATAAATAAAAAATAAAAAATAAATAAACCCTCTGCAAATCAAAAATGTTCCACCTTCTGCTTGCAAGAGAGTAAATGTCCACGTTGCCAAATTCCTCAGCATGCATTGTTTGTTGGGCCTCACGGCTCTGGGTAGCCAGGGTTACCAAATACCAATCGCAGAACCGCTGGACCAAAGCCTGACTAAACATACTTCCAGCACTTAGTAAACCGAGTAAGGGAAGAGGGAAGGAAAGAGAGGGGGGGAAAGAACATTCCAAAACAAATTAGATCTGGAATATTATTTCCCCCCTCCAATGTACCTCATTATAAGTGAAGGAGGGTTTTCTCCCACCCTACCTCTCCTGCATCACTCCATTGGTAAATTATGACTCGTTGTCCTCTGTGCCACATCAATAACAGTGTTTTGGCAGCATTTCCAAGTGCAGGAGCCCACATGGATGACATTAACATACCATAGCTGTTTTCATGATGTATGGCGGCATTGGGGGCAACATGACAGCACTGGCATGGCCTGAACATTCTTGTGGTGAAGCTCTGTTAAATGACTCGGAGGATCTGCAAGAGGACATTAAACAGAGGTGGAGTTGGGGTGCCTGACGTCAGCCATACATTTTTGCTGTACGCACCTTCCCAAAACTTCGCCCTCTGAGAGTAGGTCTAATCGCTCATGAGCAGACAGCCTTTCCCCCAAAGCACACTGTGACTAAGAGAAAGAAGAATCTGAATAAACACGTCCACTCCCATGAAAAGGACACCACGGCTTATCAAAACAAGCTCATTTAATTCACCCATCACAACTCACTTCACTGCGTCAGATCACTTAAAAAACGTTTTACATAAAACCAGTTGCTTATACATATACATATTCATACACAGATCACAAAACAAACAACAACAACAGCCAGTAACTGCAATAATAAGGCATCTGGAAGCCAGTTCTATTCCTAAAGTGCTCAAGTAAAGGACAAGAGACAACAATCAGAACACAGAGCTGGCAAAATAAAGACAAGACAAAAGTGAAAGGTCATAATGCCGGTCCAGTGCCAGGGCGAGAGCATGTGAAGGATCAGGGTCACTCCTTCACTAGTGCAATAACTGAAGAGGTATTCTGCATGATTGAGACTGTGCTGTGTACAACTGCACTGGAGTTACCAAACCTCCTGCAGTCATAATGCCAAAGTCTGATCTAGGATGGCTCGGCTTTTTTTGTCCTTTTTTTTTTTTTATTGCAATAATCACATTTACTAAAACATCTATATGCCACACAATGCAAATAAATGCACTAGCACCAGTCTTTTAAGGCACATTGAGACCCTGCTATGCATTCATATATATATATATATATATATATATATATATATATATATATATATATATATATATAAAGAGGGTCAGTGTGTATTGTGAGGGCTGCTGTCTCTGCCCAGGTACTTGCGGACGGTTTTGGTGTTGTCATGCCTCATGCTTTGGATATGAGCGTCCAGTCTCTGCAGGAGTTCCTGCGAGCGTAGCGTCTCCTCCTCCAGAAAGCGGGTGGCCACTGACCCAGCCGGAGAACTGGCACAGCGATCCTGCAGAACGGAGTTAGAGCAAGGAAAAGATGAACGCACCTTTTTACTTAAAATACAGCTCAATGAGCACACCAGTTTGACCAGTTCATTCGCACTACACTTTAGAGTACTGTGTCCTGAAAACATAAATACAAACAGATATCTATACAGAGTTGACATATGGCAGTATGAATGGTATTTTTAAATCCCAGTACTTGTAGTTACTATTCAATGACAGGTTGGGCTAATCAACACTGTTCTTCTGATCAGTTAGTTTCACTGTACTCTAGATCTATATATATTTGCTTCGGTAACTGACCAAAGGTAAGGGCTCACAAGGAGAGCCCGAAGCCCCTGCTTTCTCCTCATTAGCTGCTGCGCTTAGCAAGGCTGCTATCCTGCGGGCTTTATCAGCTGAGGAAGATGAAGAGCCAGAGGAGGAAGACGGTGTTGGTGAGACGGCTGGTCTGCTTTCCTGCGACTGACCATCTGGGACATGAGATGAACATGCGGACAGGGCCTCCAGCTGTTTGACAAGCGTCTGGATCTGGTGCTCGTAGCGAGAGGTGCTCTCTTGCATACGAGCCTCCATGGATTGCAACTCTGCCGCACATCTGCAACACAACACAGCTAGAGAATGTGATACGTGTCCTCTATTCTACAGTACACAGTGCCTTTGAGTAGATAAGATGGCTATACAGGCATGCATTGTTTTTGGAAGGCTGCAACGAAACTGAGAGTAAGACTGGAGACCCCTGGTTTAAATAGCTGCTCAGGTCACTTTTCTGTTTTCGTATTTATATTCTGATGGCTATATGATCTGTGCCCTCTTGTGGTTTGTAGGGGAATTACCAGAGAATGTGACAATCTCTTATGCTCAATGTTTTTTTGCCCTTATTGTCATTATTAGCAACAACAACAATAATAATAATAATAATAATAATAATAATAATAATTTATAATAAGTAATAAGTGATTTATAAATGAATAATACAAAACCCATTTGAAAAAGTAGCAAGTAAGCCTTCAGTAATTCATCAGGGTAGGAGTTTCTGTGATAAGTGTAACAGACAACATGTGATGATTAGAAGCATGTGTGTACTGCCTACCTGTCATGTGCGTGGCTGTTCTTGCCCTGGCTCTGTAGCAGGGCTCTCTCATACTTGTCCTGCCAGGTCTGGTTGCTGGCTTCCATGTGGGCACGGAACTCTGCCAGCTCCTGCCTTAACTGTTGGTTCTCTTGCTCCAGACTGCTCAGAGATGACACATAACTGTCCCGCAAACTTGCTAACTCTCCATCAGCCCTCTGAGAAAGAGAGGGACAGAGGAATGAGAGGGCCTTAATGAAAGTTTACATTTTTAAAAAATGACTAACGTAACATTATATAATAAAAAAGAAATACAGCAAATTCTATATAATAAGATGAGATGGCAGTATGTACCTTTGGGGATCGAGACTCAACCCTCTCCAGAAGATCATTTAAGTGCTGATTCTCAATTTTTAGAGTTTCTAGCTGAACCTGTGTCACCTGCAAAAGAAAACTTTGGTCTTGATTCATGGCATTGCAAGAACAGTCAACAGTCATTACTGATTCAGATGACCAGAAACGTAGCTAAAACGCTTTACAATGAATGCAAGACTGGGTGTGGCTTTCAAAATCTCTAAACTTCTTTACTTGTGTTAATCAAAATGACATCTCTCATTATATACAGTTTTGGTAGGAAAGTCAGCATACACATTATAGACGTGAATGTCATGACTCTGTTGTGCTTTATTGTGCTTTAAATGTACATAACAGCGCACCTAATACGTGGTCAATTTTTCTTAGCAAGTTGCACCTTTACCAGATGCTTTTGGAAGCTTGGTCAACAAGCTTCTGGCAAAATGCTGATTGGATATCGGACCACTATTTTAGACAGATATGGTAGAACTCAATTAAATTGGTTGGTTCCTGACACTGACCTGACTTTTCTGAGGGAGCCACTTTGCCATGTACCAGTCCCAAAATGTGTTTATGTGGTCTAATGCCTCATCTTTACTCCTCCAAACATGCGTCTCATCTGGCTACACCTCCCAATAACTTGGACTTATATGTTTGTTACAACTTTTGTTTGAACTAATGATCTTCAGTTCAGAAATGGCTCCAAGAAATTCCTGAACTTTGTGAATCAATAATTTTTACAGATCTGCACGGAGCGCCTTTCCCACTGTACTATGAAACTAGTGCTGTTAAACAAACCACACAGAAAAGCCACCAGCTGTAGTCAATCACGATCAAGGAACAGACATTATGGAAATTAAATTTTTACCCCGTATGTATATTTCTGACGAACTATATAAAATTTCTTTTTTGGGGATATACCTTAAGTTCAGCTGCCCTGCGTTCAGCCCGCTCCACTTCAGCCCGCAGCTGCCGCTCTACACTGGAGGCAGAACCGCTGAGCGTGGCGATGGTGATGTCACGCTGATGTAGTTCTTGTGTTAGCTGAGATACCTCCTTCCTCATCCCTTCTACCTCACCACAACGAGTCTGCTCAGCCCGCTGGAGCTCTTCACGAAGCTACACACATACAATTATAAAACTTCATCGGTTACCTTAAAACAACATATTCAGAATCTGCAGTGTGATTCTGTACCCTCTTGATTTCAGCCAGAGAGCGAGTGTGTTCCTCCTTCAGCTGTCTCAACTCCTGCTCTCTTCGACTCGTTTCCCCTTTCTGTTTCCGAAAGTTTTCAAGCCTGGCAAAAAAAACAAACAATCTAAACATGAAGCGTTTAGAGAGGGCAATAATGTCCTGTTTATGCTACATAAACTTTCAGTAAAAAAAAAAAAAAAAAATCAGCCAAAAATATTTAACTACTGAAACAGTTACTTGTCTCGAAGTCGAGTGACCTCAGCTTTCAGGTGTTTCTCACAGGTTTGAGAACAGTGAAGTTTGGTGGTGACATTCTCCAGCTCCTGCCTAAGAGAGGCCAGACCCGGAGAGGAGTTCCGGGAGGCCAGGCAATCCTCCAGAGACCTACGGAAAAAAGGAAGGGATCCAGCAGATTTATTCTTTATGTATTCTTCAGTCATCTGAAAGTTCTATTCACATTGGTAGGTCAAGGGCTATTATGCAGTAGTAAGGCGTTCATGAACTAGATTCTGTAGCAAGCTAACATAAGACACACAAAAAAATCTACAAAAACATCTAATCTACAAGAAAAGTGCTAAATGGCAAGACTAAGATGATGAATACCTGATAACATGTTCTTTAGCCTGCAGGGTCTGGCTTAGATGAGCCACCTCACTGCGCAGCTGCTGCTGCTGATAACCTGAGCTCCTCACAAACTGATCCTGTGCATCCAGAGTGGCTCTCAGCTCTTCCTTCTCCTCATTTAGAACCTAATAAGCAATAAACACAGGATATCCTTCATCTCTGACAGTTTGATGTAAGTGCTCAGCCTATTTTCAAATGTTCAACATTAACTACAAAAGCTAGCAAGCAAGCAAGCAAGCAAGAATAAAATCTACTATGCTACTAGCTGTACTCAAATCTACCAAAACAGCACTACGCACATAAACTGCTGTGTATTGACTTGTGATGCACTGATACCACACCTGTTACCCACTGATTGAGTATCTACAGAACCTAATACTAATACAGCATAGGGTCTTTTTTGTTAAAGCATAGGCTTTTTTGTTAAACAGTCAATATTTGGCCTGAGTGTAATTCTTTTCTATCTATAATACCATGAAACTATTATAACTTCAGTGCCAGTAGCAGGGCTGTTATGGGTTCTGTATATCTCCATTACCAGTTATGCTAGAGTTACTAGCCATCTCACTTTCTACCTACCACCCCTGCCATATCCCAATCCCTGTCCACCTGGCTCTACCTGCGCTGGAGCGTTAGCTGCAAGGCTGCAGCTGACCTGCTGTTCCCTGTGCGAGTCTCCCAGCTCCTCCTGGAGCAGTCGAAGCCTTTCCAGCTCAAGCTCCTGTGCATGCAGAGAGTCTTGCGCCCGCTGCAACTGAGCACGCAAATGCTGCACTTCCCCTTGCTCCTGTAGCCGCCCCGTGCCCTGCGACTAAGAACAAACACATTACGCGTTCAATCAGAATCAGAATCAGAATCTCTTTATTTCACCAAGTATGTTACACATACAAGGAATTTGTCTTGGTGAGAGCAACACGTATGGCAAGTAGCAAAAACACAGAACACAGATTATTTACAGTATTAAACTAAAGGAAAATTACACTAACCAAGCATCATAGAAACATCTGGCTGAACTCTTAGGAACATTATACTATAATTAGGAACACTATACTAATACAGTGTAGGTCCTTCATTAAAACAGCCTTCATCTTCATGGCATGGATTCCACAAGGTGTTAAAAACATTTATTGAGATTTCTCCCACCATTTCATCACCTTCACCAGCCTGGACTGTTGACAGACTGTGTCCATAGATTCATGTCATTCAAATTCTGACCCTTTCATCTTCGTATCACAGTTTTGGTGAGCCTGTATTCCCTGCAGCCTCAGCTTTTTGTTCTTGGCACACAGAAATGGAAACTGACATGGTCTTCTGGTGTTGTAGCTCATCCAAAATAAAGTTGGACATGTTGTGCATTCTGAGATGCTTTTCTGTTCACAGTAGTTGTACAGTGTGGTAATCTGAGTTACCATAGCCTCTGAAGCCACTGGGCTGCATCTACACACAATATGCTGATTAGTTGATTGCAAAGTGCACAGGTGTTCCTAATCCAGTGATCAAGGAGTGCATTTTAAATGGACATTTTTGATATTTAAACATGAGGAAAATAACACTGGACCAATGAATATTTAACATAAAGTCACCTGTATTAGAGTGTACTGCTCTGCCAGGCTCTTTCTCTGGGCCTCTAATGATGCTACCTGTCTCTGATACTGCAACCTCTGCTGCTCCCATTCAGCTGAGCGTTGACAGAACTCCTGCAAAAACATAAATCAGATACAAAAATGAAGTTAAGGAGAAAAGGAAAATGTCCTGACAGTGTATAGATCTTAATTTAAACACCACCAAGCTATTCAAAAAGCACTGGGGGCTGCTGTGTGTGTTTCAGTGTCATTCACTGTCAATAGTTATCATGTCTAATAATCCATGACAACAGTGATCACACTATTGCATCTGTTTGGATCACAGCACTGCAGATTGTTCTCTTGCCTGCCATGAGAAAGATCACCAAAGTACCTCCAGCTTGCTGTTTAGGCGTGTCACCTCGCTCTTCTCCTCCTCTCGACTGCGTGCTCCTTCTCGTGCCTCCCTTATCTGCTTGCGCTGAAGCTTCTCATAGCTGCGCTGAAGCTTGGACAACTACACCGTAAGAATGGAGGAATTTTCCAGATTAATTCAAGTCAGTTTGAGTCAGTGTTTAATCTCTGTCAGAGTCAGATTGGGATTTTATGCAGATAAAATAAAAAGGCAAAAACAAAGCTGAGCCAAGCTTACCTCCTCTTTCACATGTTGCAACTGCCCTTCATACTTCATGACCAGTTCCTGCTTCCCCACCTGCATGTCTTCGAGTTGTTTTGCAAGAACTCTGACCTGATGGACACGGGTAAAGTGTTGTAAAGGACAAGACAAAAAAGCAAATGCAGCAATTCAAACATCACTTTTCATGATATGGTGTTGCATGGTATTGGTATGGTAAGTTCCACATTTTTGTTGAGTTGACTGATTCACTTCATTTACCATTCATAAAATGATGTTAACCTTATATAAAATCAGTAAACCTGACTGCTAATGGCTAAAGCCAGCAGAACATTCATATAATACAACAGCCAATTAATTTTACATACTAGTAAAAGCTAGTCATGCCTGTAATGCTGACTTCAGCCATTAGCAGTAATTTATAGTGCTTGTGGGGGGGGGGGGAGCAAAGTAATAATGTGCCAAAGTAAACAATAACACAGTTAACAACAACAACGCAGTACTCCCTCAGTGTTATTTCCCCTCATTAGTGATATAACTGATGACTTATTTAAACTGAACCTCAAAGCACTAATGGTTTAGCATTCAGGGCCACTCACAAACTTTCTTCTTGGCATATAATGTTAGCACTTTTCTGAATAATCATGACCTGATGTTACTACCATGCTGTTATCAGGAACACAGATGTGGTGAGGCATCAAAAGAAAACCCTTTCATTGTAGCAGCTGAAAGCTGGCTGGACATGCAGGTAAGCGTTTGAACTAACATTCAGCCACCGTGCAGATTCACCTGCAATAATCCCTTCTCCACTACCAGACTCAATTTTTGGAAGCCAGAGTCCTGGAGCTCCAACAAGGAGACAACAGCCTTTTTCACCATGAACATCTGCCAGGGTGAAGGCAAAGCATCAGGCCAATGTGCATTCTGGGTGATGCTTTGCATTACAGCACCAATCTATAACCTTCAAGATCTGAGCAAAGTCATTTTTAAGAGCATAGGGCTCAACAGTCTCGATTTCAGAAGAAAAAGGCCTCATTCGAAATTGCTATAGAAAATGTTTACATTTTTAGTTGTGATATTCCAACTGGGCAAGACAGATTTACCATGAGATATAAGATTGTGAGATGAAGGTATACAGTGCGGTTAAAACCATTTGTCAGACAGACTTCGGTATCGCTTTTAGGAACATTTAATGCCCATAATAGTAAGGAACAACTACCCATAAATGTGGCAAAAGTGTTAACTATATTATTTTGTATATAAAATGTATGTATGTAAATGGTCCATTGTAGATTATTAACAAATTTTTAAAAAGTATCAGTAACACATCAACAACATATCATTAGACACACAGCATTAGAGAAAACACTAAAGTAAATATCTTGAAGATGTAAAGCAATGTTAAGTTGGAGTACTGTTGATATGTTACATGATGGAGATTAACCATGTTGCCACCATTAAGCATTAATTTTAAATCTCACTAAACCTTAAATAACCTCAACCCAAAACATAACCAAAATCAGCTTGCTGAGGATGCTGATATGGTGAATAATATACCTGTTACATGTGCAGTGACTTTTCTTGGTCGCTGCTATCACAGATAATTTTCTGATATTATGAAAGTCTGCTGAAAGTGCTTATTTCATCTAAAAAATGACCACAAATAAAGTGTCACCAACTTTAGAAGAGGCAGGTAGACATTCTAAGTGGTTCTAAGTCTAATCTTGATTGACCTGCCACAAAAATAGGTGGAAAAAATTAGAGAACAGCTCACATACAGACTTCAATATCTACAGCAGCTAAAGATCAATAGCACTACAACACATTTGGTTCAACAACTTATTCAGTACCTCAGAGTTTCTCTTGTCCAGCAGATCTTTGGCCGACTGAAGCTCTTCCTGACCGGTTCGGAGTCGCAGCTCCATGGCTCTGACCTCTGCTTCCCACTCGCTGCGCTTGTGATTCACCATGATGTCAATCTGTCTCATTAGCTCCTGAAGTTCAGGCTGGCAGGATGTCAGGACAGAGCTGTGAAAGAAGTGAGAAGGAAAAACGGTCAGTGACGGTCTGTCGGTGCAGTGCTGGAGAGAATCCTTGAAATAAGCTGTTTGCACATCCTCCTGTAAGAGACGGTTCTTGTTGGTCTCACAAGTCTGTTGCAGTTACCTGACGTCCTGATCCTGAAGGGTTCCCAAAAATGCATCCATCGTTGTCAGTGATTTACTGATGGCACCCGCATGACAGCAGGATCATGGTCACTTGAGCTATGGACATGAAACAAGAGTGAAGATCATGTCATTGGGTGAAGCTGTAACTGACATTTTCCTTAAAAACAGGCATGTCCTCCTAAAGGAAGACCAGAGCAGCTGGTGAGAAACAGACACGATAATAAAGAAGGTGATCAAGTTCACAAGTAAACCAGCTAAAGTGTCGAGAGTTTCACTGTAGCTGTAAACAGATACTGGGCTGTTACAGGTGGCTTAACGTTAGCGCTAAATCACACTTTTCTCACCATGTAATTTTACTCAACACATTAACCAGACTTTCGGCCCTCAGTTAACTAGCTATATAGCTAAATGCTCGCCAGCTAAGTCAGCTTTAATGGTAGTAAACTAATCTGTGTGAATGTGAATCTGATTAATCTGCTAATAGCGCAAGCTAGCTAGCACTAGCGCTAGTTAGTTAGTCAGCAAGCTAACCACTAACCCAAGTCTCAAGATTTAAACACTCTGCGAGGTGGTTTTTAAGAGCCCTGTGATTCCAAAGTCACGAGAGTGAAAGTTGTGTTTGTTCAGCGAAGGAAAAAGACTTACGAGTGAAGCCATGTTTAAATGTAATGTAACTTTGGTCCTGGTGGTCAAAGTACTGTGCCTGCTTCTCCAGCTGAGAGCTACAGTTGAGCGCAAGACAACAGCGCCTTCGAAACGCAAAGCAGCGTGGGCCACCCGGTGCCACGCTCCAATACGCGTACCTGACTCCTACCTAGTGCACTTAGCAAGTGCAGGGAATTCTAGCAACCAGAAGGCAAAGTAGTGCAGACCTACGACATCTGCTGGTGGCATTGGCGCATTCACAGACGTTAAGTCAGCGTTGGAGAAAGTTTGCAAAAACCGTATTAACAGTAATTACACTTTTAAGTGCATGAAGACTGCTGACACAGCAGGTATCTCTATTTAATAAATAATTTTGTGAGTTTAATCAATTGTTCCTTTGATTGAATTATTACTTCCATTTATTTAATTAATCGTTTCCTCAATTTAACAATAGACTCCTTTAATGTAATAAATCGTTGAATCAGTTTAACTAAAGCGCTGGGGGAATGATTTAATTGAGAAATGTATTTTTTAAATTGGGAAAACGATTTATTAACTGAGGGAATTATTTATTATTTGTGAAATCTCGTTCCCACGCCTTACTAAGCTGTGCCATGGCTTATTTATGACTCCTCTATGTGGGATGTCGCCAGAGGGGATCTCTGCCATGATGCCTTAGAGGGCTTCTTAACACATTGTCAAAAATAGCTGATAGACCCACAGAATGCATCACCAGCGTCTGCTTCCCCAGCTTTCTGTAGTGTCCTCGTTTCTGTGAACACTGCAGAGGGTAGGGCGGCACTGCGGGCTCATCTGAAACTAGCTCCAGTGAAACTGCACTACGTGGTCTGCTGTGTGAGATATCGGCTGGTTGTGTGAGCTGGTTTGCGTTAAGGTAGTCTGGCAGTTAAAGTTGCTAGACGAGTTCAGAAAACGAGCACGCTGTGTGTCGACCTGTGCGGTCCCTGGCAGCAGGCTTACAGTAGATTAGTACTGCAATTGGAACACAGCAGCCGTCTGCCCCCTTCAGTCCGGGTAGTCAGCCGCCCAAAACAGCTGTCATTACAGTGGGTTAGCTCAGCGGAACGCGCCCGCTCTGCAGGGGAGTGGCCGGAGACGTTTAGTAAACGTTATTTGCGACAACAGATCACGCATATCCTGCATATATTCGCTGAACGTGAATCCAAGACAGAGTCCTCACACACAAGTGTTTCGGCTGTAAACAAATACAGCCAGCGTTTCTTAGTGGCAGCTAATGCTAGCTTAGGTGTTGGGCAGTTTCCGACAGAAACCTGTGAGCTTTAGCTAGCTAATTGTTTAATGCTGATAAATCAGGCTTGCTTTGAGAAGTAATGAACTAGCTGTTAGCTAGCTAAGTTAGATCGGTGATCTAAATGAAGTCGTGTAGATTGTGTTAGCCAGTGCTAGCTAGCTTGCTAACGAAAGGTGCGCTGTCGTTTTTAGCACTAGCTACCTTTAAGTTGCAGTGTTCGCCTAGAGGAGGTCGCAGGCTAGCACTAGCAAACGTTACGCTCATATGGTGAAATATCACCAGTATAGATTATTTTATTGATCTAGCAAGACGTTTAATCGCTGATCAGATGCAATAGTGTGAGTCTTGGAAATTCATGTAGACTAGAAACTCCCTGTACTCCACGTGGCTCGTTGGTCTAGGGGTATGATTCTCGCTTCGGGTGCGAGAGGTCCCGGGTTCAAATCCCGGACGAGCCCATTGTTTTGCCTCAGGCTCAGTAAAGTCCTGTGTGAAAGGTTGGATGTCGAGCAGGAAAGGAGCGACGTGTGCTCGGATAGACGCTGTTGTTAAATTCAGCACCGTGTGAGAGACTCGAACTCCGCATTTTAGACTGAAAACCAGACCCCACAGGCCTGTGTGCTGTTCAGTGCGCAGCTGTATGCTACCAATGGCTGGATACATGGATACAGTTCATATACTGTGTCCTAAGTGCTTCCGTATAACTGGCTCGTTGGTCTAGGGGTATGATTCTCGCTTTGGGTGCGAGAGGTCCCGGGTTCAAATCCCGGACGAGCCCTATCTTTTCTGCCTGGCCCAGATCTTACATATGCGGTCCGTTCGGTGTAATGATGATTTCCCACGGCTCTTTAAGACCCCACCTAACCCGCCCTCCCAGCACACCTGATCCTGGTGGTCGGAACTGCTGTATCTGTTAGTTACTGGTGGTCGTGTTTTGGGAACTGCAGCAGGATAAAGCCGGTTATTTAGATCTCAGTGATCTGTAGGCAACCACACTCTTCTTTATTACAAATGAATATTTTCAATTTCTCTACAGCCTCGTCGTTTCCATGTTTACTTCAGGAGAAATGACCAATTTTAGGTGTAGATTTAATAAATCTGCAATACAGTAACCCATCATCAGAGGGCAGCACAACCCAGCCTGGCGTGTCTTTCCTCGTCTGTTCTGCTTTTTATTGACTTGAAAAACAAAACGATTTATTCAACAGAAATATATCTGATATACAATAAACAGGTTGTTCAGAATAAAATGGCTTAATTTGTATTGTAATAAAAATTAATTTCACGCTGAATATATATATTCATATATTTAATAATATTTAATAAAAAAAGGTTAAATTGCAAACCCAATTACATATGCAAAACATCTTGAAATAAATGCAATGAAAAAGAGGGCTAGTCCACAAAACTAACCCTCTTTTGTTGCATATATTACTAGATGTTTTGCATATGTAATTGGGTTTGCAATTGCAATTTAACCTATTTTATATTAAATAATATTATTAAATATATAAATACATATATTCAAAATGATTATATATATATATATATATATATATATATATATATATATATATATAACAAAAAGCCATTTTATTCGAACCCTCTTTTTTGCATATACTGCTAGATGTTTTGTATATGTAATTGGCTCTGCCACTTACGATAATCAACATTACATGACTTTTCAAAATGATTTTTATTAAACTTTTATTCTGAACAACCTGTTTACTAGTTATCAGATATATTTCTGTTGAAGAAATAATTTTATTTTAAATAAAAACAGTAAGATTGTGTGTGCTTTTCTTTACTGAATATCCTCAAAATACTTGTGAACTGTTGCTGCATTTAATTGAAGCTGTCAACTGGGACTAACTGTGCAAACATCCAGACCTTTCCCAGGAAAAGATTATGGCAAGTTCTCACAGGAGCATTCCCTTTTTCCAGTTATCTGATTTTTGTCTTTTAAACACATGAATTCAACTTAAAGGTGCCCTAGAATAGAAAAGTATTTTACCAGGTAGTTTAAATGAGAGCTGAAAATGACCGTAAGGAGAGCTGAATATGACCGTTTTTTACTGAAAAGGAAATCCAACCAAACCAAAACAGAGCTGTAAAACAAACCGTTCAATTCTGTAATGTGACAGTCTTGGCTTAGTATGCTTATGCCCCCTCCTCCCAGTCTAAACACACTCAGCCCACTGCCAAAGGCCTTTTGACACCTAAAGTGGCAACACACAAAAAAGGCAACGACCACTTAGAGAGAACGGGGTCTGATACTTCTAATGCTTGCAGACTTGTTTTCTGAAAGCCTCTTCCCCCAGGATGCACATCTCCAGCAGTCTCAGTCAAGGAGTCGTGACCGCAGCTTTGCCTGTGCCAGTGGAGAAGCTAGCAGCTTCATTCTCCCCTCCAAAGCACTGATGGTTTGCTGCCTACCTTTGCACCATCTGAGTTCACCTGACTAACACGTGGATGTTAATGGCTAATTAGCATTGTTTTATGACAGCCCGGAAGAAAGCCCAACAAAGTGCTTTATAGCCAGGAGCAGGTCTGTTTAATGATTAAAATAAATAACCCATGTTGTGCAGGAATTTCTCAAGAAAAATGCCCTAAAGTGAATTCTCCTGAATTGTAGTGAATGCCAGTTACACACAGGGTCCTTGTTTGTGTACGTAAGCAGTGCATGACTGATTACCTGGTATCTGCCACAGGGCTCTGGCAATGCCAATGCCTTAACTGTGTTTGCCAAGGGAAGCAAAGGTCTTTCAAGGCTACTAGAGAAATTCCTTGTCACTGCCACTCACTTGTATTCAGAAGAGGTTTACTGGACAGTTTATTTACAGAGGCTGATAGATTTAGAAATGCAGCAGTTTCAGTTTGTAGTGCAATTAAACCTCCGAGTGAAACTAATAAAGGAAGTCCAGTTTCCTTTAATATACATTCATCTGGTTAATGAAGTTATTGTGCATCCATCTGAACATAATATAGACACAATGTAATTAAAGAATATTTCATTTCAATTTATAATTCTGATATTAGCTCTTTCAGCCATTTCTATTGATGGTATTAAAATCAAACATTGGCCTCTTTGACTGATCATATTCATTTTGATATTACAGTGCTGTGAAAAAGTAGAAATTGGTAACCATTTCCAGACTGGGAGATTTCAATGGTTTGGTTTCATATCTGTATTTGAATCTGTTAAAAATGTGGTGGCATCATGTGCAGCTTTTTCAGAAGTGAGGTTTAATTCCAACAGGTCTGGCAGTAATCATATCTGTGTGTGTGGCTAATGGAGTTGAACCCAAGTGAATTTGGGTTTAGTACCTAATGCCGCTCTTACAGCAAACGACTTCTCTGTCGCAGACAAATTTCCAATATTGTAATAAAATCATGCGAGTCTTGCTAGCATTGCATGACGCTCCCATCGTCTCAATCGCTTGGTGTTTGGTTATCAGATTGGTCTTTTTCTTGGCTTGACATTCCCATAAGATCAACTGTGTTTAATATTTGCTGCTTTCAAAACTGTTCCTTATTCACTATCTATGCGCTCACACACACAACGAGTTCCCTACAATAGTGCTCTATATAGTGATCTGCATTTTCTCCTGTAAGGGTTGGTGAATAGGGTACAGTTTCAGACACAGCTTACAAGCTTGTAGTCTTGGCCCTTGACAATTGTGACACAGACAGGGGGCAGCATACAAGGGCAGCTGTGGCCAAAAGCTGCTTCTGTTTCTACTCCATTGTGCAAGAGTTTCTCTTCTCATAAATTTCTACCAGGCGTATGATGGCAGTCTTGGAAATACTGACACTGCCAAAGTCATATCAAACTGTCTCTTGATGTGAGGAGTTATAGAGCCATATTCTCTGGTCTTCTCACCACACAAAAACCTAGGTGTGTGTCGCCTTGTACAAGACTGTTGCCCTGGCCTGGGTGTAGGCTCTGGACCAGCTCTGGACCAAGCTCTGTCCAGAACAAGCAGATAAACGGCTTCTGGTTGTGTTGTAATCACTGGCTGGGGTTACTACCATTTCCCACCAATAATTCAACCAAACACACTTAGAAGAGTTTCCACTCCATCAAAATGTTCAACCGCATCATGTGTTATTTTTAACGAGGGAACCAATAAAACGAGCATTAAACTGAACCGGAGAGAACGCAGGGCTGAGCGGTGTGACAGGTTTACTTAATAAATGTTTGTGGTCAGATATGCTAAACTCAAAGATGTTAATTCATTCAACATTCATTCAAACTGTTCTCAGCAAGGATTGGTTAAAAATCTTGAGAAACAGATCAAGGTTGTGTTTCCTTGCTTGTTGTGTTCAGGGCGCTCCCTAATGTTAATACTGTTTATGAGTGGGAGGAATGAAACCTACAAGACCTTTTTCTCCTCCAGAATGAAGCTCAGTAAGTGCTAGTCTTTACTCCATTCAGAGATGTGATGTGGTGCTTTGCTAAACTCTCCACAGGTGGATTCCTAGTGCATCTGACTCTGATATGCTCTGTCATCTGAACGCTGCTGAAGAGCTCTGTGCTTCACTAAAGTTTAGTAGTGCAGTAGCCGGCGTTCAATGCCTGGAGTGGCAGTGACAGAGACGCCATTCTCTCTATTATAGTCAGTGGAGCATCGCAGTGATATACAATCTATCCTTTTGAAGTAAAATGATGCTTCTTTGACTGTGTTTTACTAGAACTGTCAGAGCCTCTCATATTGGGGAAGTTTCAATGTTTGCACTCAGCTATTCTAGCAGAGATGTATAGCAGGTTGCTTCTGTAATAATCTTAAATACTAGTTTTAAAATGATTTATCAAAAAACAGTGTTTTAGGCTGATCCCTTCTCTCCCCTACTTTAAACAGAGGTCTATTAATGTTATGTTTGCTGTGTTAAGGAGGCCTCTAGCTCAGCAGGTGCTCCCAACCCCCAACTCTAACAGAAACACACACACACACACACACACTCCCACGTGCTCCTGTCAACAAAGAGCGTTTATGGCTTCTGGAGAAAGAGCCCGCCCCTTCCACTTTACCTTCAGACCAGACTGTCCCCAGGCCATCTTCCTGTATGCTGTGCCAAGCTGTAGTGGCGGAGCTTCTGCACTGCCCCCACAACTCTGAGCCTTTAAAAGGCACAGCAGTCAGTCACACTGACATAAGAGCAGCTCCTCTCTCGAACACACACACTCACTGACACTAATTCTGTCTCCTTTGAGCACACCGCTGCTGGAACAGCGTAAGAAGAACAATCATCTGACAGACTGCTGGTATACCTGCACTCGCTCTGCTGTAAGTAGCCCATTATGTTCTGTTTCCTTTTAATTCCCCTTGGTTCCTCTTTAACTTGGACATCTTAATGGTTTCTTTCTGACTCAAGTTGTACATCATTTTGACGCACATTTTAGAGAAGTGAAAGTATGAGTATGACTTTGAAGCTTGGAAGAAATAGGAAGTCCTATTGCACATTGGGCCAGTTTCATAGACATGGATTAAGCCTAGTCTTTCATTAAAGTACAGTGGTAGTCTAACTTGGCTCTGGAAATCTGGTCCATTATGTCTGGATTATTGTGTATGACTTTACATTTAGAACAATGTATCTATTTAAGAGCTTGTTAACCTATGAGTTAGTATCACTTAAATGACAAATGACTTGTGTGCACCGGAAAAATACATGAAAAGATAAAATACCCAGTGGTTCAAATGCAGTAAGCCTATACAATTATTACTGTTAATCGACATCTGCAATGTTTGTCTTGTGGTAGAAACTTGTTTTCTCATTTTCTCAACACATTGTGGAGAACGGTCAGAACAGGTCAAAGGTTTCTTTCAAGAGGTCAAAATCGAATGAATAATTCTGGACTAACAGGTGGCCAGCAGTCCTCGGTCTGCAAAATAGCATTATGATGGTAAACACTCTGTAGGGGCAGGTGACAGCCTCGCCATCTGCTCCTGAATTTTAATTATGATTTTACAGACACTTAATGCAGAGCAGACAATTGGAGGCATGTGAGAGATGTCAGTCTGAATAAGACAAATGTTGTCTGACTGGCAGAGAAGCCATCTTGCACTTGACACTGATGAGTTTAATTCCAAAGTGCTGTACATTCATTTGTACCAGCTTTGCTTATTAAGATGTTTTAATCTAATGATGAGTGGCATAGCACAAAATGCATCTTTATGGATATAATATTATCTAAGGTCATTTTAATCCAAATATAGCACTGATATTCCTAATAATATATGTAAAACTCACTCCCAGCATAGTCTTTCATGAACAATATGTAGGTAATTTGTAATGTTTTTTAATGTGTTTAATGTATATTCGTTTTCTATATTATAGATTATATAATACTAGAAATTACTATTACATTCCATTTATGTACATATATATTATTTATTTGGTAGCTTATTGCCAGAGTGCAAGAACTAAACAAAAAAAGAGAATCAGACTGCTAGGCATAGCCATTTGTTAACCTGATTTTGTAAGCAAAAATGAAAAAGAATGAATAATGTATTCATTTTGATTAGGTGACGATTAAAAGAGTATATGAGAAGAGTATAAAACAATCATTTTTATATACAAGAGAAAGTTAAATGCACTAAAATGTGTGTAGACACAAAGAAACACAGTGCCACTGATACAAAGCACCACAACCTGTTTAATTAAGAGGGATCTTCGGCCTGCTAAACATGTATGAGTGTCTGAGTTACAAGCCAGATCCATAAAGTGCCTCACAGCTAAATAAATGGTAAAGAATGTGACATATGCCAGATGAGCATCTACCAGTCAACTGACTTCCCTGATTCTTTTTCAGCAGCTGGGCATTACACCTTCCGGATCAACAGTCCTGCTCCAACTCACCACCCAACCATTACAGAACTTCTGGATCTTTCCTTGGAGTTCCACTGTTGAACTACATCTCTCTGCTCCTGCATTCTGCGCTCACTCCCTGCAGGAGACATGGTGCTGTGTGAAGATCTCGAGTGTGGAGTGTGCTACCAGAGGTACTCTCGAAGCGAGCGGATTCCCAGGATGCTCTTCTGCCACCACACATTCTGCTCGACCTGCCTGGAGACCATGGCCGTGGAGCGCAGCAACATGCTGAGCGTCCGGTGCCCACTGTGCCGCCAGGTGTCCTGCGTGCGCGGGGGTCTCAGCTTGCAGGAGGCTCTGTGGGTCAACAGCCGCCTGTGGGAGGGCATAAGTGAGGACCAAGACCAGGAGGAAGAGGAGATAAGCAGCGCCACTGGACAGGCGGCGGCTCCAGTACAAACTGATTGGTGGGTAGCTGATGTTTTGGTGAAAAATCTAATTCACACAATTAACAAAAATTGTATGTTCTTCAGAAGCAGTTCAATTGGAGTTTGCTGCTTTAATTTTGCATTGGGGTTCACAGACACTCACGTACTAATGGACTAAATAGACTTTTCTATGTGACTCCTGACGCTGTGTGACTTACTGTCAATGGTGAACCATGATTCAGTTCAGTTCAGTTCTAATTGCTGCTGCTGCCCCTAAGGGATTGTAGTAGTGTATTAGCACTAAGCTAAACAACAATTTACATGTACAACATTTTTGGCCATAAACAGACATTTGAAGCTCATGAAATACATAACAGACATTTAACAGACTATCAATTTACCTTCTATGTTGCAGTGGCTCCTTCAGAAGGGGGTCCTGGCACAGAATTGTCCTCCATTTTAAACAAGTGATTGGAACCTGATCAGGCTCCTGCTCGTATTTACTGTATCTAGGACATCCAGAAGAGTTAGAGTAATGCTTTTTCCTCATTAAAGTGTTCTTTCCCACTAGAAATCAAAACATGATTTGTTGACTCTACAGTCAATCAATCAGTCAATCAATCAATCAAAACTTTACAATGAAATCAACGAAATTACTTCCTTGAATCCTACATTTTGTCTTTTTGTGCTTGGTTGATTCATTCTGTTTGGGAAAGGGGAGAAATGATGTAAATCAGTTTTTTCTGCAGAACTGTTTTCCTAAATGAAGGCCACTGCATCAAAAAAACTAAACAAAACTATCATGATATTATTTTCTTTCCTTTTTACTCATACACTCTGTTGTTGTTCTGACAGTGGGCTGAGGCCAAGCTCCAAACAAAATCGACCCAAACTACGACTGCCAACCTTCCTGAAGAGACTGAGTTTCCCTAGACAGCCCCAGGAGAGCATTGTTCCTGGATGCAATGTGTGAGTAGTCCTCTTAATGCTGCACTTAACTCCATACCTTCAGCTTTAGGATTGCTCCAGCTGATGATACGACATAAAGTCATGCATATAGCAATCAATGCATTTCAACATCTCAGTCATGTGCAACAGACTCAGTATGCTGATCCCAGTAGCAGTAGGAAATATGTGTTTGTCTCAAGCATGCATTCCTCCCTCTGGGATTTATCAGAGCATTAGAGACTTATAGTGATGCTCTTATGCAAACATCATCTCCACCTTCTTGTTTGCTAGAATATGTAGTAGCCTATATACCTCATACATGCCTGGAATGACTTCCGCTGTAACTGGAACAGTGCCGTAATGTGCTGCGTGTTTTTAGAAAGAAGAGAATCTCTTTCAAGGAAGAGAAAAACACGTAACGAAGAGATTACTGACAAAACCACTGAAAATCAAACATATATATCCACTCAGTCCAAATATCTGAATATGTACAGAATTGTCCAGATGTTTTAGTCACCTAAGATCATTATTTAAGAGCATTTATTTATTCACAGGGATGTAAAATTACTACTTTTTGTATGAATGTTATTTGTACTTGTTTTTATTAAGAAAATAAACACTTACTGCCCGATGAGGATATAATAATAAAGTTCTGTATATGTTTTTTTCATATTATTATGGTAATCTGAATATGCAATCCAAGTTTTAACATTAACCAACATAGAAAAGCAAAAACCTTTTTTCTCCTGACGTGGATGGTTTTGTTATAACAGCAGTTATAAATTGATAGAACTGTCAGAATGAATGAATGTTCATTCTTTTGTGTTTATCGTCGCTATCACCTTCTCCAGAAATCTCCAACAGGAGGAGAAAACCTAAATTCTGTTTCCGTTGGTCCATTCATGATTACATTTGTAATAATATCAAGAACCCAATGGAAATTATAACTGCTTTATTGAAATGTTGTCAAAAAGTGAAAAATGACAAAAACTAAATCCAGGCTGTAACAGTGTCAGAAACCAAGCAAGTGCAGCTGATATTACTTAACAGATTCAGTGTGTAATGAGAGAGGTATTTAGGTATGCAGTTGCTAATTGTCTAGGTGTGCACATTGCTAATTGCTGCATTAGCCTCTTGGTTCTGGCCATTGCAAAACTACTGAAGCAAACGTAAGACACCCAACAAGTCTTCACCATCTGTGGCATAAGGGATTTTTGGAAGAACTATAGCTTTAAGTTTGCACATGGAACGATCCCAGTTGGAGTGAATTTCAATTTGAATTTGACCGTTATCACATCTGCTACTCTTTTGGTTATATGCTAATTTTCTTTTTTTTTTCTCTGCAGGCAGATGAAGTCATGGCGAAGGCTTTCTGGGGAAGAAACACTTTGAAAGAGGTCGTGCCACAGCGACCTATCCACACTGCACAATGAACTCTCTGTTTGCTTTACCATTGTCATTTAAAACTGGCCAGCCATGTGCCAATCAGATCCGGATTACGGGACAAGAGCAGCAGTGGACACTGGGCCAGGGGTCTAAAGGAGACAGTAACCCTGCAGACTTCTTCCTGGCTATGCGCTTCTCAGGACGCATTTTCTGCATGAATAGCAACAAGCCAGGGTGCTGCCGTTGTATCTGCGGGGATCTTCTCATTAGCCATTCCACCCATAATCCCTCACAGCTGCTGTGGCGGCGGGATCTGCTTCAGCTGTTCCAACAGAGTGAGAGAGAAAGAGAGAGAGAAAAGTGTGCACGATGCGAGTGTCCCATATGCAACATGGAGCTGTCAGAACAGATGGCCTCCCGAGAAAGAACTTCCCCCGACTCTAATTGCACCCCAGCGTATCCAGCCAAACCCCTTTAACTTATTATTAGCTTTGCTATTTATGTTATTTATAAATTATTCTGGATTAAAGATTCAGTTCAGTGAAAGCTGTCGTTTGCTATGTGTGTGTACACTGTCTCTTTCTGTTCAGGCTGATCAGGTGTGTAGGGGTGAATGACTGCCTGCTTTCTGTTGAATTAATGATGGTATCTTTGAACCATTTATGCTGAGGGTTTTCAGTGAACACAGCCATCTGTGAGGCTTCCCTTAGGAGAGCGCCCTGGCCAACATCAAGGCCCAAACCACCTAGACGCTGTTTAATGGCACAGAAATTGAAAGTGTGCAGCTAGATCCTCAACCGCTGGCACTTGCAGTGCAGTTTGCACTGTTATAAAAGGGAGAGGCCGAAATATAATTGGGAATGCTCAACATGTATTTTTAATAAAAAGAGACCAAATTCAAAGAGAGACCAATGAGAATAAGAGACATTGCTGTTGGCTAGAGGTCTTAATGGGCTAGACCTTTGCTTCTAAGGCCAACCTATTATATAACCTAAACTATATAACAGTTATAAAGTCAAGGTCTTATTTATTGCCAAATACATTGCATTCAGATGCTTTTATCCAGAACAACCTTTCAAACTGCAGTTAGTACATAATCTAACCAATTGCAGCAATAAGAGTATTCCCCATGCATTGTTATTGGTATAGCATGGTGTGTGTTTTGTCAGGGAGAGGATTGAACCCCATTCTGCTGCATTTAGGTGGAATCGGCGCTGCTCTCGACACTGTACCAACTGCATTTGTGACATGACACCATTAATAATATACTTGCTAAAGGTGGTGGATAGAGCTGTCGAACACGCTGTTAAACTGCATCCAAAATCTACCAAATATGTTCCACTGGCTTAAGATCTGATTTATGTAATTTTTTTATATTCACTTAACTATTAATAAACCTTCATGTCCTGTGGATAGGGAGAACTGTCATCAAGCATAGCAAAATGTGATCCATCAGAATAACTTCGTACTGATTTGCAGTGAGCCTTCCCTCCATGAGGGATGACAGAACCCAAACCGTGTCTATAATAGACCATCTACTGCGAATTAGAACTACTGGACCCCTGACTCTAGGGCTCAAGCATTCAGGCCCTGCTATAGTGTCCCTCCCAATATTGTTTTACTTCAGAGTCTGATCACATCCCTCACTGATATTCTCATTCACCCGAGGAAAAGCTGCCCTTCTGTTTTTCCTTACATATCAAACTAATGCTTGAGCATCACGCTCACAGCAGGTGCACTTTTACATATCCGATTCTTCTGTCATGTGAAAACATTTAGGACACCCCAGGAAAACCATGGACATTTGATCTTCATTTTAATAGTATTGGCAGATGGAGGTAAAAGAACTACATTACTAAAACTGTAAAAAAAAAAAAAAAAGAAAAAGAAAGAATATTCTCACATTTTACTAAATGAGTGGTATCACTGTAGTCACTGTAGTCAGATCCGAAGAGCTCTCTGTTGCCTTCAGAAACAAGGCTGTAGCTGCAGATGCATCTAGGAAGGGATTGAAAGATCTCAGAACAATTAGAAATCAGCCATTCCACTGTCCGCTAAATTACTGCCAACATGGCAGGGTCAGACCAGCAAGTTCGGTCCAACAGCAGACCACAAAATGTGTGAAGATGTCTCCAACAAAATGTCTCCCTAAAATGTCATTACAGGACCTACAGGTAGCTCTTGCCACAGCTGAAGTCAAAGTACAGCATCTTCCATCAGAAAGAGACTGTACAAGTTTGATTTTCATGGGAGGTCAAAATAAAAAAATCAGAGCAAGACTGAAGTTTGCAAGAAAACATCTAGACCAAGACCAGGACATCTAGAACAATGTGCTTTGGACAGTTGGATCTTGCCCTTGGTTTTTCTTGACAGTAAGGGTTCCTGACATGACCTGTCCATGTGGCAGTTTCTTTAATAAATTGTTTTCTGGACTCACTGGATCTCTTCGAGGTGATACCACTCACTTTAACAATCAAGAGCAAACCAAACTAAATGGCTGAGGTTCACATAAGACTCCAGAAGGCTCCCCCAGCATCCTAATGGTTTTGCACCTAATTTTAATTATAGACATTTTAAATAGTATTAAATGTGGAGGTGTCCTAGCTTTTTCCTCACAAGGACACTGCATGTCTGTTAATTACATTTTACAAATGATTAAAGAAATGTCTTCACTTTTGTTAGTTTAGTTATACTCCCTCTTTTACCATCTTTTAGTAAGAAGATCAAATGTCGTTATGCGGCAAATGCAAACTCCTGCCATCTATTTCTCAATACTGAGCACTGTTAGAAGTGCCTTTAGAGGGAAACAGACCTGGTGGCAATAGAAGACGTTTGTCTGGTCTGATGAGTCTTGTTTTCTTCTACATTACAAGAATGACTGGGTTTGTGTGCAGCGTTTACCTGAGTCAGGATGATACCAGGATGCATAACAAGAAAAAGGGAGTGTGAGGCTTTGGGTGATGTTCTTATGGGAAATTCTGGGTCCAGGCATTAACGTGAACATAAAATTGTCAGTCAACTAAACACTATTGCAGAAGGGATGGCAATAGTATTTTCTAAGACCTGTTGCTTCTTATCTCCTATTTATTTATATAATGGACAAAAGTATTGGGACACCTGCTCATTCATTGTTTCTTCTTAAATTCAGGGTATTAAAAATGATGTCCTGCTTTTGTTGGAGTAACTGTTGTACTTGTTTAGCGACAAGAGCAGTAGTGAGATCAGGTCACTTGGATTAAGCAAATAATATCATAACATCATCCTGCTCCATGGCTTGCCTACAATGCTGAGCAGGTCAATAGATATTTCTATTTTACACTTTGGATTTACAACCTTATAATCTACAAAAAAACCCCCAAAAAACAGCTATTTCCACTGATAGACAAATGTGTCATTCCCTTTACTGGATATTAGAGGCATGCATCAAAACCGACACCAATGTTTTACTTTCAGACATTTACAAACATGTTAAGTGATATGGTGCCACAATGAACAGTGCTGTCAGAATCCTGCAGGAGAAAAGCATTTAGAGTGGTTGAGGCTCATAATTCGCAGCCAACAGGATTTCATGATTGTAGATTCCTAAATATTCCCATGAGACAATTCGTGTGAAACGCTAGGAACGGTTAAGGGTTGGGTTGATTTGAATTTAGCTGTCAGAGCTTGTAAGTTCCTTTGTATGAACAAAATTGGTCTTTCTCATTAGAGGCCTCAGACTTGTTATTTTTTCAGAATAGGTTTGTTTAACTGAGTCAGAGAAAGACTTACAAAGCAATCTGCTAATAAGGAAGTAGAAAACAAATGCATGATTGACATTTTGAAGAAACCAACTTTGATCCAGAAGAAGTACGTGGCTGCAATGCAAGAGATTGTTTAACCTCGGAGGAGGACATTCTTGAATCAAATATGAATTCAGTGTGGGAACAGTCAGTTTAAGGCTATTCAACTTCAAGGAGTTTAAGGGGAATTTCACTGATTTTTAAAAAATGTAAGCAGTCATTTAAAGTAGTTTGATGTGAAGAAATCATGCAGATACGTACCGCACATAATCTCAGCATTGGTAAACCACGAGTTATAAAATGAGGTTAGGAGATTCTGTTTGGCCTCATATCATCTTGCCTGTACCTTTTTACCCTGCGTTTAAAAATGTAGGCCAAAAACTTTCATTCAGAAAAGAAATCACATCAAACCGTTCTGAACTTGTTTTGCTCGAGTTTGTTTTGGAAAGCTGGAATTTATTTTTTTTTTTTTTTTGAGGTGGGATCACTGGCTACAATATAGGGCATCATACTTTCCACAAACCAGAGTTACACAAAAGACCCTTGAATGAACTATAAATATGTCATAGGGGCAGGATGGTTTGGGGCTGCTTTGTTTTCTTCAGAACGTGCATGGTATTACGGGTTCAAAAACCCTGGCTCTGACTCAATAGGCCAGATCATTTGAAGTGTGGGTTGGGGGACTTGATGCAGTATGTACGCTGCAGACGAGAAAGCCATCAAACATCTCACATCGCACACGCAAAAGGTTCAGTGAGCGATAGTGAGCAAAGTCATTCACCATCAGAGCAAAAGAAAAACATAATAGTTGCAAAATAAAAAAATATTTTTGCCACGAGGCAATGCCCGTAGTTTAGAGTAGGGGTACACTCACAGGAAAACTGTGTATTGCGCTATTCTGCACATTACCCGTCTGTCAAAAGCAATACTTTTCACTGCTAATCTTGTCAGCCCACTGGATTACACCAACAGGAGAGTTAAAGATCTAACCTTAGAACCTTAAGGTTTATTGGTGTGTTATTAATTGTCATGCAGAAGGCAGCTATGAATTATTTGGTAACAGTTTGGTAACAGGGTGAAGAACTGGAGTGTACAGACTTTAGGGGTTAAATAGATTGTAAGCTGTTTTTATTAACCATCTGTCATTTTTATGTACAGAGGGGGAATGAAAGCTGACTGTAAGCATGAAGCTTGTATTAGCCATTTTTAGTGAATACCAGATGAACTTGTTCCATCATGGTCAAATTCTACGTATAAACATCTAATACATTAAGGAGAGACAGAACTGTTGAAAGAGGTTATGCAGCAAACATAACAGAAAGACAGAAAGCGTCCATTTCAAATCCTTCAAGATAATAGTCTGTTTCCTTGGAAGCCTCATGACGGCAAAAAAAAAAAAATAAATAAAATAAAATAAAAAATCGAGTGATTGCATGGATTATTTGGTATTATGAGATGAATATCATAATTGTTTTATAGTGAACTTATTCCATTAACAGAACATAAAAAATGCCACAAATGATGTATTATATAGATTGTTTTTACTAAAGTGTATGAACGAAAGAAACTCAGAGACTGCAATACAATGTGTAGTCTTTTAGCTTTAAGCAGCTCCAGTGTTGTGCTATTAAACGTTTTGCTAGTCGACTAGCCATCCTAAAAAGCAGTTGACTAGTCATCATTACCATATTAAATAAATTTGTGGTTTGTAGCTTGCTAATAGGGGCTAATGTAGTGGCAAATTCTGAGGTAGAAAGTCTGTTTCAGTAGGTCTTAGCTTCAGACACTACCAACAGGAGTACACAGACTTTCTGATTTAAACTAAATGTTAAAATCATCACATATATCAGAATCTTACCTCTCATAGAGAATTGATTGGCTTTTTGCGCTTCCCTGCACTGTTTTTTTTTTTTTTTTTTTTTTTTTTTTTTTATCAGTCTGAGGGGAAGCTAAATGCTAGTAGCAAGCAAGGCCATCTGTACTTCACCTATGAGGCTTTCAGTGTGAGTCACAGTTAATAAATGGAAAAACATTCACTTTTGTAAAAGTTATTCCTGAATTTAGTTTGACGCTCTTCATAGTTGTGTAAACATGGTGTTCTCGAAATCTGGCTCACAAGGCTGCATTTCATCACAGTGGAGCGTATTCTGCTTAAATCGTCAATCATCAGCTCACTTTTTTTCTGCCACAGATCAAGTTGCAGTATGTTCAACTTCCGTGTACAAGCTTGGCTCATCATGTGTGACATAAATAGATAAAGAGGATGAGTAGTAATGCACAGGTATCCGTCTCCTCCAAAAAAAAACAAAAAAACAAAACAAAAAAAAAAACAGGGTAAAAAGCACTTGAGCTTTTCATTTATTGGTTTAGTGTAAAGTTTGATGTGGTACCAAACTTCAAACTTATCAAAACTAATCACATTCAGATTCCTTCTAGGACAGCTGTGAACCAGGCACTGGTGGTTCTGTGGTTTGAGCTCTGGTTTATTGTGCAGGAGGTTGTGGGTTCGATATCCAGGCCTGTGAAGTGGCCACTGTTGGGCCCCTTGAGGAAGACGCTTAACCCTCTCTAGTTGAGGGGGGTCATAGCGTGGCTAACCCTGGCTTTCTAAGTGAGAAGATGAAAAAATAAAAATGTCACTGTACTGTTAAAGAACAACAATAAAAGTGCTTAACGTAAGTCTTTTGCTTTGAATTCAGAAGAACAAAACCACCTGAATTCTGATCTTTATACATCAAGCACTACCCTCGACTGCGGCCCACAGTGCCAGGCAGTCTATTTATTAGTAATTTAGTCTAAGCGCCTCTACCTATAGGATTTATAAGGTATTTGTTTTACACTAATCTCTGTGGTAGCTGATCCTTTAAAGTAGACAATCAGAAATACATATGAACACATATGAACATTTTTGCATGAAAAATCTGTGAAAATACAATGAAAAAACAATGGTGAATCACATGGGAAAATTAAACCGTCTTCAATGTCCCTAAATTCAGCCCTAAATTCAGCCATGTCACTGTCTTCAATGTCCCTAAATTCAGCTCTAAATTCAGCCATGTCACTCCACTGCTGCGTTCTCTTCACTGGCTTCCTGTAGCTGCCCGCATCAGATTCAAAACCCTGACTCTGGCCTACAAAGCCAAGAACAGTCCAGCCTCTCCATACTTGATGGAAATGGTCAAAAGCCGATCCGCACCTAGAGCCCTTCGAGCTTCAAGTATGGCTCGGCTCGACCTGCCATCCCTCAAAATCCACGGAAGACAAGCGTCCAGGCTTTTTTCTGTCCTGGCACCAAAGTGGTGGAACGAACTTCCCCTGGGTGTCCGAACGGCCGAGTCGCTCGCTGTCTTCAAACGCAGACTGAAGACCCACCTCTTCAGAGAATACTTGGACGATTAGAGTATTATGGTCACCTTATTGTCTTGTGTTAAGTAATGTCTAAGCTTAGAGGTATCCTTTGAATTATTGGTCTATTCTAACTAGCTAAGGTTTTTCTTGGGTAAATAGCAAAGCACTTTTGTAAGTAGCTCTGGATAAGAGCGTTTGCTAAATGCAGTAAATGTAAATGTACATGTAAACCATCACTGATTTCCATCAGGAAAGTCTGGACCCCAAGTCTTATGCAACACAGTCAGGTGGAACTGGGAAAGAGTGCAGTTATGACACAGTTTCAGTTACAGCCACGCTGAACCTGTTAGATTACAAATGGCTCTCGGTTGAAGGCAGCAACATGCTTCAACATGTTCACTGTCTTTGATGCCAAGAGCTGATTCCCAAAACAAAGCTGACTGCATGGGTTTTGAAGAAGCATCTCGGAAGAATGAGGCATTTTCTTAAAAACAAGCAGTTATATCAGAGTACTTCTCTCCAGATTTACATAATGCATTCTGTAGGAAAAGGAAATTGTGGAAAGTAAATATGTGGGTGTCATAATCATGCACATTTCACGCACAATATGAATGTAGTTTATTATTCTTATAGTTTATTATGCTTTTTGTTATTGATTACTGTAAAAAAAAGTCGATACGTATACAGAATAGATAAGTATACAGCACCCTCCACAATTATTAGCACATCTGGTTAGCCTTAAAATAAATTAGAATAAAAAAACCTGACTAAGCAATCACCTGTTCCACAATTATTGGCACCCCTAACAATTCCTAATCATTTCTACTGTAGTTGATCAGGGTATCTAGAACCCTTTCATTAGTAATTCATTACTTCCTGTTTTTCTGCGGTATAAATATGACATGACACAGAGGCCTATTTCTCTTATCCACTCTCCAAAATGAGAACGATAAGAGAACACCATTCAAGCAAGGCAGATGGCAATGGGCAATGGCTTAAGCCTATATCTACAGTCAGAGGAATCAAGAAGTTTAAACAACTGGAACAGTGGCAAACCAGCCTGGACGAGGACACAAGTTCATCTTCATTCATTGCCACCACGCACAGTGAGGAGGATGGTAAGAGAAGTAAAAACGTTCTCCAAAGCTCACCGTTTTGAATCAAAGAGTAGCATCTCGGGGTCACAAAGTCTCCATAACAACCATCAGGCGCTATCTACATGCCAACAAGCTGTTTGGGAGGCATGCACGGAAAAACCCTTTTCTCACTTACAAGAATAAACGTAAACATCTGGAGTTAAGCGTTAAGCGGTACTGGGACTTTAACTGGGAGCATGTGTTTTGGTCAGATTAAACCAAGATAGAGCTTTTTGGCAACAAACACTCAAACAAAGTGGGTCTGGCGTAACACAAAAGATGAGTATGCGTAAAAAAGCACCTCATGTCCACTGTGAAGCATGGGGAGGATTGGTGATGCTGTGGGCCTGTTTCTCTTCCCAAGGCCCCAGGAACCTTGTTAGGATGCATGGCATCATGGCATCATGAAATACCAGGACATTTTAAATCAAAATCTAGTGGCCTCTGCCCGAAAGCTGAAGATGTGCCATCACTGGGTCTTTCAGCAAGATAATGATCCTAAACATGTGGCCGGATCTACACAAATGGTTCTCCAGACACAAAATCAAGCTCCTCCCATGGCCATCTGTCCCCAGACCTCAACCCAATTGACAACCTGTGGGGTGAGCTGAAGAGGATAGTGCATAATCATTAAAAAATAGTCATAAAGAAAATGATGATAATGAAAAACGTGACATTATTCCTCATCAGCAGAGTCTGGCTGAAATCCAAATGGACTTTTTTTGACTGTTGGTTCAGATTGTGTATTATATTAAGCACAATTCCTCATATCAGTTATCATACATTATCACATCATGCAATATGCCGATATCAGTCTGAAATGCTTGGAAAATGCTACATAAAGTAAAGCAAAATGTACTCACTTTCGCTCGCCTGATCTGATTTTTAATGGCATCACCGTACACCAGCTGGGGTAAAGGGTTATATTACCCAATAATATCATGTTCACTGTGGTGCATGATGGCTTTCAGGAAGAACAAACACGGGTTATCTTTTTGGTATTGAGTAACGTCAATAAAAGACAGACACATGCCGCTTAGGTAATAAGACTTTTTTTATTGATTTGGACAGACATGCTAGATCTCTGTACAATGTGAATGGAGAGCTAGCCCTGAATCAATCAGACTCGCTCTTCTGAGTCAAAACATTTACACTAGGAATGGCCTTACCCTCGTAAAGCAGGACCCAACTTACACGCAGACATTTTGCCAAGGACGGTGTGTAGTACTGTGCCAACAGAAGAATGAACAAATCACATATTCACTGCTGTTTTAGTACACACCTCATAAGGGGGCTGACTATATATATACACACATCCTGTTCATGCCAAATTATGTAGTAGCATCTCTCTACATGGAAAAGAATTCACCTGTCGGTGGAACATAAAGAACAAGGGGGAAAAGGAAACAAACGGTAAACAAAATGTCCAAATAAAAAGGCAAAGGCAAAAGGTTCATCAATCAACCAATAAATACCCTCACATCCCAGTTTTACTCTCTATTAGCAACCATTAGCATAGCGCTAAGCTGTCACTTTCTATGCCTTTTATCAACATCTGAAGGCAGCAGAAAAAGCAGGGTAAAGCTGAGATTTATGAATAGTAGCATCACAGAACAGACTTTATCTGTGCTCTTCTGGACGTGGCGTCATCAGCGGATCGGTGTGGACGTGATATTTCACAGTTGGTGCCTTTTCCCTTCAAGCGTGTGAAGAGTGTGTTTCCATAGAGCTTCTTCCTTATCTGCATGTTCAGTTCATATTCCCTTCCATTCAACAGCAAGGGTTGGGTGGGGGTTGGGGTAAGGGTGGGGGTGGGGGGTCCTAGAAGGCAGCCAGGCAAGTCATTAAACGCATTTAGAGATACAGAGCAGAGACAGTCCAGTTAGAAAGCGGTTATCTTGACTAAAAGCGGCTATATTACAGAGCAGGGCAGACGTGAGCTGGTCAAACAGTGCAGAATGAGCCACCAGTAAAATACAGTACGGAAAATTCTATCCCACTCACTGGAAATGCTGTGTGAATCGCAGCGCCATTGTACAGGTTGTTCATTTTTAGCACTCCCGCAGGAGCTACAGCAATTTCTTCATCACTCACTTTACAGATAAGCTGAGCACCCTGTGTGTGTTATTAAGCAGCTAAAGCATCAGCAATGCTCTTGGGTGGCACTAGTTTTTGGCTCATTTAAAAATCAAGGAGTAAAACTGAGTGTTTGTCACTCTCGCCATTAGTCCTGACTTATGCTCATGCAGCTCTAGAAGTCTAGGGTCATTTTGCACGGTGACCATTAAAGACATCCTGACAGGGCGTCAGACTGAAGATCTGATTTCACATCAACCTGGAAACATTTACATCTTCCTTTAAAAGTGCTTTAAAGATTCACACCAAATAAAAGTAGTGTTTGCTACCGCGCAGTGTTTTGACTTCTGACTATGGCCAGTGTAGTACTTTTTACTGGCCCTTACAGACCAGGGGTTGACCACACGGTGCCCCTGACCAAGACAAGCCTAAAAAACACCTAGATATGGCTAATTCTCATCTGCCAGCTAATCCTGTTTTAGAGAATTTCCAAATATTCATTCATCTAAAAGTAAATGACAGGCCCTATTTACAAGGAAATTTGACTACGCCATATGAACATGTGAAGGAAGGCCTACATGTGCAAACCGGTTTGTCTGTTTGTTCTTAAGAAGAGGAATGTCAAAGTTCATTATTACATGACAATTTTGAGAAATCAGCTCTGGTACTCTGGCCTTGTACGAGCTGTAGCACACCACAACGATTACAGCTGAGGAAACATCTTACAAACGTGAGAGAAAGCCTACTTAAAGTGTGCCTTCATCAGAACAGCAGACAATGCTAGGATACTCGCTCCAAATTCCCAAATATCAGAAAGGTTTCACACAGCATGTGAGAGAAACTCGTGAAGAACTGTACAGGAACATACAAACCAGGACTTTCACCAGTATGTGACGAAGAGAGTCTCTAAAATGACATGTTGGAGCCTAGGGCATCTACAGTGGGTCTAGATCACTCAAGTACACCGAACACACTCACGAAACCTTAAAAAAAAAAAAAAAAAAGGTGAAGTCTGGACGCAGTGCATTAAGTCACAGGTGTAGGTAAGCATTTATATGGACACCTTCAACGTTGTGTACACATACACCATCTGACATGACTCTAGTGGAATAAAAGCATTAAAACAACAACCGAAAAGAAAGTCTTGCATGCAGGCTTGCTTTGTATTTTCATCCAGTAATTATTGTTCAGGTCTCCCGTCTGTTACAGTCTTGTCTCTTTCCATTTAGAGCATTTCCTTGAATATAAAAAATACAAAATAAAAGAAAACAAAAACCCTACCGCTCTACTTAAAAAAAAAAAGTGGACACGTTTGGACGTTGTTGATTTTGTTGGATCTTTTTTTTCTCATTTCAAAATTTTCAGACTTTTTTTTTTGGCAATTTCGTTAATAAAGTACTCTATTTTACAACTGAAACGAATGTAACACTGTTTCCAACCAGTGACCCATGGTCAAATGTGAGTGCCAAATATCCAAACTTGAAAACTCAACTGGAAGCTAACCAATAGGAAGCAACACAACAAGCATGTGGTGTAAATGAAGTTTGCCTGGTTGGCTGTGGGCCATTAACAGGAACAGCCCCCTTCAGTGGTAGGGGGCTCCTGCGGTTTGTCCAGCTTGATGTCAATCACTGTGGAAGATCGTTAAGGAAGACACAATGGCAATTATCAAAATTTACTGTCAGCATTACTGCATTTCCCACTAGTTCCACTCAATCACTCACAACATTACATGAAGCACAGCTCAAGCAGTGCAGAACCAGCATTCTCATACACAGCTGAGCTGGTGAACGAACAAGTCATTATGGGTCATGATGTCACACATTCAATAACTGAATATTGTAATGTCCTATTCATTATAGAAAAGCCCTTAGGAGTTTACTGTTGTGTTGCCGCCTGGTTTTGCTGAGTGTGATGTCACAGTGCAGGGTGGTGAAGAATAATCACTTCATTGTTTGTGCACAGATTGTCTGTCTCTCAACGAAAGACAAATAAGCTGGAACTTGAGATTTGTGTGTACAGAATGTCTTCTGTTTAGTTAGTGTAGTCTTCTACTGGCTCACCGAGGAATAGTGTCAGACACAATGGCTGTAATATATGAAACACTGTTGACCCCTGGAGGCAGCAAGGCTCTGTGCATGCTGAGGTACTGCAGTGTTTACTCTCACACAGTAGGAGGCACTGCATCCACAAGCATAAGACTGAACTAAAGTCTGCTGTAGAACAGGTTAAACTCACAAAAAACAATCTCCTGCAAATTGACTATTTCAAGACTATTTATCTCAATATCAATTGGCCAAATTTGTACAATGTAAAAACACACCTATGTATTTCTATAATTCTTGATCACTTGTAATTTAATGCAAACCAAACTCTACAGCTTCCTCAGAATAGTGTATAAAATAGACAAAAAAAAGCATCCAGTAAGCAGCAGTTCTGCTGATGGAAAAATCTTGTTAATGAGAGGTCAACAGAGAATAGTCAGACTGGCTACAGAAAGAAAGGCTACAGTAACTCAGACAACCGCTCTGAACAACTACTGTGAGCAGGAAAGCATTTCAGAATGCACAACACGTCCAACTTTGCGGTGAAGGGCTACTACAAAATGAAAGTGCTCCTGAAAACATTCCAACATGGGCCAGAATCTCCAAGTACTGTTTAAAACCCCTTGTGAAATCCATGACACAAACGTTACATATATAATAATAATAATAATAATAAAATGGAATTATGTGGCTCATTGACATTCCTAAAATATTATTATAAATTTTCTGATAGAAGGACACTATCAAAATCGTTTGCTTATTATAACCATTTCCTTTCCCATTTTCTTCAGCAGTAAAACCACAATTTCCAATAGAAATTCCATGAATTTTTCAAAATTTCCAGCATAAATGAGTTAGCATGTAAATGCCTGTGTACAGAAATGTACCGACTCAGATTTCTTTACAGTAGTGGGTGATAAGAACCAGGGGTGTGTACAATGCATATGTAACCATTTCATTTACTTTACAAAAAACAGCAGATGTCCTTAATTTTGTAAAGTTAAAAACGGTCATTTATTGTAAATGTGAAAAATTAAGTCTTCTTTGGGGACTATTTTGCCTTACACCACCCTACATTTACCACTCATAAAACAATGTCTCACGAATCAGACAGTGTATTTCTAAAAATGTATTGTAATACCTTTCTGTGATGTAGCTTTTAGAGACTGGTTCCCATCCCCAGCACTGTGAATAACTTTGCCTTTCTCTTAAAAGGTGCATTTCACATCAAACTCCTCTGAATGACTCTGTTTACACCCTAATGAATTAATTATGCTGACATTTTGAAACATCTGTGGAACTGCTGGTTAGCTGTACACATATATGAATTAATTTTATGCCTTTATGTGCCTCTGAAGTCTAACAAAGACAGCAGCCAGTGGCACTCAATAAACAGAGATAAAGGTGTAGCAAGGCCGCCATCAAGCTTGCCTGTAATGGTCTTCGTGTCCAGCAGCAGCTGTAATGGTAAATGCAGCTGTCCCTGGGGGACTTCAGCAGGCGATGAGAGTTTCAAGGACACAAATATTATCAGTCAGAGAAGCTGGAAATGATTCACTGCTTTGAATGAAGTGTGATGTGTTTTATTTGCATTCATGAATAAATGTGCATGTGTGTCTGTGTGTGAGTGTTTGTGTGTGTAGGCGGAGGTTAATGTAACTGGTCTTTGGGGATTCCAGATGTACCTGCCACATAGACAAGCTTTTAAAGGGAACACCACCAATATTGTACAACAGACACACAAACGCGCACAGGTTAGGAAATGAAAGGAAAGGGATTCCTCCACAGTATAAATTTGCAGTTTTTTACCTGTCAGCAGGTGGATATTCTGCTCCCTCAGTTACACATATGCAGGTTTTTGTGTCCTGTTATTCATTTCCATTCCAGAAAAGAAGGGCCCTCCCAGACATCCCCCTCTGGGAGGGGAATGAAAGTACAATGTTTCGGAAGACAGAGGTCTCATTACGCCAGGCATCAAGCCTACACATCATTCCACATTAAGAACATCATACCAACCATCCAACATGGAGGTGGTAAGGTGGCAGTATGGAGATGCTTTGTGGCTGAAAGATCTAAGCAACTTCAGATCCAGACCAGAAGAAGGTCACGTCAGTAGTGTGTGACCTAAAGCTCAAATGTAAAATAGAGGTAAGCAGGAGGGGGTAAACATTTTTTCATAGTACTGTACATATGATACCAAAAAATGTAAAACTGAGTGCTGATCTCTACTCTTCCCTAGGTTTGACCTAGATAACAAACTGATCAAAAACTCCCTGTCTGCACATCCACGTGGACAATGCAGTGGAATTAGAAGAACTCTAAATAGTGACCACAAATCTTCCTCACTGTCTGCTCCCCCTCCGGCAGTAGGCACCTGCCAGCGTTCAGGAAACCAATTTGTTCAGAAAGTACTTGAGACAAACTTAAGAAGCCTTAAGGAGAGAACAGGCCCACGAGTACTCGCACACACATAAGGCTTGGGGCAATATTCGGCAATACTGAATGTACTATGCAATATTTCATGAATCTCATTTATTGGTGTGAGACAAATATTGAGCCAGCCTTGTGTGCTCAAATGGGCTGGTTTTCCATACCACTGTAGAAAACCTGCAGCTATTCTAAACCTCTGAAGTATAAATAAACCAAAATCTAAAGTGTAAGTAAATGTAAATGTAAATGTAAACCCCAAATGAATCTAAATATATATATCTATCTATATATATATATATATATATATATATATATATATATATATATATATATATATATATATGTATTAATGTCGTATTTACAGTGTTTTTGAAGTTTCAATTTAGTTCTGACATAGTTTTGACATAGTAGAGAAGATGGCATATCTATCTATCTATCTATCTATATATATCTATATATATCTATCTATATATATATATATATATATATACACACACACACACGCCGATCAGGCATAACATAAGCACCACTGACAGGTGAGGTAAAAAGCATTGATTATCTTCATCTACAGTGGCAACTGTCAAGAGGTTGATATATTATGCAGCAAGTGAACAGTCAGTTGTTAAAGGTGATGTATTAAAAGCAGCTAAAACAAGCAAGCAGAAGAATCTGGGCCACTTTGACAAGAACCAAACCGTGATGGCTGGAGGACTGGGTCAGAACATCTCCAAAACATCAGGCAGGTCTTGCAGGGATTTTCTGGTATGCAGTGGTCAGTAACTACCAAAAGTAGTTCAAGAAAGGAACACCAGTAAACTGGTGACAGAGTCATGGGCGCCCAAGTCTCATTGAGGTGATCCATGGAGGCCCCACCTCACAACTTACAGGACTCATAACTAATAACTCAACACATGACCACACACACATACAATGCAAGGTACAGGACCAAGGCTTTAACATAGACCATTAATCAGATACATACACAAACACACACACACAAATTCACACATCTCAGCTACATCATACTGCACAAGATAAAGTGCTGACAGATCTAAAATCCAGCATCTGTTTAGTGGAAAAACTCATTAGCAACATAATCAATACCCAGGCAGCAGAGATGAGCTAGGCTAACTCTTCAGCTCTGCTGGTGTTTTCTGCAGCAACACAAATGGCTTTTAAATATTCATGTTTGTTTGGCTTCCCCGTGGACTGTGTTCTTCCTGGTAAGTTGTATGTCTGTGTGTGTGTGTGTGCGCGCATGTGTGAATTGGAGTGAAAGGAGGTCTTTAACCAGAGTGAATGCATTTACCTATACAGTAAATGAAGCAGGTATCTCATATCCTTATAATAACTCAGAAAGTGTGAGTCTTCTTCTAGGGCAGGTGCTGTGGAAAGAGTTAGTCTATCTCTCTGTTCCTTTTCTCTCTTTTTCTCTTCTCCAATACTTGTCTCCTTTCTTCTTTCTCCTCCACACCTTTCTTTTTCTTTCAACCCCCTCTACCTCTTACCTCACCCTGTGTTTTTCTTTCTACCTCCCCCTCTCCACCCTACCCCGTCCATTTCACCCTCTCTCTCTCTGGATCGATACTCAGTGGAGTGCAATAACAGCATGAGGCCTCAGTGCCATTAAGACTGCACACAGAGCACACACAGACAGTCAGGATGGGGTAGCTGTCAGCCAGGCCGCTACATCACTCTGACAGAGCATCATAAAGCGCGCACACACACACACACACATACACACACACACACACACATTATACTGAAGCCTACCCCTAAAAACACACATCTTCGCACACGTACAACATATTTAGGTATGTTTTGGTTGCCCCCAAGGTAAGCCAGATCTTGCTAGCACTAGCATACAAAGTATTTTCCTCTGGACTCATTCACATATATTTAAAAGCAGGCTAATCAGGCTATTCCAACTTGTCGTTGCCATGTGATGCAAGCAACACTGCACATTTAAAAAAAAAAAAACATTCTTTACAAACTCTCCAGATGCAGCAACTCAACACATGCAGCTGTTTACTCTGGGCTTTAAAAGTTTCACGCTGTGCGTGAGAAACCATGCGTCACTAAAGGTCTTGAAGGATACACCAGTCATGTCTTTTGACCTACAAGAAACTACGGACGCATTTCTCAGCTGTATTCTGAGGGGGCTTACAAAGTGGAACAGCCTTCAGTGTTCATAACTCCTAAGCACTCAAACAACTTTGGGCCAAAAGACATTGACTGACTTGAAAATAATTTAACCAGGAAAATCAAGCATTAATTCATTCATTTGTACAAGAAGGCACTGACAGAAGTGTCATTTAACTATTGATACACAGCACAAGTCTGTAGGTTACTTAAAGACCCTAAATGAAGCGAGAAGATGTTGCTGCTTTGGTAAAAAAAATCTGACGCTACTGCTTTTCCAGGCCTCAGCCAGTGACCTTTCACAGCTGAAACCTGTCTGAAACTCAGCGGTTCATTTCTCAGCAGTGTGAAAGGCCTACACAAATGCCACGCAGCGATTTCTTAAGGTTACCTCAGCTCTCTGCCAACACAGTGACACTTTTCTGAGCTAGCGTAGTGGTTGTTCAGCAGTAGCTCCATGACATGCACTGGCCTCACTTGAAAACAATGCTCAGGTTAAAAATATTTTAATGCAAATGAGACTCGCAATCTGTTTTTTTTTTTTTTATGTGCCCATTTGGAGCTGAATGCCCAAGTTAATGCCGGAATGGTGAATTTACTGCCAACGCTGCACTATAATGAGGAAATGGACATCCAAACCATCAGCATGCCAGGTTCTCTTCGCATAAATTACAAATCAATTCAATGAGAGAACTTCAGATGCTACAGTAGATAATATCTCTTTGCTCATGCTCACAAAAGCCTTCAGTAAAAACATGCTGGCAGAGGCCGAAACAGAGAATATGAGCTGAGCCACAGCTCTCTGCGCTTAAAACAAAAAGCTGCTGTAAATTAACAGCCAGTTTTTAAATATTAAAATAGACTCCTGTCTCTATATATTTAAAACAAACTGTCTGCAAAATTACCAGTCAGTTTTTCAACAGTATTCCACTGTTTTCCTACATGTGCTTCCTGTAAAACTAATGCACTGTGGGGTCATACAATACGGAGAAGCAGTACCTTTTGCTACACCTTTATCTTCTACATAGATTACTGCATGCCATTGTAGTGTGATGGATGTATTCACGCTTTACATTGCGTGAACAAATCTTTACAAATGTACCAAAAAAAATGCTCCCAAGAATTATGCTACATTACCTTAAAGCAGAATTATGGACATTGGCATTTCTTGCTCCTGTGCTCCCCCTATAGCTGGGAGGTACACTTTGAGCCACCACAAAAGGACACAATTTCTGGACAAGTTGAGAGCTGATATCCTGAGCCTGTAGTAGCAACAATAGACATGCCATTCTCCCTATTATAGGTCAGTGAAGCTGTTATTTTAAAGGATTATGCTCCATAATGCTGCTTTAATAATGTAATTTAATAAGGCTCTCCTATAACGTTTTATTTTAGGCATGAGGCATGATATGTATCTTCCTATGCTACCATTCAAATCACTTGTCAGATTACTACTTGTTTTTGTTTGATACACAATATTAACTTAATGAGTATATATATATATATATATATATATATATATATATATATATATATATATATATATATATATATATATATATATATATACACAGCTGTATCCTGTGGTATCTGGCACCAATACATTAGAAGATTGGAGAACGTGGGGCCTCCATGGATCACATCAAAGAGCCTTGGGTGCCCATGACCCTTCCGCTGGTTCATTGGTTGTCCTTTCTTGGACCACTTTTGGTAGGTACTCACCACTGCATACCAGAAAAGCCTAATGCCCTATGTTCTCTGACGCAGTTGTCTAGCCATGATTAGCCACAATCTGGCCCTTGTCAAAGTGGCTCAGATTCTGATGGTTCACTTGTTGCCCAATATATCCACCCCTCAACAGATGCCACTGCAGATGAAAATAATCAATATTTTTCACTTCATCTGTCACTAATGTTATGGCTAATGGGAGTCTGTATATGCATATTTAATTGTATTTATTTTTTATTTGTTTTATAGTATTCAATTGTTCTTTAATTATGTAGCTAAGCCTATTTCTAAATGGATTCACCAAAAAATAGCTTTAAGCTAAAAAGTAAAAAATAGAATTTTACTTTGTGTACATGTTATGAAAATATCCTAACACACACACACACACACACACACACACAGAGAAAACCAGTAAACAAAAATACATTTGAAGACAGAGTCACTCAGTGACTCACTTAATGTGATGCCATGGCCTGCTTTTACAATTTATGATCCTCTGTCAGTGTTTGGGCATAACACCTCTCTGCTGTGGTGTTTTCATCTACTGCCACAGTTTGCACACAATGAATCAACACAAGCCTCCTAGCTACAGGACTGGGAGAGTATTTCACTACACTAGCATGAGAGTTCAGAGAGTGAACAGAAGGGGAAGAGTGGGAGTGTTCCTGTCTGATACTCCACTGCTGCAGGATCTGAAAGTTCAGAGTGGAACACAGGGATCTTTACAGCACTGAACAGTAAACAGGTGGAGGAGATCTGAACATTTACGGCTTATAAACAGCAGATTTCACCTCAGCAGCTTAGTGTTACATCGTGAACAAACTGAATGTATACATACATGGAAACATATCTGAAGGAAGTGCTTTTTGGTAGACTTAGAGTGCCCTGGAGATTCAGTTCTGTGCTAGCAGAAGACGTTATCATAAAAGGAAACTAATGCCAGGTTATCTTCTGTTTGGCATGAATGTAGAACTTATTTTTGCTTAAATAAATACTCTTTCTCCTTGTTATTCAATCTAATCTCAATATGCTGCACCGGTATCAGACAGCTGATAACCACAATCAGTACATTTTACAGTGTTTCCTTGTGCTCAGGAAACCAACAGAAAACCTTGGACTTGAAACACACTCGTAACAGTAGCCAACAGGCAGGAGCCTATCATTTTGTGCTGAAATTACAGTCCTTGGTAAAGGAGCCAAGGCTACAGATGCGGCTGATTGAGACCAGGTTGAAAAACACTGGAGGGTTCATTAGGTTGATTCTGCAGTGTTGAGTAACATGCACAAGGTTCGTACACTCTCATGATTAAAAGGATACTGCCCTCTTTGCTCGTCTCCTGCATGCTCTCCATTCCAGGAAGGGCAGCGGCCACACGTCGAAACAGCTGGAAAAAAGAGAAAGAGAGAAAACAGAGAACAGTGAGGCACACACAGTCTGTTACTAAAGGCCTCTTTTTTGCTTTTATCATCATCTGGGCTGGAGTCCTCTCTTCACCTTTGAGCTCCAACAGATCACTCAGCCACAACACAGCCACACACACAGGTACATACTCTAAAACTCTGTAATAATTTTGACTATTTTCATTTACAGCGCAGGTGTCACAGGACAGTCAAGATATTGGAAGCAAGTGCAATTGGGTTTTATTGGAATCCATAAAGAAAATAAACAGAGAAAGACAAAAACAAATACCAGGTCCAGGAGCAACAGATAAGCTAGGCAAAGACTGAAAGAACAACTGGAAACATGCTAAACAAACAGTAACTACAGAAACTAAAGAAACTACAGGTGAACAATGCCCAAAAACACAAGAGCTCAAACAAACCACCACAACAAAAGAATGAAAAGGAAACAGATATACATCTAGAAAGAACAGGGAACACGTGCGGACATTGTAGAGGGCGGGGTTGCACAAGAAACACACTACTGAACAGGTAGGAATGGAGGAAATAAAGGTGTAAACAAACAGAGCACATGGATCAGGAGCACATGACAAGCGTAAACAGGGCAAGACAGGGCTACACACGATATATTAAAATCTAAATATTAATACATCTAATCAGTGTTTTACTACACACACACACACACGCACACACACAAGAACAAAAGCAGAGCCTTCACTGTTAAAGGTATAAGTTCCCTGAGGAACATTTGGAGTTTCTTTTATATGAAACTGTGGAGGAACCTCTTAAGGTTCTTTGAGGAACCTTCAGGAAAAGGTTTTCAGAAGAAAAGGGTTACTTGAAAGTTCCCCAAAGCACCTTATGTATACATAACATGAGAGTGAGTCTCTCATGTGTTTATCATGTGTATAAGCTGACCAACAGCTGACAGACCAACCTGACCAAGGTCTGAGAAGCTTTGAATGAATTTTTTTATTAAATCCGTTACAGTATATATACCTCTTGAACTTGGTAACATACCTCTAAAACTCACTGAAGCTGTCAATACAGAATGTAAATCAAATGTAAATGTAACTAATTACATAACAATGTCATTAATCCTGCTGCAGTGTAATTACATTTAGATAGTGTAGCAGAACTATGATAACTCAACACTTCTAGGCCAAGACACTCTGCACTGAAGGAAGTGAGAGAGGGAAAAAAATAGCTGAGGTTTTCTCTTCCGCTCCGATGCAGGTGTGCCTTCTTAAGGATATAAATAGAAACCAATTCCCATGCAAAGCCTTTCTATCTGATTCAGACCTAAACCAGCTTTCAGTCGTCCATGTATCAGATGAGAAAGAGACAGCAAAAGGCACTTACAGCAGCTTTTAACTTGTTGCTCTTTGAGATGCGAATAGCAGTGTGATAGAAAATCTCCTGACAGGACGCACTCCCTGAAACAGTGCTCCCGTACCTGAACCTCCGCTAATAGAGCTTCTCCACTCAACCGCCCTGAGAAACTGCAGGAGAATATAGAATAATCAATCTCGCTCTGTCCAAATCCCAGCAAAAAGGCCAGTTAGCGCATGCATCCACTCCAGTCTCCTTACTTTGCATCATCAATCATACTGGACTAGCCAGGAGAGCACTGGACAGTGGACCATTAGGCAGAGAGAGGCAAAAAAAGGCTATTTTGTTAGCTACCTCCAGGCGATTGCTTTTGATGGGGAAAGACAAAGAGAACCATAAAGCATGTTTTAATGTGGATGGAACAAAGGCCGGAATGTGATCCATACCAATTAGGTACCAAACACAGACATACATGAACAAGCTTCGGGAGTGACTTGAAAAAAAACAATACATTCTGAGTACAAATGCACAGAGCTGGGCAATATGATGCTATTTTATTGTATCGTGATCATTTTCTAAGCGTATGGAGGATACTGTTAGTGCTCAATAAACACTGATCAGCTGCAGGTTTCATTACTAACAGTGTAATTAGACTAGTTTAATTACATGAAGAACAGCAGATGTTGAATAGAAATCACTGCCGAAAAACCCACAATGGTCGGTAAAACTGACAAAAGTAATAATAAATAAAAACTGACTAAAAATCAATTAATTAAAATCAGACATTGCATTTGAATTTGAAATAAAACTGGCCTGGACAAAAATGATGGTACTCTTAGCCCTTACCTTTAATATGTTCGCCAATTTTTTTTTTTAAGGTATCTCCTTAGCTTTCTGTGGTCAATGTTCAGTGTGGTTTACACACTTCTACCAAACAGGACAGTGACTACCTTTCACCGTTTAAATAGGCAGACTGACTGATTACAAGATTAAACACACCTGTGATGCTAATTACAAGACATACCTTTTGTCAGATTCAAGTTATTTTGGTGACCACCGTGGGTTCTTATTTCTGTAATGGAAGGGGAACAAACAATTCTGTCCACATATATAGCTATTAAATTGAACATGTTAAAGAATAACACACATAAAAGGTGTACCTGTAAAATACTAGGTCAAATTCAACACTACTTTACTAAACAATGTGATATCTTTCACTGCCTTGAATTGCAAAACAAGAAAATAACATTAATTATTGAGCCCTTTATTTTAAGTAAGTTAAAACTACAGAAGATGCTAACTAGAAGTCACATATTGTTACATATACAACATTTACTGTATATACAACTGGCCTCCCTACCTGTGAATTAGAAACCAATTAAATTTCTGGATTAGATCTGCTTAGTTCAAGCACCAGTAGTCATACTGTGAATCTGATGGAAAACGCAATGTGTGGCGCAGATCTTACACTGTCCATTCCTCAATACCTTATATATCTTTCCAGAAGTGAAGTATGGGGGTGGCTGCATAAACGTTGTAGGAATATTTATCCTCAGTTAAAATTTAATAATGGCTGGATTGGGCAAAACACAGAGAAATACCAAAGATTAAGCTGCTTCCGTCTGCTAAAAACACTAAAGCAACACAGGTACATTTATATTTACATTACAGGTGAAGTTAAACAAAAAAATAAAAATAAATAGGGGCTCATTCACCAACCGTTCTTAGGAAGAAATTTCTACTTAAAACCCACTCAAGTTCTCATGAAGTTTCTGATGTTTACCAATGTTTTCTTATTTGAGATTTGTTCATATTACAAGACAGTGGGACAATTCTGCAGTTTAAACCATGCCTTTCCTCAGGAACAAATTAAAGAAAATTCTTAGGAAGATATTGGTGAATTAGGCCCATCGTTCTCTACGATGGTTGAAGTCAAAGTCCAGAATTGAATATGTGAGAATCTGTAAATGTCTGTGAACGGTGGTCCACAAGCATCATTCTAACAACCTGAAGAAAAATCTCAAAGTAATGCTTGGATGGAATTTATGCTACTTAGAATTGAGGGCTGTTTTGAGAGCAAATGGAGGCTCTGCCCAGTATTAGTATAGTGTAAACACTTTGTACCTTCATTTTTTTTGTCATTTTGACATAATTTGAATCTGGCAGCTGTTCTTCCTTTTGTGTGAAAATATCATGATTAATGGGCCAATAGAAATGCTCGGAAATGGCTTGGAATAACATGTAAAGTTGCCATTTTGGAGATACAAGGTTTTTGTGCGACAACGACCATATACACACACTCACTTACCAACCCTGGAACTGGGTTGATGTAAGTGGTGTCTGAACATAAGGCAATACAGTGGGAGCTGTGGATCTTCATGGGTCTAGACCTGTGCTGTTGCTATGTCAATGGCCTAATGAGCAAGTGTCCTTGGTGGAGGACAAGGACCTCCCCTGACCCCCATGGCTCCAGTGTTGGCAACTGCTTGCTGCTGTGTGGCTTGGCCCCTCCCCAGACCAATTTATACATAAAAGCGAAAGTGAAAGAGAGCGAGAAAGAGAGTATGTAAGTGTATATATATTGAAACATAATCCTTTCTCCGTTCAATAAGGACAGGTAGACTCAAGCATATCAGTGATATTGCAGCACTTTTTACACACAATTTTAAAATCACATTCAGCCAGGAGCATATTGCACTGATGGAATCAATACTGGGGCTAACGCTCTGCAATTACCTCTGAGCTGTAATCCGTTTAGCTGATTTTGCAGGTGTTACAGACCGCAGCTAAATAAGTACATTTCACTATTGATTGCAATCTTGTCCCACTCATGAAGCCGATGCTACACTGTGCATACTGTGAAAACCCAGTCAACAAACATGCACTGTAGTCCAGTGGCAACCTGCACTGATAAAGGCCCAATAAAAAACACACTGGGCTATGCAGAGCAGGACACTATGCACAGCTAACGAAAGAATATCAGCCTGAGTGATAAAGCTCGCATTCATACGCCCTATAAAGGCCAGTGTCAAGGAGTCAATAGTACAGGAGTTTAGTCAGCACCGAGTAGTATCTGCAGTGGAGTAGCTGGTGTCAGGCGTGCGTGTCGGTTGTGTTTGGATCTTAGCCACTGCTCTTTATGCGCTTACTGCTGAACTACTGAATAAAGCAAGTGCTCAATCGATGAAAACAGTGTGTCTGCTTGAGCTGAAGTAGGCCCAACATCGATCTATGTCTAATTCTTGATTTTGTAGCATGACTGCTCATGTTTGGGTTATAAATTTAGAGCCAGTGTCATTCATATTTATCTTCAAAACTTTCCATTTCATGCTTATATCAAAAAACAGTAGTTTAGTTTACTATATTCAATATTAATGTACTCAAAAAAATAATATATATATATTCAGTATCTCTACATATTCAATTTTATATTGTGATATTTTAGATTGTTGATATTTCTTGATGTTTATCATTTATATTTTTAGCCATCCTGTCTTTTTATCTTGATTTTCTTTTTGACCCAACAGCTGTCAAAGCATTTCACTGCTAGTTGTTGATCAAGTGAAGGAAGGAAGTAAAAAAAATAATATATATATATAAAAGTTCTGGAAGCTCTAGGGATTTTTCCTATATTAGATCTCAGTAAAAATCTACAAAAAGCACCGTTTGTGTTTGTCCTGGTCATCAGATTCATCATCAATTATCATTTTTTTAACTGAAATAATACACTGATTTTATATCCTGATATCTAACATTGTTCATTTACATATCTGCTGATGTCATCACATAAACATTCATACCATGTAGGAACTGTGACTAGATTTAACTGCATTTGCATTTTAAACAATTGTAACATTTGTAGAGGGTTACAAATGCAGCACAATGCATTAAATACATTGTTGCATAATAAACATTCTGCTCATGTGGATGACATAAATACATCATCAAATATAGGTTTGAAATATTGCCAAATACAAACTTGTATCTGTCTGATACTGATATTTTTCAAAGCAGGTATCTGCGGATACTGATATGATTCTGGCAGCACAGTGTGCCAGAACAAATATAATCAGTTCCTGTAATCTGAATAAAGGCTTAGGTCATAAAAAGAATACTGTGGAAATCTGGGATTATTTTCCATACTATGTTGAATGGTCCATTCTAGATGCCCTGTGGATACTCACCTGACATTCAACTGAATATGTATTAAAACCGAACTGTAAGCTGAATGTAAATGATTGTCTACTGAATGTAACCCTACACTTAAGCTTACCCTAACCTTAACCTAAACCCTAAATCTAACTCTAGACCAACCCTAAAAGGTTAAAGGGTAAGGGTTAGGGTAAGGGTTGCATTTAACAGATATTCAGTTAAATGTTAGCTAAATGTCAGGTGAGCATCTACGGTGAAGCTATAATGGTCCATCCAAGTAAATTGGTTTCATCCAAAATTGTTACCATAATTGTATTTATTATATAAAAACACAATTATCTAATATTTAAAATGAGTATTTGGTCTAATGTAGAATTTTCTACATGCAAGCTAAAAGTAAACAGCATGTCCACCCTCAATACTCAGTATCAGCAAGTCTCATATCCTCTCAGAACATTTGATAGCAAGCGTGTGGAGGCAGGGCTTAGTGAGGAGTGGGAAGGGTGGAACAGAGCCAATTACAGACCTTTCTGCTTTGTACCTTAACACAACAACCAGTGGGAAGTGGAGATGTCAGCATTCAGAACCTACACATTTACATGATTATTTTTACCGCTACCATAGTAAATAACATCACAATAAGTCTTTTTCTGAGTATGTGGGAAAATATGTAACAAACTGATGTCTTTTGACCTTATTGCTCTTTAAAACTCCAGAAATAGTGTAAAAACACTTAAGAACTAAAAGGAAATAATTAAGGATGTTTAAAAGTAGAACATTTTAGCAACCACAGAAAGGCCACAGGATCAGTACAAAGACAGACTTGCACCAGGATTTTGAAAGGGAGTGTTTCATGCAGACACAGTGTGTGATGCAGCTAAATCTGGGACTAATACGCACTCTTCAGCCCACTCAGTAAACAGCAGAGGAGCCACAGAGAGCGAGAGAGAGAGAGAGAGAGAGAGAGCTTTTCTCCACGTCAGTGCTGCGTCTCTTCCGCCCCTGCGCTTAGTCATCCTGACTCACTGCTTTGACTACACCTCAGACGGCAAAACCGAATGAATGTACACTGTTCTTACACACATTTTCCTGTCGGCTGAGTGGAGGGATTACATTTTAAGCCTAAACCTAATCCTAACCCTAACCCTGTTTCTACTCCTAATTAAAGATAAAGGGGTATATTCAGATACAACCGAACCACAATTTACAACTAAACCACAAACAGGCAGGTCTGTAGATCACTTAAATGCCCTTTTAATTTCCTGTTAGTAATCATGACTGACTACAGCTGATTGCTTCTCTGTGCCTACATAAAAAAAGGTTTATTTAATAGCACTCAATAAACCAAAACACAGTACAATAGGAAGATCCAATGAAGTCACTGCAGACCGCAGAAAGATGGTAGATTGATGATGTAGATTTACACAAGTCAGGAAGGTCTCTTGGAGCCATTTCTAAACAATTCTGGTAATTAGGTCCAAACTGTCTCCCTCAAATTAGAGGAATTTGGTTCAGAATGTCAAAAAAAACTCAAGAATTCCAAGAAGTTACAGGCCTGCCATGAACTGGAAGCTACAAAAACACCGCTGAGCTTTACACGGCCATGTACTGAGAGACTGTCGACATTCAGCCCCAAGAACACTGTACTGTTAGTGGTCACAGCAGGGCTATTTTGTAACCAGTGGAACAGGTACATTGCACAAAATGTATGGAATAAGGAAAATGGTGGACTACCTTAGAATTTCAGCATACCCTTAAAGCATCAGCTAGATGAAACTTGGACACAATTGGGTGTTCCAACAGGACAATGACCCCCAACACACACTAATGGTGGTGGAATGGTGAAAGCAGGCTAGCATTAAACTTTTGAAAGGTCTTCCAAAAGTCCTGACCTAAACCCTATTGAAAATATGTGGTCAGGTCCATGACAAGGAACCAACAAAAAGAAAAGTGGTCAAATATCCAATCAGAAATCTGCCACTGATGGCTAGTCAAAGGAACATTGACCAAATGTTTGTTAATTTTAATTCCAGAAACTGAAATTTGTGCACTACATTTTTTGTATACTGTACATTAATTATGCCCTTAGCAAAGAGTTAAAAAAATATTTGCCTACGACAAATGTATGGCAATTTATACTAAAAGGATTCAGTGTTATCCCAAAGCCAGTACTTCATGGTCTATGTACATTTAGAAGGAACTCACCTGTTTGACGTTGTAGCCCGTTTTGGCGCTGGTCTCGATGAACATCACGCTCAGCTCTTTAGCCCTCTGCTCTCCTTCCTCAATTGTGATCTGCCTGTGAAAGCAAAAATAGACCGCGTACTTCATCACCAACTACACCTAAAAAACATAAATCGTGTGAAGCTCAGGTCAAAATTTTCAGCAAAACCATTCTTTTCAGAACAACATTTAATTGTTTCCCTCGCCCGTTCTTCCATTTTTCACCCTGTACCTGTACACCACGCCCTATGACTTCAGTGTCAATGCTTGAACAACTACTTAAAGCAGCCATGTGCAAATTTGTTCATAGTTGTGACATCAAAACCACTATGAATTAAAGGTGGGCTCCCTTTATGGCCAGTGAACAGCAGCACAATGAAATTCAACCTCTGCTTTTAACCAATCCCTAATCGTGAACACATACTCACAGTAGTGAATAGGGCAGTGAGAACACACACTCAGAGCAGTGGGAAGCCACCTCAGCAGCTGGGGTGCATGCATTGCCCAAAAGGTACCTCAGCCATGAATGCTGAGGGAGGAGAAAGCACTGTTTCTTTACTCCTCACTTCCTGCTGAGTGACGCCTTATTTGGAGTGGTCCTTTTGGGATGAAATAAACATTCATCAGACTCTCAGTAACACATCAACACCATTGCACTGATGTAGCAGCATCAAAACATCCAGTAGATCAAGAGACTTTTACTGAACACTTCTCCAGAATTCAGCTGTTCTTCACTTTATTTAGAATGTCCAAGTTCAGATCTGTAAATGTTGCCCTTGGAAATCACTAAACATCTAACAGGTATCTCAACATCCTCAGGATGCTATTACAGACCTGCTGCTTTTTACAATTCCTGCTGGAATTGGATTAGGCTACAATTAGGGTGAAGGTTTTGGGCTGAGGAATAATGTTTTGGGTTGAGGTTAAAGTTAGGATTAGGGCCAAGATGATGTTTAGGGGTTGGTTTTGGGTTGAGATTAAGATTAGAACCAGGACCAGGATGATGGTTATGGTTAGGTTTTGGTTAGGTTTAAGGTTAGGATTAGGGCCAGGGCTAGTTAGTTAGGCTAGCTAATAAAAGTAACATATTAAGTCTACTTGATGTAACATATCAACAGTAAATGTACTTAATGTCAATAATGCTTCAATAGAGCATATTCAATATATAAGATATAATATATTTACCTCACTGTATTCAGATGCTTCTGTACTGATACTGTATTGATATGTTGTTGATGTGTTACTGATACTTTGTAAAGAAGTTTATTAATCATCTCCAAAGGACCACTAAAAACAAAGTGTTCCCCCTGCATTCACAGGGGACTGAACCACAGCTGATCCCAATAGACTGTATGGAGCTAACATTCCATTTTTTAAAAAATGGAAAGACAATGTGGTTTTCCATAATTTGGGCCCTTTAAGGCCTTTTAATGCACTTGAAAACAAGAACAATACATACGCCACATATCAATAAACCCATGTATAGACAGTCAATCACTTACACTAATATCAGCGCACTGACTAACGATCACAGCTATCCAGTGTCATCATAACGGGAGTTAATAGAGATGATGGAAACGTCCTTAAGTTCCTCAGACAGTTCACATGCTGCAGGTAAAGCGTGGCCAGCTAGCAGAGACACTAAGACAGCCTCATCGCTCACTGTCTGCAGCCTCACTTCAGCCAACCGCCGGTAATTAACTGATGCTGAAACTGATTAATTGAACAAAAGCCCGTCCCATTAATTACACCACATTTGTATGACACACTTGTGCATTAAGCCATGTCTGAGGGCAGAGTGTGTGTCTGTGTGTGCAGGAGAGAGAGAGAGACATGGAGAGGGAGAGGGAGAGAGACTCTGTACGCGTCTGACTGTGTGCATGTGTGCGTGAAAGAGAGAGAGAGGGAGGGAGGGAGGCCTGCTGGGACAGGCATGACGAAACCAGGCAGCCTCCTTTGTTTTCCTCCACACAGGAAAAAAAACAGAGCAAAAACACTTACACCACTTTACTCAGCGCTCTCTCTCTCTCTCTCTCTCGCTCTCGCTCTCTCTCTCTCTCTCTCTCTCTCTCTCACACACCACATAGTGCTGAAGCCAAACTAAATTTAGCAGCTACAGATATCTCACATCATCAGAGAAAACGCCTCTTCCTCTCTCTTAATGTCTTTCTTTCTGTATCTCTCACTTTCTCTCTCTCTCTGACCCTATCTCCATCTGTCTGTCTCGTTTCCCGTCACCGTCTTTCTGTCTCCATCTCTTAACCTCTGCCTCTATTTCTCTCTCTCTCTCTCTGCCATCTTTTTTTCTGTCTCACTTTCTCTTTCCCTCTCTATCGCTCTTGCTTTCTCTGTCTCTTTCTATCTCTATCTGTCTGTCTGTCTCTCTCTACCTCTGTCACTGTCTTTGTCTCCCTCTTAATCTCTCTCAGTCTACCTTTCCATCTTTCTCTCTCTCTCTCTTTCTCTCTCTCCATCTCTGTTTGCCTCTATCTCTGACGCTCTCTCTTTTCTTTATAAGTATAGTCAGCATTAATATTAAGCCTTTTATTACTTAGTTCATTACTAGTTCATTACAGATCATGTCAGTAAAGTCATCTGAACTGAACTGAATTGAACTGAGGAGAATTTGGACGAAGTCCTGTTTTGTATCAGTTAAAACATTTTCTAGTATTGAAGAATGAAATTGAGAATGTCCCGCAAACTTTACAGTCCACTCAGGTTAGCTTATTATAACTGTTTTAATTCCACTTTAATTGGTGGCAGGTGGCAATTTAAGGTGGCACAGAAATTGCCAGAAATAGAAACTGTCTTGGTTTCCTCTCTGATTGATGTCTGAAACATGGCACTGCAGTCTGAGGATGTCCTAAAATGTATACTATACGAAAGGTACCGATATCAGATCTCTCTGCAGCAAAATCCCATTTGTTAGGCATGATAAAAGGTGTTAATACAGGTTACCTATTCACCCAGAATGTAAAACAGTTCAAATATGTTTTGGATGGGAATAGAAGTGTCTTCGAGTGAAATAAATCAATAAATGAACGACAGGTTTTTAAACTGCCGGTAAATGTGTTTTTGCACTGGGAACAGGCCTGTGTGTAAATGAAAAGGTTTCTGTAGTACCATGGACAGTAGACAAGCCCATTCACTTATTACTTATATGAGCTGTTCCAACAACAATGCATTTTGCCATCCAGAAACACACCACCACTGTAGTAAACCTCTCAGAGCATTCATATGAAGTCTTTTGAGCAAGATGTAAGAAAATAATGTGTTTTTAGTTTTAGTACGCGCATACAGGAACAACACATTTCAATTAAGTACCATGGACAGTGCACAAAAGCTCTGGCGATTTGTATTGGCTTGTCTAGTGAGTTATTTTAATATGTTCAGGTCTAGGATGTGATCGTTACACCCTTTCAGCTGTCTGCATGATTGATGTAAAATGTATAAAAGTAGAATTTTAAAGACATAAACAACAAAGAAATTTAACCAAAGCTGAAGTTCCTTCTGGCGAAAAAACTAATTTCCAACCATTTGCATATTGGTTGCATTTAGATGACGTAGCCCCCTAACCTGCTTGGTCATCTATAGATTCTGCCTCTTCAGTAACATATTTATAAATAGAAGTACCTTTTGGGGTCTTTCCAACAACATTCTGCTGCATACAAGCTTCATTGTTTGCAGTTATTTTGTTATCTGCAAGTTTGTGTTTTTGTTAAAGAAAGAAATGTGCAACTGTCCACGTCTCCCACCTCAGGCACCTTTGGTTTTACTCTTTACTCTTTGCTATTAATGCTATTTGCTTTACCTATATACTTTTCTTATAAAGTAGAAAACGGAGATCCAGGATCTGTCAGATACCAATTAGGCACATTTAAAGTGACTTTCTTCTACTATTTCTGTCTTGGACTGTTGCCACCTGTATGACATTTGTTTGCCTAACAAATTTATATGTATTTTGTACATGTAATTTATATGTATATGTAATTGTATTTTTGTATGTATATGTGTAGGTGTATGTACTCTTCTACATCTTAAACTCTTAAACATCTTAAAAAAAAACAAACTGGCGAATAAGAGGCTAGCCTCATGGGCACAGCCATGTTTGTTTACAGTGTTATACATTGCGGCATTTGACAGGAAAAAAATGTTATACTGAGATTATGTGATGACAAGTTACCAGAAGCACGAGCAGCTAAGTGGAATATTCTGGTGTTGTTTTTAGAGAATAAGGTTATTAAGGAAGTGTTATTTTGTTCCCTAAAACACAGGGCACACTAATGAGTCAGGCAGCGGTGTGCAAAGCTAATTTATGCAGTATAAAAGAGATTGGAGGTGTCACCATGTATTTGGCTGTTTTAGTGATGCGCTGTATGTTGTGGGAAGTAGTAACTACCTGCAAACCAATGCAAACTGGCTGAGCTGTTCCTACGTTAAAAGTGGGGAAAAAGCCAGGAACCACTGGAGGATCTGAAGAGTTTTAAAAGGTTGATGAATCAGTAGAATTAAAGCTGACTGCTGTGTCACTTTCAACACTAAATATTCTACGCTGAGCGTCCGTATCCCACAGGTGAGAGCAGCCACAACAAATCCCGCAAGTAGGACAGTACTTGTGAATAGGTTGACGGAGTCATCCGAGCCATCCCTACTTTAACGATATGTTTCTTCTGTTACAGAAACATAATGTCTGTGTGATAAGTTCCAGGGACAGTGCATAGTCACAGTCAGTGATCCGAGGTATTCATCCTATTACCATGGCAACAAGTTCCAATCAGTTTGGTACAGCATGTGCTCAGATCGCACTGCAAATGCAGCGTCAGCAGTTGTGACATCCATCAGCAGTACTGTCTACACTGACTGCTTCATTCTTCTGCTCTACTCGATCAAACGTCTGAGCATCTGTAAACACACCCCTGTGTAATTGGTGTTCGCACATTAATCATCACCCCTGTGATAAAGTACCATATGGCAACAATATGGAAGAACATAATATCATAACACATGAAGGAAAAGAACATCCAGTCAATCAAAGGAAATATCTCTCTGGAGATACATTAGCATGTGGAATTGCAGCTTTTCTGTGAGCTACTGTGCTTTCTAAAAAGGTACACTATAAAGGCTTCCTTTATTGTTGGATGCACTGTATATGTTTTTTGCCAAGCAAGTGCAAAAGCTAATTCAAAATGCTGTTTGGATTGGTAAGTAGGGATGTCCTGTCCTGTATTGGAATTGTGGTTCTTTAGAATCACAGAACTGTGTTCTCTGGAATGATGGCTAATACTTTTGGGATGATTTGGGGACTTTGAGGGTTGAGGTGGGGTGGTGATCCCCCAACTTCCTGACCTCACTAACACTCTTGTTGCTGAATACAATCACATCCTCACAGCAATGCCCTACAATCTATTAGAAAGCCTTCCCTGGACAGTACAGACAGTACCTCCAACAAAAGCAGGACAAACTCTATTTTAATACCTATGATTTCAGAAGAAATAAAGAATGAGCAGGTGTCCCAATACTTTTGTCCATTTAGTGTATGTAACAATAGCATTGACCCCAAAAGGAATAGTTGGGCAAAGACACATTTGGTATCTCAACTGTGCTTCTTAGTTTACAAAAGGAGATGCTTGGCTAATGTTGCTACCAAACACTGGACACCGGACAAAAAATTATTCTCTGAAGTCTCTGAACTCTGAAGTCTAACTGTTAAACTGGAGCGGCCTACGTGTGGCGTCATTCCCGTCGCCAACTTTGGAGATAAATGGCCTATCTTAGCTTTCCAATAGTAAATTTCCCTAAATGACCACAGTGAAAAATTATGCCTGGCATGAGATTTACTGTGCGTTTTTGTTTTAACACAAAAGTCATCTGACTAAAGCAGCTCCGTAACACACCTCACCCTTCTGCCCTAGACTGTTAATGACTCTCCTCTGTGTCAGCACTGATTCAAGCTGTTTGTCTTTCGTTCACCAACCCATAAACCCCAGGGGGAAGCCGAAGGTGACTGCAGCGGGCAGAATATGAACAAGGCGACGAAACGAAAGCACTGTCTTCTTTCAGTACACATAAAGCCCCATGGCTTTTTTAGGAGCTCGACTTGTGCTTGTCCGTTAACGAGTCTTCGATGCTCTGTGCCTTCCAAGCGCTCAGGCCCAAGTCCGTCTCTTTCGCTCTGACGTGAAAGCTTTTGAAATCTCAGGATGGCCATGAGCGAAGTGTTTTGAAATTCTGGCCAACAACGAAGTGAGAAATAAGGCTTCAAGGATGAAAAGTTCAGAAAAGGCAAAAGTGCTGATGGTAGAAAATGTCTGCTTAGACCTCCTGTCTGCTCTGGTGAAGGAAAGCGTCCACACGCCATGTAGCGATCATCAATATTTCATAGTGCGCCATCTCAAACTGCAGCTCCGAGAAGCAGCATGCGCCATTTTAGTCCACGGGGCGATCAAGTTCATGTTTGCCCCTCCTGACTTTGTCTGCCTGCCTTCATTCCACTACACAGGGTTGGAAGTCCCAGTCTTCAGTGCCTGTTATTTGTTAAGCACTGTGATACAGCAGAATTCAGCCTATTGGTCCAGTGCTAGCACTGATAAAGCAGTTGTATAATCACAGGGTTTGAATCTTTGGATTAACACTTTGGTGTTAACTCCATGCTAGCTCTCTCTCTCTCTCTCTCTAGCTCTCTGGTTCAAGGCCGTTAAGAGGAGGTAATCTCAGCTGACATCAAGCAGGGAATCTGGAACAGAACGACACCATCTGTTCCTGCGAGAGAACCAACTTCCTCCACACAGAAAAGCTGCTATTACACTGTTTATCTACCCAATACCTGAGGACACAGACATATGAATAAATATGTAAATAAAAATATTAACATTGTTTTGATACTTTCAATTCTTTAAATACGCTAAAATGATGTTTACACTGTAATCTGTTTTTAGATTGTGTATGATCTTTTATCTCAGATTATAAGAAGAAATCAGCCTCATTTATTGATTGAGTGATTTTTATTCAACTAGTTCATGTATTTTCTTTTATCAAACAGCATTATGCACAAATTGAAAAGCCAAATAGTCTGAACGATCGCAAATTAAGCCAGTACACTATATAATAAGACTTTCACAATGAAAGCTTGTTAATCAGACTGTTTAAAATAACCCGGACTAATGTGTTGTGAAATGTCTGAAGTTAATTTGCAATAAACCTGGAAATGCCATCATACCAGGAGCAACACATAAGGTGTTTCTGTCCATAAATTTATGTCCATAGAAATTGTGGCTAGAAACTAATAAAACAAACTGTCCTCCACAATGTTTGGTGTATGCGCAGGTGTGGCAAGTATCTATACCCAGCAATGCAGGTTAGATTGCTTACCACTGATATATGTAGACACATCCATCCTCATAAGCACAGAGCTTTCACATGACATAGCTGTAGACTCTGCAGTGAGAGCCCTGAAAACTCGCTCACCCCAGACGAGATAGCAGTGCCATGGCAACAGTCTGAGCTGAGCTCACCTGTACACATAGACAGCCAGCTTGCTTAAACTCAGTCTAATCTACAGACCTGAAGACTGAGGCTTATCTAACAGCCTGAGCCAGGCTAAGGTCGAAGCAACACGCCATTTATTGAGCAATCCCTTTTAGGGAAGTGCTGATACCAGCACTTTTCCTCCCTGTCCAGGAGATCAATTGTACACTAGGCCAGTAATGGAAAAAATAACATCCAAGTAGGACTAAGAGAGAGATAAAAAGAAGTACAGGGGTATAATGACAATAAGAATAATAATGGTGATGATAAACATTTCTTCACACAGGCAGCTATAAATAAAAAAAAAACAAGACTATATTATGGTTTTATTGTATTTTGTGTCTATTCTAATTAAATAGCACTGCATTATATTTTGTTGTGGCTAAAATCTTAGCTAGTGGCAAATGTGTTAACTTAGGGCTAACAAACTACTTATAAAAATATATTATATAAAGACAATATATTGTATTCAATTTGTAAATTGTTACTTAACCCTAAAACTCTGTAGAACCACCTGTGATATCTGATTTTATATCCCATTGGTATAATTTAGGAACAACTAAGCCAGTTTGCATTGCTTTGCATGTTGTCACCGATTAGTAATCTGTAATTTGTAATAAAAGTCAAAGAGCATTAACAGTTAATGGAAAACGAAAACTATAAATAACAAAAAAAGCACAACAGTAAAAAAAAATTGACAGAATGGCATTTTTAACAATGATAAATAAAACTCCACAACAATTGTTGTCAATAAATATAATTTCTTGCTAAAGAAGTAGTTCAGTGAAAATGCCAGATGCCGTCAATCAGCTAATGTTTATATATTTTCGTTTACTGTTCTATAATAATTGCCAGAAACTTAAATTTTGTATACTTTGAATTTATTTAAGTTTTGCAAGTTTTTTTTATACAAACCAAAACAAATAGATACAAACGATAAGTACAAAACCACAAAATTATTTAACCCCTTATACTCTGAGTTTTCTAAAATTTTACTGAAGTTATTAGAAATACTTGGACTGTAGACATTTTTGTGGTGCATGCAGTGCATGGATAATCCACCTGGGAGTAGAAAACATGTATCTGATTTTAATTATAATTTATTTTATGTATGATATATTATTGTTAATATATAGATATTATGTCATTATAAATATCTAAATCTAATCTAAAAAATTTTATTGGGATTTAAATAAAATTTGCTTTAGAAAGAAGACAGAGTTGGAAGATCAGTGAACTAAAAACATGATGCACCAGTTACTTGTTTTACACGTTAATAAATAACATCTACATGACTCTATCTTTCAGGATCATTATTAGCAGTAAACATGTTCATGTAATTCACTCTACTGATGTGATCTGAAACAAGTAAATCCAATGCATGAAATTTTCCAGTTGGCAGACAAATTAGAAGTCCACGTCTGTTCCATTACCAGCTCAGTTAACGGCTAGCAGAACGTTTCAGGTGCGAGTTAGACAGTGAATCAGTGAATTGTTGGGGCTATAGGGGGCCGAGCGGGTGATGGTGATTGGTTTAGGCACACAGGCAGAAAACAAGCAAGCACCTGTCACGAGCACCAGGAGAAAAAAGTGGCAGGCCGACGTTTTACTCAGTGTTCCAAATCATTCCTGAAACACGCCAGTGCCTTATATACACATACATTAATCCACTCCTGCACACACATACACACACACACACACACAACCTATACACAACGCCCAAAATTCAATCTTAGAAAACATCAAGGCTCAGACAGATGACTAGAGATGGTGGGCTCTCTTGTCTGGCCAGTGGTGCTGCGCTACATTAGCAGCGCGCTAACCAGCTTCATTATCATCCTATTACTCTCTTACATCAGCCACCTACACCTGTCACATTCCATCACAGTTGTCGTGGAAACCGACCCAGCGCCGCATTCATATTCAAGCACACCGCAGAGTCCTTAGCCTTGCTTCGCCGCTCCGTTCTGATGAAGCGATTCATTATGAAAACAAGTCTGCTCTGACTGCCGGAGCTTAACGTCAAGCTTATTGTCAGCTATAATGGCCCGAAGTTACACTTATTCGTCACACCTCGTCTACGTCTGTCAGAGGTTCCGGTGGTTCAGGCTTGCTTTTAGCAATAAAATGGCTTTCTCTTCACTGGCTGCGTAATGAAAGCATAAGGAATCTTAGCAGGGCTATGCCGCTCACTGAAGATTCTTCTGAACACTTCTCTTATTTCATCAAACTGGCTGGCTCATCATACTAATGCTTCTTCTAGCACTTCTAGCATCTCCTACGTACTGTGCCATCACTTAGTCATTTCTAGCATGTCCGAAAGGGGGTTCCAGACACCCCTTCTAATTAGTGGATCTACTGAAAAGTGCACTCACTGCTGACACAGACGTTCAGAGCTTGTATACTCTCCTTAGGAAGAGAACAGGACATTCTAGCGCAGTGTTTCTCAAGCCTGGTCTTGGAGGCACCCTGCCCTGAGGATTTTAATGGATTCTCTGCTTTAACAAACCCCTGCAATTCTGAATGGGCTTGATAATGAGCTGATTAGTGGAATCAGGTGTGTTGGGAGCAAGGAAAACAGGGAAAGCAGGCAGGGTGCCTCCAGGACCAGGGTTGAGAAACAACGTTCTGGAGTAGGTGCAGATAAGCAATGTATATATATATATATAAGCAGGATAAATAGATTTCTGATTTCAGAAGAAACATCTCGTCCCTCTTTATATTTTCAAATTAATTTTGTTGTTTTTGCATTTCATACAACTGATCAACTGAGCAATCTCATTTCTGTCAATTGTTTTGATGCCTTTCTATTAATTTAATCATCACACAATTTGACACAATTTGTTCCCAATTTTCTATTTACATTTCCCGCCCACACATTCTTAAAGGAGAAGCACCAACTACATTTTTCTGTTAGATAAGCTAACAGACACCCATGCTGACCAGCATTGTGCTGCCACAAATTACTGTGGCATCACTGTAGATCGAACTGGTGACCATCTCCCAATGATACGTCCGACGCTTAGATCGTCTCTAATTCAGCATCAGTCCAGGTGTGTCCACTTGTTCAGTGTGAAAGGGGCCGACTTAAACTGTTGTAGGTTATAGAGGTGTGCATGTAAATGCAATTGTTTTTGTGACATCTCTTTTAGGACTGCATTTGGGGCTTTTGGAGCAGTAGAGGGAACAGAGTATTAAAACGAGCATTACTAAGAGAGGTAAAAAGGCTAGGTCTTGAGAGATCTACCCTGATGGCTATCAGCTATAATCAGTGTGTCTCATCTCTGTTATGAAGCATTTGTACCCTACTCTTAACCATGTGCTTATGCCTCTAGCACTGGGCTCTTTCTCTTGCTCACTACTTAATGAGCTGTGGGCCTGAATTCATTACCAGCTTTCCAAAAATTAGGAAAGATCAAGGGAAATGAGTCAGGTCTGTTTCTGCTCACGTTTCGGTTAGGGATTTACAATAATGATCAGGTATGGGTGGATGAGTGTGTGTTTGTGAGATTGCATGTCAAAATAAGTTCTATTGATGAGGGAAAATTAGCCATTTATTGATAAGAGAAATAGATGGCAAATGCAATAGAATAGCAGCGTCGCCTGAAACATCATAATTATTTAAATCAGTTAAAATGATTTTCTCCATGATGCAATTGTGATTGACCTGGCCATGTTGGCACCTAACATTTTCCTTACGAGAAAAATTATACAAATGATCTTTGAAAGAAAGTTCTTTAGTTTATTAGTTCAGTTATATTACCTCCATCTCTCAATATTGTTCAGATGAAGATTAAATGTCCAGAGGTTTAAAATCATCTATTATTTAAAATTCATCTACTTAAGCTCCACCCAGTGCTAATGTAGATGTTCCTTTGCGCACACACAGCTTGTATAATTTCCTTAGACAGCCTTTGCCAGGAGAGTGACTACAGCTACACATGAGCTTAAGGTCACCACGCCCAGTGCCGAGTGTCAACTAAAGGGGTACAACCCCCCCCAACATTGGGCTGTGGAGCAGCAAAGCTGTATTCTCCAGAGTAATTGAGCTCCATTAAATACTCACCTTTGGGATGAGTTGGAGTGGTGTTCATGATCCAGAACAAACATCCAGCATCAGTCACCTTCACTAATGCTCTTGTGGGTGAATTCAATCAAGGTTTACAATTATTTCTATCTACTCTAAAGCCTTCACTGATAAGCAGAGACTTATTTAGTTCCACTGAAAGATCTGCCGCCGACAGTGTATGAATTTTAAGGGAGAGACCACAGATAGACCAGTGAATGTATTGTCTTCCTTCCCCAGCTCCTGAGCCCTGACTGCTCTGAATTTAGTGGAGGCAGTGCTGCTCGTACAGGCTGACAAGTTTTGGTCTTGCTTGATTTGGAAAGGCAGACAGTTGGGTTCATGGGATCGACTAGCCTTGATTTTTGCCTTTGAGCTCCGCAGTGATCTCAGCAGTTACAGTCTGCTTGTGCAATGGGATGTGTTTCAGCTGATGAGAGCACAGCTGTCTCCTAATATTCCATCAGCTTTTGAAAAAAACATACTCTGTCCCATGCTACGATACCAGCACCAGAGCATCAGCAGTTTTCCCATTGACTGATTCTTTATGACTACAGGGTCCTGGTACAGTTTGAGACAATGGAGACCTTTATTTAGGATTTAGGCAGGCATTACACTTGCCATGTACATGAATAACTATAAGAGGTAAATAGTAGTAGTTGAATAGCATCATTAGATTGTGAGTGTTCAGTGTGTGTAGCAATACAGCAAATGATGTCATATTGTATCACTGTGTCGTGGATAGTGTATTACAATGCGGTACGGTCAAGCTAATAAACCAGTCTGAATGGATCAGGCTGTAGCGCTCTATAGGATACAGTATTGTTGGTATACTGTTCAATGTTTTCACAAAGATTTTGACATTGACCAGTGCTTTCTTATTTAGGATTTGTTCAAATTATGAGGGACAATGAGATCCGTCATTGTAAGAGCATAGCCATTAATAATTCTGCAGTTTAAAAACACCATGAATCTGATTACTTTTCCCAGTAACAACTGTAAGATATTTCTGAGTCTACAGTACATCAATAACAGAAGGCACCATTTTCAGGCATCTGCACATTCACCGTTTCTTCTGAAATCAAGGGTATTAAAAGGGGCCTCTACACCCTCTACTCTTCCGGTAAAAAATGTAGTTGGTGCTTCTCCTTTAAGAATGTGTGGGCGGGAAATGTAAATAGAAAATTGGGAACAAATTGTGTCAAATTGTGTGATGATTAAATTAATAGAAAGGCATCAAAACAATTGACAGAAATGAGATTGCTCAGTTGATCAGTTGTTTGAAATGCAAAAACAACAAAATTAATTTGAAAATATAAAGAGGGACGAGATGGTCATGAAATGTATTTTGACATTAATCCCCTTACACATCCCAACTGAACCCAAATTCAAATGAAAAATAAACTATATGGACAAAAATAATGAGACACCTGCTCATTCACTGTTTCTTCTGAAATCAGAAATCTATTTATCCTGCTTATATATATATATATATAAGCAGGATAAATAGATTTCTGATATAATATTTAGATGAATAGTTAACAGACTCGAATAGTTAGTAGATTTGATTCTAGAAGCTTTGAAGAGTTAAAGTTAGAGATAGCAAGATGCCATTTTTTTCATTTCCAATACCAAAATCAATACTGAAACCTTGAGTTTTGGCCCGTACCAATACCAATACTGAGCAATACTGAGCAAAAGTAGGCAATCATGCTCCTAAACTGTACTCCACAAGACAAAATACACAGCTTACAATATGAGTGTGTGCTACCTCTAGCTAGATTCACTTTCTTTTTTTTCCATCTGCTATATCCAATCTAGCATTTTCTATGGATATCAGAGAGATCCCAATATCCAAATATCCAAATGAGTGGAGTCTGGGGTTAAGGATCTACAGAATTAGCTGAGCAGTTGACCAGTAGCACTACAGAAGCATAGCTTTCTCACTGCTGCAGTACAGTCTTCTCCTCTGGCTGTGTGTTCTGCCATATGAACGCTGCCCTAGATCCACGCATTATGGAGCTGCATCCAAGTGCTCTCTTAATCGGCTTGCTGGCGGCGAGTACCCCAGAAGACTGCAGTGTGTGGAACTGAGAGCGAGACTAACCTCTTATCAGCCAAATCTGTTTTATTGCCCACAAGCATAATGATGACATCACTCCCTCGCTCTGTTCTGACATCATCGATCCATTTGGAGGTCTGCTGGAACGAATTCACATCTGAAAGAGAGAGAAATAAAAAAAAGAGAGAGAGAGAGATAATCAAATTTATCTGCCCTGGAGAGTAGAGACAGTTACTCCAACAAAAGCAGGACAGACTCTTTTTTAGATACCCTTGATTTAGTAAGAAGCGCTGAATGAGCAGGTGTCCCAATACTTTTGTCCATATAATGTACACGGTATCCTATGCTCATGCATGTGTTATGTAGTACCTTTATATAGCCGTCAAAAATAAAAGTCTTCTCCAAGCTTTTATAAGTGTCTATTAAGGTTTATGTCAGTTGTCATGAAAGGCTTACGGTGATGTCATTAAAGGCTTGCGATACGTGGCTACACATACATTTAAAAACTGGCCTGAGATTCTGAGTGTGGCCAGAGAATGAGCAGATTCTTATATAGACACAGAGCATAGATACAGATACTTATTATATGCTAACTACAATCAAGGCTAACATTCCAAAACTGAAGCAGATGAATCGCCCCTTAAGCATTTTCACACTCTTAACTTTGAAGCATTTGAACGCAGGAGCTATGACTACTGGAGACACATCCGAGTGTGACTCTGTACTATTTGAGATCAAAGCCTGGATCACTTCAGAGACAGGCATTACTGGCCTTGGTGCTGCCTCAAGGTCAAACTGACGCTGTTTCAGGCCTGTTTTGCCTATAAAATAACACTTTTCATCACTATTCATCTCCCCAAGGCGGCTGTATCATCATTAAAAACAATAAACCTGTCATTTTTTTGTTGGCCTAAATAAAAGGAAGAAGCACACTGGGCCTCTGGGGATGATTGTATGTATAGGCATGCAGTTTATATTTAAACAGGGACAGAGTTACAATAGCATTTTATATAAAAGCATGGTATTGCCACCATGGAACTCCAGTACATATATGTGTGTGTGTGTGTGTGTGTGCGTGTGTGTGTGTTTTGGTACCAAAGAAATCATACTGCATGATATATACCTACTCATTTTATGACAACTAAAAACAAACAATTTAAGCAACCTATGGTGGCAGGGGCTTCCTACCCCTCTAGCCTATACCTGGCATTAGACATGGTGCCAATAGGTTCACGTTTATCTGCTCCAGAGAGTCCTATTCTATTGGCAATACTTCTCTACAAGTTGTGTGAGCAATGGGTGTAACTTAAAGTAGCTGAACGCATTCAATAGAGAGGGGGTTCCACAAGCATTTGGACATTTGAGAGAGCCTCCTTTGTAGGAAGTGAAATGTTGCTTAGTTGGGTTAAGGTCTGTTGAATGACTTGGTCAGTCTAAAACTGAAGGTCCACCTGACTGGCAGACAGAATGACAATACCTTCACCAGGCTTGACCGATGAGCTGGTATGTTTTGAATCATGAACAGATAGAGCTGGGCAATATGATGATATTTTATCGCATCATGGTAAATTTTGTTATCGTGATACAATATGTTGTTGTAAGCATATGGAGGATACTGTTAGTGCTTAATAAACACTGGTCAGCTGCAGGTTTCATTACTAACAGTGTAATTAGACTAGTTTAATTAAATGAAGAGCAGCAGGTGTTGAATAAAAATCACTGTATTCAGAACGGGAGGGTATCTGAATAGTAGTTTATAAGAATCTGTCGCTACTGATGCTTTTAGTCTGTGATTACATACAGTCATGCCCGAAAGTATTCATACCCCTGGCAAAGTTTGACTTAAATTTACTTTTATTTAACCAGAAGTTATATTTTTGCCTTGAAACGACACAGGCATCTCCCAGGAGATAACACGATGATGTACATGAGGCATCATTGTGGGAAAAAGTATTTCTCAGCTTTTATACACATTTGAACAAAAAGTGGCATGTCCAAAATTATTCATACCCTTTGAAAACTGTCACAGTATATGGGAAAATCCAAAGTTCTATACCATTCCAAATAGTCCAAGCTGTTTTAAAGCATCCTAATTACCCTGATTCATTGGGAACAGCTGTTTTAATCAACTCAACAGGAGAAAAACAGCAGCTCTCTGCAGTTGGTTTGTGAACAGTCATGGCTAAGACAAAGGAGCTCACTAAGGACCTGCGGCTGTGCATTGTGGCCGCTCACAAGTCAGGAAAGGGCTATAAAGCCATATCAAAATGTTTTCAAGTTCCAGTGGCTACAGTGCAAAGTATTATTAAAAAATACAAGAAGTTCCGCACTGTGGAAAATCTCAGAAGATGTGGTCGGAAGCCAAAAGTGACACCTGTGCTGGCCAGGAGAATAGTGAGAGAGGTGAAGAAAAATCCAAGGATCACCACCAAGGCCATCCTGGTGAATCTGGACTCTGCTGGTGGCGACATCTCAAGGCAGACAGTTCAACGAACACTGCACACTGCTGGGTTCCACGGACGCAGGCCAAGGAGGACACCACTTCTCCAGAAAAGGCACACAAAAGCCCGCTTGACCTTTGCAAATGCTCATCTGGACAAAGAAGAAGACTTCTGGTGTTCTGTTTTATGGTCAGATGAAACAAAAATTGAATTGTTGGCCACAATGATGTGTGCACCATTTGGCGTGAAAAAGGAGAAGCCTTCAACCCTAAGAACACCATCCCCACTGTCAAACATGGTGGTGGGAACCTAATGTTTTGGGGGTGTTTTTCAGCCAATGGACCAGGGAACTTGATCGCAGTAAATGGCACCATGAAAAAAGAGCAATACATCAAGATTCTCAACAACAACATCAGGCAGTCTGCAGAGAAACTTGGCCTTGGGAACCGGTGGACATTTCAGCACGACAACGACCCAAAACACACAGCCAAAGTGGTGAAGAAATGGTTAGCAGACAAAAACATTAATGTTTTGCAGTGGCCCAGCCAGAGTCCTGACTTGAATCCAATTGAGAATCTGTGGAGGGAGCTAAAGATCAGGGTGATGGCAAGGAGACCCTCGAACCTCAAAGAGTTGGAGCTCATCACTAAAGATGAATGGGCAAAAATACCAGTGGAGACATGCAAAAAGCTGGTCAGCAATTACAGGAAGCGTTTGATTGCTGTAATAGCCAATGAAGGCTTTTCTATTAATTATTGAGAAGGGTATGAATAATTTTGGACATGCCACTTTTTGTTCAAATGTGTATAAAAGCTGAGAAATACTTTTTCCCACAATGATGCCTCTTGTACATCATCGTGTTATCTCCTGGGAGATGCCTGTGTCATTTCCAGGCAAAAATATAATTTCTGGTTAAATAAAAGTAAATTTACGTCAAACTTTGACAGGGGTATGAATACTTTCGGGCATGACTGTATATTGTGATAAATATCATGTATCGCAAAAAAAAAAAATCTTTAAATATCGTGATATAGTATTTTTACCATATCGCCCAGCCCTATGACCAGATCCTTTCTTTCTCCACATGTCTGCCTTTCCATCACTTTGGTGGATGTAAATCTTGGTCTCGTTAGTCCTTAAAACTTTTCTGAACTTTTGTGGCTCATCTTTGAGAATTGCAGTCTGACCTTCTGCTTCTCACTGCTGAACGGAAAGTTGCTAAGCAACTGTAAAGGTACATTTCATACATTGTTTCATACATACAAGAAATCTCATTACTGAGTTGACTCATGTCGACTCTGAATTTTCTCATTCTAAGATTACTAAAGTGCTTGTAAATGTGCTGAATGGATTACTGCAGAAATCAGATTATCTGCGGTTATCACGGTATTATGCGCATGTAAACACACTCTATGTGTGTAACACAATATTTTTGTTTTCAACGGCTGTTGTTTTCCTTGGCTGACCTGTCTGTTTTTTTACTATGCCAGAGTTTTCTTTCTATTTGGGACATCTCAAATTGTTGCGATTAATGAATGATTACTGTAATGAACGAGGGACCCAGTATATCCAGTACAAGCTACGAGTTGCTCTGCTGGCTCAGTGTTTTAGTTCTTCTGGACTGGGTGAAGTGATATGACTAAACACACAGTTGTATATTTTAAGGGGAAAGTACATGAACATGCACAGTGGGAAAAGAATAAAAAAAGAAAATGTATTTATTTATTTATTCATTTAATAAACAAATTAATTAATTACTATAACTGTGATTTTTCATAGGTTTATTATTTACTCTTTTTACAAGAGTACACATAAAATAAAAAGATCTATTTAGATTATCTTATATAAAGATTATCTTATATATAATAAAGACTTTGAGCACTACCTGGTTTGCTTTGTCTCTCAATAAATGACATAATCAGTGTGCATTAAAAACAACTGCATGTAAAATATTTTTATTTTTGTACTCATGTATGAAAGTGGGAGTTGATCAGTCATAATTCCCTTGGCTCTCCCAGCAGTGGGCAGTATAGGCACACATTTATATGGCATATTTATAATTGATCAAAGCATTGACTTTTGTTTTTAAATGGAAACCTGCCTGTGTTTCTAAAAACATGTGTAAGGTGCAGTTTTACCCCAGAAGGACTTCAGTTTCTCAACAGGGGTTAGCAGAGAGTGAGCTGTCAGGCTGAGTCTCTCACAGGGCCGCTGGTTGAGAGCTCGCCTCTTCTGACCGTAATCGCACGCTAGTTTATAGTAACAGTGTTAATAATGATCTCCTTCGTAATCACAAGTTCGTTGACAGCAGGGAGTCAGTTTAATTTAAATCAGCTGGACTTCAAAACACCTGGGGATCCTTGGGAAGCAACGCAGTGCTAAGAATTTGTGCTGTTTGTGATGCATCTAAATTACACAGCCCTAAAATCTACTGCACTTTTTTTGTATAATACCATTAGGACGGATTTCAAACAGTATACGCTAATAAACAGAATAAAACAGAATAAAGAAAGCTAAATAACCGTTATGGACAAAATTACGTCGATCAGAGGTTCTGAAGGTCGGTTACGTTTTGATTAATTGTCCAGCCCTGCAAGGACATAAAAGTTGAACATCTGATCTATCATCTCATGTGTATCTTTTGGTCTCATACAGCAAATTAATCAAGAAGTGACCATGCTGTCCCGATACTGTCGAAGGGGACTGTGTGTGATTAATTATCTGACATATCTGTGTATGATAGTATAAAACACTCACTTGTGATGTCATACACCACCACAGCAACAGTGGAGTCTCGTATGTAGCTTGGGATGAGGCTCCTAAAGCGCTCCTGTCCTGCTGTGTCCCACAACTGCAACCGCACCTGCAGTTCATACACCAGGGAGAAAGCGCAGTCAGAGATTACTCAGCTACAGACATCACCCCCACCCCCACCCCCCCCCACCCCCCACACACACACGCACACAGTTTATTCAGACTGTATAATACGGTTTTTTTTATTACACATAAAGCTGCCATTGCAATTTTGAGTATTTTCACCTCCATTCAAAATCATAACATTTCCCATTCCAATGCAGCCCTCCAACAACACTAAGGGCAAACAACCAGGTTAACAAATCTAAAACGGGTTGCCTTCTTCACTTGTCTTTTTCATGGAAGCTGGGACTAAACTGATGACTGCACAGTGCAGTATTTTTAGACTGATACTGCACTCCCTCATGGAAAAGGAAAGATTTAAGACACACAGAGTCTAAGAGTCTTACCGTTCTGTCCTCCAGATACATGGTTTTTGACAGGAAGTCTATTCCAATCGTAGCCTGAAAGAAAATGTGCAAGAAAACAGTGTTACAGTCATACGCAAGATTGATCACATTACACCAGCTGGGTAAATTTAAAGATCATGTGCAGATTTATGAAGCTAACCGCTGAAGTGATGTCTGTGGGTGGTACGTGTTAATTTCCTGCTGATAATGTCATTAGGGTCTCTAAAAATTGAAAGTGGCAGCCATAACCCTCAGCTGGAATTCTGACTAGGAGAATATTTGCTTTGTTTGCTGCTCCAGTCTGCAACCTGCCTCCTTTAATAGCCCTTTTCTCATTTTCAGCTCACTGACACTGAATGTTAAACAGGCAATAGCTCCAAATCTGCAGTGCAGAGCTGAATGCAATGCTTTACATTTATTTACTATGTAATAATTGCTTATACAGTAGAAACAATGTCTCATTACCAGTAAAAAAAAAAAGAATAATGAGTGCAAGCCTTTTGCCAAGAGTTTTAAAGTATTATAATGAGACTGAGATCCAGTTCACTTACTAGCCTCATTTTAAGCCTCACCCATCTTGTTGTTACACATAGGAAACTGCAGCTGCTACCTCATACAACATCTAATACTGCTGTATATAAAAGTATGGGCCCCAAATTGCATGTTTTGTTGATATTCTAAGTGAAAAGGCCACATTTTGTGTTGAATTTTTTAACAAATAAGTAATTGTGTAATAAATATGTGTTAGCTGTAGATGATGTGACATATTGTCACTTAGAACATCAACAAAATCAACTTTTCATTTGACCAGGGGTGCCCGAAGCTTGGTATACAACTGTAACATTAAGATTTCGAATTTATTGTTACTGAATTTCATTAATACATAACTACAGTCTATAGAAAATGTACCAGATCAAATAGCCAATGAGTGGCTGTTAAACTACCATCTCAGTGTACTTAATGTCTACCTAGGCTAGGATCCACTCAGCACACCCTTTATGTTCTTTTATGTGTCTAACATTGTAATACTGGCGCATATCAGCTAATGTATGCAAACAACCGATCCCATAAGTGATCTCTATTTTAATAAGGCAGGTATTCCACTAAGTGATGTCTGATCCTTATAAAACAAGGCATTTCCAAGATGCATCTTTTGTTATTTGTATTCATTATTCAGGGCTTGCAAAATATAATGAACACTCAACACTACAGCAACACACTCCTACACCACTGCACTGGCGAGGAGAGTAACAGAAGGTGTACTGCATATACGCCATATGCCCACATGTTTGTGGACACCCCTTCTAACAAATGCATTTAAGCTTCGCCCATTGCTGACACAGATGCACAAATGCACACACAGCTTGTCTAGTCCCTGTAGAGAAGTACTGCCAATAGAATAGGACTCTCTGGAGCAGGTAAACATAAACCTATTGTTCATAGGCATTGTCAGCATGGGCTAAAGGAGTAGAAAGCCCCCAGGAATGAGCTGTGGAGCAGTGGAACTGTGTTCTCTGGAATAAGGGTGCTCCATCCAACATCCTGACCCCACTAGCAATGCATTGTCCCTCACAGCAATGCTCTAAAATTGAAACATTTTTGAATACCCTTCACAGTTCACAAGACAGTACTCCAGACAACTAGTAACAATGCATTTAAACTGAAATGAATAAAATGAACAGTGCATGCATGTGAAGACACATTACAACACAATAACAGAGTGTTTTAGGATTCTGGAGATGGACAAGTCTTGCATCGTGCTGTCTATTTTTTTCCTCCACCATCTCTCCTAGGTTCTAAAGCAACTTAAGTTTAGGTTTGGAATGCCCTGTCTTGTGTGTCTGTGATGGTCTAGGCTGGATGGATGGAGGAAACCTGATGATCAGTACTCTAATCCCCTGTCAGCAGATAAGCATGGAGCCAAGCTTCACCTGTCTGAGGGTCCGAGCTCTGCTTATTCAGGCCTGATGTAGTGGCACTGCGATAAGATAAATGCTTCTCAAGAACAAATAAGACCATATAAAGAACAACTTCAGAGATACTAGCTGGAGTGAACTGAATAGCTGCTGTGGAGTCTGTGTGCATGTACTTCAGCCACTTGCAGTTCCCCTATACTGCTATATTCAACAATGACAGGTCAGTATGTGCAGTACTGTGTTGTAGGACAGCACTGTTGTTTACTGTTCTTAGATTCAATTCAAAATATCAGAGCAGATTTTTTTTTGTATAGCCTGTTTCATAACAAGTGTTTTTACAAAGCAGCTTTATAGAAAGTCAGGTCCAAGCCTTTTGGGAGCAAGCCAATGGCAAAGGCGACAATGGAATATAAAAAAAAACTCCCTCAGAGCAAAAAAAAAGAAGAAGAAGCCTTGAAAAGGGACTGAGACTTAGATGTGAAACCCATCGTCTTCTGGTTGACACTGTAGAGTACAACTGTAAATACAGGAATGCAATTTGAGTTATAAGCTAATTTAATGAATGACTTAGGTTATGTTCACGTATATCTTTCCTTTTTAAGAATATTTCCGTCCACACACACACCTGTATGAGCATGCTACCCCTGTATGTGGTGGAGTTACCTCAAAGAGAAACATCAACATACCATGAAGAAGGACAAAAACACAGAGATATACCCCCAAATTGACATACTACTCACTGTACATGTACTGTGCTATATATGTCAGGAAATTACGGATTCTATTTACAACAGAACAGTAATTACATGTATTCATATGTAGTTCACTACATAGGGATTAAGGATGGACTTGGGATTCAGCCAGATACATGCAAGCATTGTGACATTAGTGTTTTCCTGTATCCAACACAAATGGTGAATATGGTTGTCTTGTCTGATTGGTCAGAATTCTCAAATTTTGGTTGGTTAGAGGCTAATTGGCACATGGCAGACCTCTGCAGTATAAGTAAAAGACATCTCAACAAGTAGCAAATAATGTAGTGCCGTACAAGGTTGCTGGACCACTGGTGAGAATGATGGACTGTTGAAGCCTCAAGTGATGCAACCAGTTGTCCTTGACTTAGAGCTGCCAGAAAATTCAATAAGATAAATGACTGAAAAGAAAAAAACTCTCATATGTGTTAGGATTAAACCTTGAAAACATATTCATATTCACTGATTACTATGATTAATATTCAGCTAATCTTTAGACATATAAGTAACTAAGTAACTACAATGGATGAGTCAGTAAGGTTTGAGCTGCTGTCAGTGATTCAGAAAAGCCTCTTTATCATTATGTACAGTTGTCCTGGTCTTTTAAGGATTCTGTATTTTGCTATGGTTTCCTGCACGGGTACACAAAATGGACATACTGTGTGTGTGTGTGTGTGTGTGTGTGTTTGTGTGCATGCCCAGCAGGGTATTTCTCTTCCCGTTCAGACACAGCTGGTCATCAGCAGCATGATCACGCATCCGTTTCCGTGGCGATGCCAACCATCGTGCCACACGGACAACAGGGGCGGGAGACTCTTTCTCGGCACTCTTTTATTCCCATTTTTCTTTTCCCCTGTTTTCTGTTTCCACATTTCTTACTCCACACACCCCATACATTTCTCCATGTGTCCCTCCCCAGGTGCCTCATTCCCATTCTGATAAATAACTGAAAACCTGATCTTCGGTGCTACATGCTGTATTTCCACATGCTGTCGCCTGTACACATCGTCAGATGAGAAGCATAGTAAGGATAGTCTTTTAGAGTTTCTATGTAGATAAAGACGTTTCACTAAACGCTTTTCCTAAATCAAACACGACTGACAGTCCTAAAACACTGAAACCTGTCACAATGAAAGCCCTAATATGTTGATCTGTTATTATATATATATATATATATATATATATATATATATATATATATATAGTGTGTGTGTGCGTTTGTGTGTGTGTGTTTGATTAGCAAAGTGTTTAATAGACTGATGTACTGTATGTTAAATGCTTTGGCAACACTGTTATGTGAGATGGCCATACCAATAAAGCATTCTTAAATTGAATTGAATTGAATTGAATTGAATTGAATTGAATTGAATCGAATTGAATCGAATTGAATCGAATTGAAGAAGGAAACTGAGGTAGAGGGCTCGAGACAAAGAGAGAGCCCTGAAACACAGGACACAGATAGTTAGAGAGCTAGAGATGGATGGATGGATGGATGGATGGATGGATGGATGGATGGATAGATAGATAGATAGATAGATAGATAGAGACTCAGTAAGAGAATGGCTCAGATAGGTAGATATATAGGATATATAGATAGAGAGATAGAGACCGAGCAGCGGGAGAGAGAGTGTTCTACCTCCCCAGCTCCAGTGTTAAATATAGACTCCTGCACAGCAAGAGAGGTGCTCACATGAACATATCTAGAACAAATTATTCATACATGTTTCAATTATTAAGCAGCACACACAGCAGCTCTGAAGCCCACACAGGGCTATTTCCTGCCCTGCTCCTCTACTCTCTCACAGAAGGAAGGAAAGAGCTCCTCAGGTACCAGTAGGAAAAGAAAGTCTATATAATCGATGCTAGGGATGCACTGATATGGCAGATGCCGATATCGGATATGTTTGACAGAAATATCTGTTGTTGTTGACACTAGGAATACATGTACCTGGGTTAGCGTTATGGAAAGACATAATAATAATTGGTGTAGGGTTAAAGTAAAGTAAAACTAAAGTAAAATGAGAAAAGTAGACATTTTAGAGCAGTGGTTCAGGGTCACCCAAACATTCTGCCTTTCCAAAGCATAATAAATACATCATCAAATATCTGCAAATACAGATATTAGTCAAACTGAAATCTGCTGAGACTAATAATTCTTTAAAGTATTGATCTGCCAACACAAAATTACTGCGCATCTCTAAATACATTTGTGTAATCCAGGTATGTATAATTCAACTACAAACTTACTTCAACACGCATCAACATCTCTACCATGTGACCATTTGTCCTGCACAGAGTAATGACATGTTTAGAAAGTACACAATGTGAATTAAGTACACTTCAATTGTAACTAAAGAAACAGCTGCAGCATCATAGTAATCACATGGTCTCCAATATTCTACACCAAATCTGAACCTAACCTTAACCTACACCATAATCTACACCTAAACCTAATCTAACCCTTATTCTAAACTCTTCTTCTAACTTAACCACACTAAAATGATGAATCTTTACCATTTCTCCAGCAAAAGTGGTGGATTCATTTTTTATCTCTAAAAAGTTTTCTTTCAATTTATTCAATTCTTCTTTGTATCTGTGTGTTTGTATGTGTTTAGTTTAGTTTTTAACGATACTAGTGAATCAATGAAATAATAATAACCATATTGCAATGCAAGTAAGTGAGGATATACACTGCTCAAAAAAATAAAGAGAACACTTAAACAACACAATATAACTCCAAGTAAATCAAACTTCTGTGAAATCAAACTGTCCACTTAGAAAGCAACACTGATTGACAATCAATTTCACATGTAGTTGTGCAAATGGAATAGACAACAGGTGGAAATTATTGGCAGTTAACAAGACACACTCAATAAAGGAGTGGTTCTGCAGGTGGGGACCACAGGCCACTTCTCAGTACCTATGCTTTCTGGCTGATGTTTTGATTACTTTTGAATGTTGGTGGTGCTTTCACACTCGTGGTAGCATGAGACGGACTCTACAACCCACACAAGTGGCTCAGGTAGTGCAGCGTCAGCGTAGTGTCTAGAGGCTGGAGACGCTACCAGGAGACAGGCCAGTACACCAGGAGACGTGGAGGAAGCCGTAGGAGGGCAACAATCCAGCAGCAGAACAGCTACGTCCGCCTTTGTGCAAGGAGGAACAGGAGGAGCACTGCCAGAGCCCTGCAAAATGACCTCCAGCAGGCCACAAATGTGCATGTGTCTGCACAAACGATTAGAAACAGACTCCATGAGGATGGTATGAGGGCCCGACGTCCACAAATGCCACAAACACCGTGCAGGACGCTTGGCATTTGCCAGAGAACACCAGGATTGGCAAATTCGCCACTGGCACCCTGTGCTCTTCACAGATCAAAGCAGGTTCACACTGAGCACATGTGACAGACGTGACAGAGTCTGGAGAAGCCGTGGAGATCGATCTGCTGCCTGCAACATCCTTCAGCATGACCGGTTTGGCAGTGGGTCAGTAATGGTGTGGGGTGGCATTTCTTTGGAGGGCCGCACAGCCCTCCATGTGCTCGCCAGAGGTAGCCTGACTGCCATTAGGTACCGAGATGAGATCCTCAGACCCCTTGTGAGACCATATGCTGGTGCGGTTGGCCCTGGGTTCCTCCTAATGCAGGACAATGCTAGACCTCATGTGGCTGGAGTGTGTCAGCAGTTCCTGCACACTCCAGATGAAGGCATTGAAGCTATGGACTGGCCCGCCCGTTCCCCAGACCTGAATCCGATTGAGCACATCTGGGACATCATGTCTCGCTCCATCCACCAATGTCACGTTGCACCACAGACTGTCCATGCTTTAGTCCAGGTCTGGGAGGAGATCCTCATCAGGAGCATGCCCAGGCGTTGTAGGGAGGTCATACAGGCATGTGGAGGCCACACACAATACTGAGCCCCATTTTGACTTGTTTTAAGGACATTACATCAAAGTTGGATCAGCCTGTAGTGTGTTTTTCCACTTTCATTTTGTGTGTGACTCCAAATCCAGGCCTCCATTGGTTAATAAATTTGATTTGTTTTTTGTGTGATTTTGTTGTCAGCACATTCAACTTTGTACAGAACAAAGTATTCAATGAGAATATTTCATTCATTCAGATCTAGGATGTGTTATTTAAGTCTTCCATTTATTTTTTTGAGCAGTGTATGTTAATGTAACCGAACTTGCAGAATGTTGCGCTAGCTGCAGTTCGAAAGGATGCAGTGGTTTACTTCATGTGACTCAGGGGAAGCACATGCTAGCCTTCACAACTCAGTGCTGGTGGCATCATGTGATGGAGAGGTTTGAGGGTTCTAGGTGGGCACGGGAAAAGACTAAAATATTAAACAAGAAAAAAAAAAAAAACAGTAAAAACCACAATGCATATATAGTGAAACGTGTACATCGTTACCCCCTACACTATTCTACAAGAGTTATGCCTGCATCCTCATAACCAGAGAAAAGAGAAGAAAGAGAGAGGGAGAGAGAGAAGATGAATCAAATGCCACCCAGCTAAGCTCCATGAAAGGAGAAATTAGGCATATGAAAAGAACTAATCTTTTTCACAAGCCACTACCCTGGGTTGATCTTAACATGTTAGCGGGCAAATAGTGTTTATCTGTTTATCTTTCCATTTGCATTTAATTAAATTAGAAAGTTGAAGAGCACAAGCTGCCTCTGGCAGGCAGGCAAAATGCAAGCTTCTCTCCCAGCTTCAAGATTAGCTTAGGTATTGAAATACTGCAATTTCACACCCGGAAACAAATGAATCTCAACAGCCCATAAACCTGATTCCAACAGGCCATTCTCCTATGGATCCACAGTTATACTCTGCAAGTGACTGTGGCAGGTTGCCAATTTGGCGTCGCCAGCAGCTCTGGATGTCTGAGAATAAATGGCAACGCAAAAGCTCAACGCATTTCATTAAAGCCCTATTGATTGAAGCAGCTCACTGCAGCATCTACGGCGGGATGACATCATACGGACCACCAATTTAAAGCGCGTACAGCACTGGTGTAGGCGGCGGAGTGGGTGTCTGATCGATGTCTCCAAGGTATATTTACACTTATTTCACACGTGGCGCTACACACTCTGGAAGGCCAGACCTGGACTAATTCAGGTGCAATCAACTGGCTTGTGTGTGACAGGACAGAAAATTGGAGGGGCTACATCTCGAGTAGAATCTACAGAACAATTACTGAGCTTTTCTTTGCCGTTACACAGACCAGCATGACAAAAAAAACAACACTGCAATCTGACTCTAGCTGTGTTCTGACCTTTTAGGAAACTCAGCACAATTTCCACTAACACTCTTATCTCTGGGCTTTATAATGGGACTAAGCTGGAATAGGTTCAGTTAGTTTTGGCTATTTGTAAATAGATATGTAAATATCCACTGTTAATTGATTACTACCAGCATGTGTACTGAGGTAAAGAATACATTTTAAAACAAAAGGCTATAAGTACCCTCAATTCTAACCAACCCCCCATTTCTTACCTGCCGGTACGATTCCAACCGCAATCATTCACAAAGAAATTTAAACCTTTAATCCATGTAATGCCATGTTGATTTTTTCCATAAAAAAGAAGCTGTTTACACAATATTTGTTCACTTCTGTTAGTACCGTGTGTGTAGTCATGTGACTTCAGCACTTGGCTAAATGACAAATCAATATCACCATTTATTGAACATTTTACCTCAATTTTCATTAATAAATGAAAGAATGTATCGTAAAAATATCTTAGTACAATGTTTTTACCATATTGCTCAGCCCTACTCTAGAGGTCTTTAAGTTTTGTACATAAAGAAATTGAGTTTCATTCATTAATATGCCTTTAAGAATTTTCATAATTTTCTCTTTCCTGAGAAAAGACCACATCAGATTCATGGTGTGTTTTAAACCATAGAACTGTTCACCGCTCTGCCCTTCTACTGATGGATCCCAAATTCTATTTGGTGAACATCAGAATAAAAAAAAAGCTAAAGTCACAACTATTTGTCACTGTACAATGTACTGTGAACATATTGAGTGGTAAGCAGCCAACTCCAGCGCCCAGGGAGCAGTTGTGGGTTACGTGCCTTGCTCAAGGGTACTGTGGATTGAGGGACAACTTTCACCCCCCAAACCCTAATTCTTACCAACCCCCAATTCTTAGACCTGACCTTCCAGTCTCAAGCCCACTTCTCTAATCACTGTTGATCTTTGTAGAAACTGCAGAACTGTAAGTAGTTCCAACTACAGTAGCAGGAACTAAATCCAGTTACAATCAACAAGCTCAGAACTAATCACTAAACACACTGCCATAAAACTGTGTTAAATAAGAACACATTTTATATGTCATTCTGTTAAATATGTGCTAATATAATTTAGAATAGAAATGTCATGCATGTAACCAGTGACATATCACTGAATATATATATAGTCTTTTTTATATATAATTGAAACTGCCCTCTATAATTTTCTAAAACGTGCCATCAGTCGCTTGTCATGTTGAATGTGGTTACCCATCCTTCACATCCAAATGTTAACCCTTGGGAATCCTGGAAATGCCACAGCCTGTAAGACCTAAAAACAGCAGCTGTGAAAGACAGAGGGATCCTGGCCTGTTCCACTGAACATGCAGCAGCCTGACCAAGTGTTTCTTTGTCTCTGCAGTCAGCTATTTCTGCCACCTAACTGCAGTATCCTACAAACAGACTGACTGCGGTTCATTAGTCTGTATTTCAGAGTACAGCATAGAAGTTGTTGCTCTGTAGTTCATGCTCCCCCTCAACTCTTCCCCACTCACCTCTACACTTCTCCTCAGCCTTCCTACTGCATCTGACCTCCTCTTCTCCACACCCCTTCATTCATCCCTCTTCCTAACTGCTGTCCTCATCACTGCCCACCTCTTCTGAAAGACGGAGCCAGGTCCAGACTTCTGGAGCACAGGGCTAATTTGATGAGACACTAAATTCTCTGAGCTTATTGAGAGAAAGCCTGAAAGGAATTAAGGCTGTGTCCAGCCCAGTATTTTCTGGATGATGCCCAAGTGGTAGAAAGTCAGAGTGCGGTTAATATGGCCGCCTCTGTTCACCACTCACTAATTAACAACCACACATCTCACGAGAGAGAGAGAGGAAGAGAGAGAGATAGAGGAGCTCAGGAACAGCTGCAAAGAGTGCAATGCCTCAGCAAACAGAGCAGTAGGAGAGCTACATTAGACTCCAGGCCTAAGAGAGGTCCTCTAACACACACACATGCTCTCTCTCTTCCTTCCACACATAGCAATCTTTCAATTTGGTGGCTTTTCTCCATCACTGCCAGGCAGCACACACAAAAGACAGAAAACATCCTAAATTAGATGAATGTATTCTAATTGGAAACTGCGCAGTATACTGGACGTCAGAGAAAACATTGGACGCAACATCCGACACATGAATTTGAAGTTGAATTTTAGATCAAATTAAAAACAGGGTCATAAACCAACACTGGGTTCACATCTATCTCCAATGTTAGGCAGGTGTTGATCTTTGGTTACTTAACACCAACAAAAATTTGGTTTTCTTAAAACCAACAACACATCAACACTGTCTAACAATGTTATTTGGACCAAAGGTGTCAGATAATACAGTGCAATACTTAGTAAAAGTACAAATAGTCCAGTTAGAAAATACTTCAGTAAACATTTCTGTTCATAGAGCGTTCCTAATGGCTTATGCTAGAACTACAGCATTATCTGCTACATTGTAACAGGTGTCTCTGTCTTGCTCTTGTGTTTTATCTTCCTGATCTATCCCTGTGTTTTGTTTTGGCTTCCTCATTTTCTCCTTAGCACATGGCTCTGTTTTGTGTTCTTGTCTCCGCCCTAGCCCCGCCTAGTCATTAGTGTTCCCACCCGTGTCTCCTTCGCAGCCCTGCCCAGGTGTTCTTGTTTCTGTCTTGTGCTCTTATACCCCTGTGTTTGCTCTAGCATTGTTGATGTTCATGGTGGTTGTGCTGTGATAGCATTAGTTTGGTTTCTGTTTGCGTTGATTGTCTGTCATTTTGGTTTTCTTGTCTTCTTTTGTTGGTTTAGTTTTTTAGTTATTTTGGGTTTCTTTGGAGTTGCTCCAGGATGGACATTTCTGTTCTTCTTGACTGTGCGATGAACAATGGATGAATGGTAGGAACTGATGTTTGGACAATTGGGTTGATGTTTTGAGTTTAGCACCTTCCACCACAGATGCAGGAGCTCTTCTTCTTCTTCTCAAAATAATGTTAAATAGCAGTGGCCTGCTTCAGACTGCATTTACTCTTAATCATTTCAAACTGGGTGTGGCAAAATAAGGTAAAAAGATATCAAAATCTTTTTTTTCTTTTTTTTTTTTAGAAAATGGGAATGGTTTATAGTTCTTGCTAGTGGATAGGCTAGGCCTTAACAAGGTCATATCAAAGGTCCACCTGTCTGTTTTCAGTACATTGCAAAGGCATATGGCAATCAGAATATGCAGCCATACAAAGCCATGAAGAGTGCAGGCAGCCACACTCTTTCGAATAATGGAATCAAGAACGCTGACCTTACATGAGGAACGCGAGCCTTACAGTTCCTCAGATGTTCATCTGGATTGCGTTGTGACTTCATGGGTGAGCTCCTGCTGCAATGTTGCACCAGCTGGTCACCTGGTTTCAGGTTTTCTCCATTTACAGATATTGGATCTCACTGTAGTTTGCTGGAGTCACAAAGAGCTTTAGAATGGCTTTTTTCTCTTTTCTAGACTCATATTTTTCTTTCTTGTCTTGTCTCTTCTCTTGTGGGAATTGCAGTGCAGTGTGCAACTTGTTTAGGAATCAGATAACAGAAATCGAGCCTCTTTCACTGATCTCAATTATCAAATCATTTTCCACAACACCGGATCTCAAAATGCAGCACTTCTGTGTCCATATCGTTCAGCTCTAATTTGCACTACTGCCAGAATCCTAACCCACAGGCTCGCTACTGAGGTTAAGTGGAGAGACATGTGAGGCTTTGTTGTAAATGGCCGTTTCTCTCTCTCTCACTTTCCCCTCGGTCATAAATATGCAGATGTGCTTTCCATTCTGCATTGCAAGGCAGACCGACAGACTGCTGATGCCAGTCTGACTGATTTTCTCTGCCCTTCTAAGGCGCACACACAAACCATCAGAAAGGCCCACACCCAGACATCTTAAAGACCATCTCTGTTCGCTGATCTGAGCTTATTCAAAAATATGCTAATGAAGAGCTGGTGGTGTCCAGTCTCCAGCACAGTCCACCCAGAGACAGAATAGAGCTCCTTTGTCTCGGTGACCCCTGCAGAGCAAAACACTCACACACAAACTGATGCAAAAAGGACGTTTTCTAAATTCATCAACGTTTCAACCACATTAAAATCCAGTATATAAAAAAAGAATAGTCCAATTCTTTGTTTTACAACTGTGTCCTAGGGGAACATCCTCTATACACCATTTACAGACATTATTCACAGTCTCAGAGGGTCACAGAACAGGTTAGAGTCTGCAGTGGGGAACATGAAAACTATTTTAATTTCTGTGGTTCTTGTGTGTTGAGGTGCTTTTCCCCAGACATGTGTCTATTTTCTGCTGTCTAAACCATGTGTGGAAATACACAGCCGCAATGTGATTTTTTATATTACAGCTGGTTAGAAAAAAAAACGTTATAGAAAACTCTATCATAGTGTAGTCACAGCTCTGTAAACTAGTTATTTCACATCAGTATATACTATAGTATACTAAATATATCAATGCAGAATGTGTCCCACTATACTTGATTTCACTGCAGCGTTTTAAAGTAACTGGAAGTTGAATAATCAGGGAGGTCAGTTAGTTATCCACTCAACTAACTGAATCAGTCATGGTCATGCGTTTTCACACTGATGGCGAAAACCAAAAAATCTTGAGATTTGGGTTTTCATGATGAACACTTCCACAAACCACCCACAGACACTCTCACATATATATGCTTTGTGGAATCAGTATGTCGAAGTATTCAGCAGATATATAAAAAACCCATTAGCAGTAAAAATTGAAAAAAAAAAAAAAGTGAAAAAGGTGAAAAGGTTCAAAAACCAAACCCTCATAGTGGACTCTCAAAGACAGTGGTTCTCAATTTTGAAACCAAAATGAAATGGTAACAGCTATGAACATATTTTGTAAACGTTAGTGTAGCTCACAATCTACGTAAATCCAAGCATGTCCAAACTTCTGCTTTTGAGATCCCACATTTATTTGACATAAGACCAGTCTAAAAACTTTACCCCAGCCATTTGTGCTGTACTGGCCCTAAAATATAGAGCTCAGTGCTTGGACCCCCCATAATCGCCACTTGCGATGCCATTAGAAGATAGATGCTCAACTCTCACAGTAGTTACGACAGCCATGACAATGAAATCAAAATGTTCTACTTTCATTTTAGACAAAAGCTAAATATAAGAAAGCTGGCATGGCCGAAATCTTTTTGGTTCGAAAGCTACTGAAGATAGAAATCCAAAAACATGAGAACATGAAACCAGTTTTTACTCTCATAATGGACAAAATGCACATAATGATGACTGCTGATGTGCTGTGTGAAGGGGTGTGCAGTAAACAAATTTTTTATTGAATCATTTACAAATGGGACATGTTAGCATGCATCATTCATGTAATCCAACCAGAGTATAATACTGGAACTGATTCAGCAATGTGTTTTTGCACACTGAAAGCCATATCACAACTGCAATATGTAGTAATGTACTCATAATACATTTGCATTTTGTCCTGCATCATCATAAGAATCAATAATAATAAAGAGAGGAGAATCACAACAGGCTTTTATGTCTGTGGGACAAACCCTCCGCGGGACCAAAGCTCTGTATTTAAGAAGTAAAGCAGGCAGCACTGTAAGAGCAAGTCCCATCAGCCCTCAGACAGCACTACTGCACTGATCGGCTCACAAAGCACTCATGTAATCTCATTACAGCATGACACTTTATTACTGCCGCATGTGTCTGACAGGAGCCGCTTAGGTCATGGCACACCAGCTCATCCTCTTCCACACTGCCTGTTACACACAGCCGTACGCAGCGCAGTGAGTGGGCTGGGTGGGATTACATGTACGTAATGGGATGTGATTGTAAGCACTGACAGTGGAAGTGTGGGATGATGAGATTGGCCGTTGAGTTTATTGTACTGAACACAGCACCTCTCTAACAAAGAGAGCACATGAATTACTTCAGACCTCTTTTACCCAGCATTCCCTTTGATACAGCTTCCAATCAGCACTTTTCCATAACTCCTATTCATGCATTATTCTGTTATAGAGATCCAAATACAAAGAGAGAGAGAGAGATGGGAAAGGAGGGGGGCAGCCTGCAAGATAAAGAGAGAAAGAGAGGGAGGGGGAGGAATGGGCAGCGAGAGAGAGAGAGAGAAAGAAGAGAGAGAGATGGGGGAAGGAGGGCGACAGCCCATGCAAGAGGGAGAGAGAGAGAAAGAGAAAGAGAGGGAGGTGGTGGAGGGGGAATCAAAAGAGGAAAAAAGAAAAAAAGACAAACAGAGAGAAAAGAGAGAAAAGAGAAGAGATCGAGATAGAAAGAAAACAGAAGAAAGAGAGGAGAGGAAAAGAGGTAAAGACGTAAAGAAAAATACTTTACAACTACACAAACGTTATTACATCAGGCAAGAAAAAATATCCCCATTAAAACCCCACCTACCCTCCTCGAACGCCCACCCAAAAAACAATTTCAAAAAGGAAAAGAGAAGAGAGACAAAAGAGAAGAGAGAGGGCAGAGAGAGAGGAGATAAAGAGAAAGGAGAAGAGAGAGGAGAGGAAAAGAGAGAAGAAAGAGAAAATAAGAGAAGAAACAGAAAACGAAAGACGAAAGAGGAAAAGAGAGAAGAAAGAGAAGAAAGAGAAAAGGAGAGACGAAAGAGAAGAAAGAGGAAAAGCAAGACGAAAGAGAAGAAAGAGGAAAAGCGAGACGAAAGAGAAAAAAGAGGAAAAGAGAGACGAAAGAGAAGAAATAGGAAAAGAGAGATAAAAGAGAAAAAAGAGAAAGAGACGAAAGAGAAAAAGAGAGACGAAAGAGAAGAAAGAGGAAAAGAGAGAAGAAATAGGAAAAGAGAGACGAAAGAGAAGAAAGAGGAAGAGAGAAGAAATAGGAAAAGAGAGATGAAAGAGAAAGAAAAAAAAGAGACGAAAGAGAAAAAGAGAGACGAAAGAGAAGAAAGAGGAAAAGAGAGACGAAAGAGAAAAAAGAGAGATGAAAGAGAAGAAAGAGGAAAAGAGAGACGAAATAGGAAAAGAGAGACGAAAGAGAAAAAAGAGAAAAAGAGAGACGAAAGAGAAGAAATAGGAAAAGAGAGATGAAAGAGAAAAAAGAGAAAAAGAGAGACGAAAGAGAAGAGGAAAAGAGAGAAGAAATAGGAAAAAAAAGAGACGAAAGAAAAGAAAGAGGAAGAGAGAAAAAATAGAAAAAGAGAGATGAAAGAGAAAAAAGAGAAAAAGAGAGACGAAAGAGAAAAAGAGAGACGAAAGAGAAGAAAGAGGAAAAGAGAGACGAAATAGAAAAAGAGAGATGAAAGAGAAAAAAGAGGAAAAGAGAGACGAAATAGGAAAAAAGAGACGAAAGAGAAAAAAGAGAAAAAGAGAGACGAAAGAGAAGAAATAGGAAAAGAGAGATGAAAGAGAAAAAAGAGAAAAAGAGAGACGAAAAGAGGAAAAAAGAGAAGAAAGAGATAAAGAGAAAAAGAGAGCCCAAAGAGGAAAAGAGAAAGAAGAAAGAGAAAAGGAGAGAAGAAATAGGAAAAGAGAGACGAAAGAGAAGAAAGAGAAAAAGAGAGACGAAAGAGAAAAAGAGAGAAGAAAGAAGAGAAGAGAGAAAAGAGAAAGAAGAGAGGTAAGTAAGATAAGAGAGAGAAGAGAAAGGAGAGAGAAGAGAGAGACCAGGAGTGTGAGAGAGACAGAAAAAGGAAGAGAGAGAGAGATAGACAGAGAGAGACCTAGTGAAATAAAGGGAGGGAGACAGAGAGAGAAAGAGAGACATAAGAAGAGAAATAAAGAAGGTTTTGATGGAAAATCTGAAACACACACACACACGCTCTCAGTGATCCAGGTATTCGTATGTTCACTGTGCTTCATTTCTTTTGTTCTATAAACTGTACAGAGAATCTTCATAAGCTCCCAATTTAAAACAAGGAAATTCATGACAGTAAGAGTGCTTTGAGACACACACTTTCACTCTCTCTTTATTACATACACACACACACACACACACACACACACAAATAAGTAGCCCATCCATCTCAGACAGGATGGCACATGGTAGCTAATATAAGTTCCTTCCTGCGCGTTTCCTTCTGTGGATTTAATTAGAAAATATGAACCTCATATGGACTGCTTCTCCCTCAAGAGACTCAAAACTGCCTTCCTTCCTTCTGCTGTACCGTACCGGAAACAATGTGCACAACTCCCTCACGCCGACATTCACTGACAAAATATCCAAGACAGTGTCAGAAATAGTTAAATTAATAATAATTTTAATAATAATATTAATAATAATTAGTCACATAATTAATTTCTATATAATTGTTATGATCTTTTGAAGCATATACATTACCGACAGTGAGAGCTAGGCAGGTCAAAGTACAGCCTCCACACTGTGTTATAATGTACCTAACCCCCCCCCCCCCCCCCCCCCCCCCCAATTTAACAACACAATTATATCTCCACATGTGTGAGCCACTGCATCCCAGGAAAGTATCATCTCCTGTCCTGTACCGGGTTATTTATACATCCAGATCTTGTCCCTGTATCAGAATGTAAAACACTGGCCAGTGTTTTTGTTTTGTTTTTGCCTCTAGGCCACCTGCAGGCATCTGTAATGAGCCCAGCAAGCAACACGCAAAGGATCCACAATCAATCATTCAGCCTGCAGTTAGTACCGGAGAGGACTGGTTTCAAATTCTGGTTTGAGACTGGAAACATGGATGGAGGTCAACAAGGTCAAGCATGTGTGTGTCAAATCCCCATGACAGATGAGTCCACACCACTCTGCAGCTCGTTCCCGGAGGTCTTACCAGTTCGCAGTGCTCTTTTCTAATGAGGCACATCTTCATTAGCTAATGCTGTTCATGAGTAAATATAATAAAGGCAAATTGGTTTTCGCTGCAGATTAGCTTGAGATGTAAACCCAAAAATGTAATTTACACATTCTTCCCCCTCCTTAAACATAATTGAGCAGAGGTAGAATATTTTATTACAGGACATTCTGGAGCATTTCTGTTGGTCCATGCATTGTGGTCATTGCACATGCATTGTGAACAACTGCCAGATTTACATTATGTTAAAAAGTTAAAAAAAAAAAAGTATAGCAGTGAAGATATGCCAATATAGCTAACAGGAAAGAAAAGATTAAAGGTCATGTTTACTACATTACACAAGTGACTACTTACAGTACAGAGCTTGAAGGGACAACTAAACATGTCATTTTGTTTTAGAAAGCACTGTTTTAGCTTCAGTGTGCTAATTGCCTAGCTATGCAAATTTTGCAGTGAAAAACATTTTTCTTAAAGATTTAGCATATCATACATAACTCCTGTGAATACAGGGTTTAGAACTGTGGCCTTCAGCCTTGATATCGTCTTGTTCTCAGCAGTGTAGCCTTTAGCTCGCAGACTAGCAAGCTAGCCAATAACAAATGTATCTAAAGTTTGCATCCTAAAGCCCAGCAAATGTCCTGTTCTGAATGTTCTGTTTTATGAAGTGGTGTTAAAGTAGTTAGCTGATATGACTGTGATTTATTTTAGAAAATAGGAACGCATCAATTCATAATGGTTTCTGGGAAGTTCTGCCGATGTCAACACTTGCATTCACTTGGTACCTCACCTCTCCGTGGGCATTGTGAACGAGGGCATGTTATAACAGATATTGAATGAGGTGGCAAAGACAGAGCACACCTGTTCAATGTATTAAGTCTGATTGACCTGAGAGAGTCACTAAATCATGGGCATGTCATTACACAGACAATTTAGCTAATATATATTTATGTTGAACGTTCATTTGGATGTTGACTCTTTCATGAAAGTTTTAAACTCAGCGTAGCTAAATGCCCAGCTTACTCTAGTGAACACAGAGTGAGGCCTAATTCACCACCACAAAGCCAAAGAGTGCTCAGTAATTTTTTTTTAGAGACAACTGCATAGATTTAAATTTTCAGCAAACTATCAAACTATCAATTTAGTCTATTCTCCAGCTCTTGTAACTAGCTGTCTCCGCTCGCCCTGCATGAATGACTTCTGTGAGCTGTGTATCCAGAGTGCGACAACCCGTTTCACACTGTACAGCGGCTTGCGCTGAAGGGAGTGGAACTGAGGCCTCAGTGAGTGACAGAATGATGGCGATATAAAGTGTGCCGGCAGCTGCCTACCTGATATGTGTTGTCAAAGCTGTCATACATGAACCGCGTGATCAGAGACGTCTTCCCAACTGCAAGAGAACAAAAGAGGAGAGGAGCGTTAAAATGGCAGCCATTGAAATGCAGACAGAGGCTGAGGCAGCTCGGGACGCCACCACGGGCCAGGCCAGGCTGGATTGATCCACAAACCGTGATGATTTGGATGGCACACACTGCGAAGCATCAGGCAACTGCCAAGGGACCTAATTAATGAATATGAGGCTGACCTGAGGGCTGCCAGTGATGTCAATGGAGCATGTGGCAACTACAGTGTGATGACTGGTGCAAAATCGTTATTTTGAGAAAAAAAGGTAAGGGCATTAATAACAGGCTCCACATGGGAAAGAAAAATATACATAGGTATCTCTGAACATCTATTATTTCTGTAAACTTTATAGGAAATTGGGTTAAGGTTGTGGCATTTTTATTAAAATAAGAAGACCAAGACTGACATGGACCAGCACAGTAATAATAATAGTCCAATACCTTTCCCCAGTTGAATGGTTGACAGCAGGTATTAAAAAAAGATAAACCAAATATCAAACACTTTACAGAAAAAAAACAGGGCTTCAGTTGTTGCCTTAGCTCACCTATAAAATGTGGGATCATATAAATAAACAACAAAAACATATCCCCGTCTTTAACAAACTTATAGTCAGTGCTTTCAGTACGTAAAGAATGAAAAGTAAAGTAGCATGAGCGTTTCGTCTATGACCAATAAAACAAATTAGCCAGAGCACAACACAGGCAATGTAGTTTGGAGAAAAACGGTGGGTCTTTGGTATTTTCTGGGGGTATTTTTCATTACTGTAGGCTCCCCCTACAGTCAGGAAGCGCAATTTTCATTTTTACACCACTGCTGTAAATACACATCACACCTATTATCGTGATTAGCGTGTGGTTGGTGTGGCGCAGCAGATAAAACCACTAGCTGCTAGTGAGCTATTACACCCCCCATGTGGGAGACTGGGGTTCGATTCCCAGTCTGGGTGACTATGCTGCGCTACACCAATAAGAGTCCCTGGGCAAGACTCCTAACACTACATTGGCCCACCTCTGTAATACGAGTAACCTTGTAAGTCGCTCTGGATAAGAGCGTCAGCTAAATGCCATAAATGTAAATGTAAATTAGCGCATTATTGTGATATTTTGCATCCTGATATGATTTTCTAATTCAGGAATATTGTCCGAACTTTGAGAACTTGAAAGAGAGGGCCTGTAGAATAATTGAAAGAGAGGGCCTGTAAACAACAACTAGTGTACAGTCCCTGTGTGAATCCCTTTGTAACTTCTTACAGCTTATTGAACATTTTTTTATAGTTTATAAGAAATTGTATTTTCTATTTTTCAGCCAAAGACTGTAGACAACATGGACGCTGTGGCTACACATACAGAAATGAAGCAGCAACTGTCTGCCATGTGTCTACGCAGTAAAGACCAGAAGTGGAGACAGACAGGCCTATTCATTTGGTAGACATGCCCTCTTCTCACAGACCAAGCATCTCAGGACGCCTTCACTGAGTTTAAAGCACAGCTTAAAGGACCAGGGACACAAGATAACACTGGCTGTGATAAAATATCAGCGTTTTATTAGTTTCACTTCATTTCTTACCACCTACAAGTGGATTATACATGTCCCTGTATCGCTGACCATACCTAATTTGTACATTTTTTAAATACTGAAGCATTGCCGTTGCAGATGAATATGCTGTATATATATAAACATTTTATTTATTTTAACAGCTCATTGTTTTCCTGAGCTAATAAACACTTACTGCCCAGATATGAAGCTTTTTCACTGTTTTTCACATTATTATAGGTGGCTAAAACCTTTGCACTGTCCTGTGAAAATGGCTTAAAGGATCAACAGGACACTGTTGCCATATCTCCCAGTTTTACTTAAGAGTCAGAATGTTGAACCAAACGCTGCAGTGGCACACTATATTAAAAACACACTCCTGGGCGACGCACATACACCCACACACACAGGCAGACAGAGAGAATCTGTTCAGTGTCTCAGATGAGGGGCTGAGAGCGAGATTTCTCGGGGCTAATAGGACTTCACAGTGTGTTAGCAGTGCCAGGCAGCCGCAGGTCACAAGTCATTTAAATGGTAATTTGCCCTAAGACACAGATCTGTCTGTATTTTACAGCAAGGAGGATGGAAATGAATGGCTCTCATAAGGCCTTGTCTAAAGCTTTGGAGTAAATACAGAATTATGGTTTTAGCTGTGCCAGCCTACTGCTTCAAACAAAGCAAGACTATTGATCCTATGCATGGACAGAGGGTGAAACCAGATGATGAGAGTAAGTGTGTGTGTGTGTGTGTGTGTGTTCTCTGGGTGTGGCGCTCACAGTGGAGAGATAATGGCTTGCCAGAAGCGCAGTCATGCAGAGGATGCTGAGAGGAGAAAGAGAGGTAGTGGTGGGCGAGGCCTCGAAGACCACACATGTCAAACACATCAAATACTACAAAGCTCTGTCTCCTGTGAATCTGCTGGCTACATCGACTGTTTACAAGAATTCAGTTTAGCCGAGCAATAAAACTCAGTTTCGTCTCAAAACTATCCTGCTCTCTTGACTCTCTCTCATTTCTCTCAGGGCTGTCTTTGTGGACTCTGGTGGCAAGAAAGTACTCTTGCTCGCTTCCTGATGGATGGTGGCGTGGTAGGCGTCTAATTTTAGTCCTTTTAAATATTTAATATCGCGTCATTTAGTGGAGCAGAGGGCACATGACATTTTTTCAGTTAATCACCTACGCCAGACAAATGAGGAATGGCTGGATACAGGGTTTAGCGGCTAACGTTTCCTCTGACAGACTGCACGTTCGCCTGCCTGGTTTTCCTTCTCCTCCCTCCCCCGCCCCCCATTAGCACAGCAACATTTGATAATGGCTACAACCCGCGAGAGGACGAGGGAGGAGGGAGCTTAAGTGATTCTTGGAAAATGGAAGGGTAAGGCAGAGGAGTGGGGCTGTCACAAGCACTCGGTCAAACCTGATTGATAAAAATCTTGATTTCATTTCACCCTCTTGATGAATCAGCACTAATTAGTTGGCCATCTGCATCATGATGATGATGATCATGCATATTTGAAATTCTCCTACTGGTCTATCATACAGCCTGAAGAATGCACACAATTATATGCATTTTTTCCCATATTGTTTTTTTACCTCCACTTTTCATTCTACTCTCAACTAACCTACGACTACCACAGGTTACCAAAGCTGAACTAGCTTTGCTTTCTAGGATGAGTGTAAGCGCACGACACACCAGCATGCAGTTCCACATATGACCACAAGGGGCTGCAGAGGCCTTGAGAGGTGCTGGCCAGAGTGCATCATTCCAGAGTGAGGTAACGGAGTTCATGTTCAGGCTTTCCCTCTGTCTGACAGGGTGATGTGGAGGAAAAACTCGGTACTCTGGTTTGTTAGTGCTGCACTGAGACACAGATGCTGCTTCTGAGAGACTCTCCAGGGATTCTCCTGCTGAATCAAACACCTCTCACCACGGGAGCAGTCTTTCTTGTCAAAAATACCTACAGTTAGTTTAAAGGACCCGCAACTGCATTGCCGTACATGACGGAGTTGAATTACGGTTCTCTCTGAAATAACATTTGCTCAGTGAGAGAACCAATTTGAGCAATTTGAGGATTATGGTACAGAGGGTAAAGAAATGTTTACTAGGCTTACAATACTGAAGCAGGAGAACATTTTTTTCCCAGGGACACCATGGGCGACTACCATGGGTCACTATCTATTTTATGAATAATCAAGTAATTTGCTGATCATTTGGAGGATTTGTTGAGTAATATATTTTTTTAAAGGCCATAAAGCATTAAAACAACACCAAAAAAGCTACAATAACCACAATAACAACCCATATATAATTCTTTTGTTAACAATTTTAACATTAAATATAAAAAAATACACTAAATTTTGTTTGCTATTTAAATTGGACTCTTTTTACAGTATGTTTTTTTACAGCATGTCTATAATAATAATGCTTTATGTATCATGCAATTTGCCAACTAATTACACCAAACTAGCCTGCAGACGAAAGCCATCTGTCTGGCCTGACCCACCCTGGTATTGGCTCTGAACTAATAATTTCCTGGAATGGTAATATACACACACATCCTCATCATCATCTTCACATCCTACAGCTCTGAGAGCAGGAGCACTAGTATAAATAATGTATAAATTGCTACCCTGCTACATTTTTTGCTGCATGATAGCTACAAACTTGTCGTATGGGTGTAATACTTGACACACTAGCGCTGTGTATTGGAAAAACCTGGCGATATGGTACACATCACAGTGCAGGTGTTACAATTTAATATGTAGCGATCTACTGCGATACTGTGAGCCAGGTGATATATTTTTTTAGCAAATTGGAGAACAACTGTCACAGTATAAAAACACACCCTCATCTGCATAAATCACAGATCTGGGTAAAAGAAAAGTTTCTTTTATCCAATCAGAACAGTGGGATCTGAAGACAGAGTACAACACTGCTATCTAGCGAAGTTTAAACACAATACAAAATGAAGCACTGTTAGCCACTAATCACCTAAAACTACCATCTTTAATGCAAAGTAGTTATTGTCAATGGAATTTCATCCTGTATAGGGTTGGGTGTTGAAATTCAATACTTTATTGGTATTCAAATGGCCTCACCAGTGTCTTAAAAATTCCCAGCACTTAAATATTAAATTGATTTTAAAAGAAGCAGTGCATTGGAAATTTTGGTCTACGTTTTCTGATTCGGGATTTGGTTCTGCGTGTTCTGCATTTTCATCCACCTCATGAACTTTTCATCTATAGCTCACTACATGTATTCTCCCTACGACCACATGCACTATAGTGCGACGTCCATAGCATGGCAATACACGTACCGTTATACCACTAGTACAACAGCCCACAGCTGATTCCCACCTGAATGGCATCTTGATTGGTATCTTGATGTCATCTACAATCTCTTGACTGAAACATCTTTCAATGAACTCATACTCCTTGAGGTTCACATGCGTTTGCTTAATTATTAAATCTTAATGAATAAAAACTATAATGTGCAAAAATACAAAAAATGGCGGGGTTAACAAACTTTGTAGCGTCTGTCATGGTCGTAGAGGTGTTATGGTTTGAAGTTCTGAGAAAAGCCACTAGCTTCTATTATTGTTATTAAAGCATTAAAGCATCCAATTATACGCTGTCATTAAAAATAGCCGTTGCTACAGTTAGAGACACAGGCTTGAGACTGGAAGATCGCTGGTTTGATCACCATGACTGGCATTCATGACCGAGGAGCCTTTGAGCAAGGCACCTGAACCCCAATTGTGGCTGTCCACTGCTCCAGGTATGTCTCTCCAGGTATGCCTCTGTTTACTAGTGTATGTGTGTGTGTATTCTTTGCCACAAATAGGTAAATGTGGAGCTTGGATTCCATTGTACTGCTGTGCAATGGTCTTAAAAGGAATGAATGCATCCCTAATTCCTGTTAACTTTCCCAGTCCGGAGTGTGAATAGAGTGCTTTCGGTATGGAAGACTCTCAGCTGTGTACAGTGCCTCAGATGAACCCACAGCAATATTAATTATGAGGGATTATGCAAAGAGCACTTATCAGGCTGACTAATTATCGTCATTTGGGCCCTCTTTCTGTTCCAGTATCTGCCGGGAAGGATCTCGTTTAGTTGGTAATTAGTGATTATGCTAATTAGCATGCTCGCATTCATCTTTATATGTTTGGAAACACAGGGTCACGCCAAGGCTTGCGGTGATTAAATGAGTGAACGTGCACTGTGATGGTTTCTTGCACGTCAGCACTGGAGATTCGCAGGTAATGAAGACATTCCCTAACTACCTGTGGCAGCTGCAGTATGACGCCAGGACACAGAGTATTCTCTGAAGGCAAAACTGAACGGTAAAGCAAGTCCCGGACGTATCCATGGAGACAACAACACAGCCAGCTTCTGCTTATCCTTCACTGTCAGGGCTGTTCTCTCTTTTCCACTAGCTTAGCTTCTTGTGCTCTGCGGATTATGAATCACATTCAGGCTGGACTGAAGGCACATAAAAAGACATGGAGCACAATTAGAGGACCATTAGCCAAAGAGGCTCTTCAGTCAGCAGTTAACGCCATTGAGACGGAGGGGACGGACATTGGAGAGGCTGGAGGAGTGGACGTGATGGAGAGTCTTCACCTCTTCCTCTGACATGGCCATCAGTCTGTCAGTAAGCCACCTTTCTCTGAGCTCTGCATAACATTAATGGGGGGGGGGTGCTCACAGCAATGCATACACAGCAATGCATACAACGTTACAGATGGCAAAAACAAAAATACCATAGTACCATATTCTTATGTAATGTTAATTATAGTTGTACATTGAGTGACCAGACTCCAGATTCCAACTAGGATACCATAGCAACTGCCTAGCAACCACCAAGCAACACCCTAGCAACAATTAAGCAGTATCATGGCAACCACCTAAAATACCATGGCAATCACCTTGTCATTTAATAACACTCATCTATCTCAACTGCTTAGCAACACTATAACAGCCACCTAGCAACAGCAAAGCAATCACCTGGCAACCCTTTTGTAAAAACCTTTGGTGTGTGTGTGTGTTTCAGTTTATGTTTTAAGAACTGGTCAGGGACTACAATGCAAATTAGCGCTTAAGGTCTGTTGATTAATGAGCACTGGCCTTGGCAAATAGACGAATAAATGAAAAAAATATATATAATAATCGACTGCTCAGTCTTGCTCTTCTGTCTCGCTCTGCCACTGACCACTAAAAGCTGATTGCCTGCTGCCCTCTCCTTGTCTCTGGGAGGGGTAGCCTACTTTCCAGCTTCTCAACTCTTTAGCTTCACTTACAGGAAGAGTCCAGTGGCAGCAGGCTCTGTTGTACTGCTGCAGAGCCCGTGTGAACTGAAGGCTAACAGGGTTAGACCCAGGCATACGCATACATCTACCCTATGTGTGCATGTCCCATTTGTACGGTGTGTATGAGCCTGAGAGCACTGAATCCAATTAGGGTCTGGGTAAATGACCAGCTCTGTCATTTGTTACCCCAGAAAAATGGAGAGGAAAGCGTGATGGTATCTAGAAGAGTGACCCAGATAGGAGGAAGCAATTTCCCCCAGGGAGCGAGGGGCGCGGAAAATCAATGTCTCAGAGCCGGAGACGGATAGCATCCCTTTACCTCCATAGCAACACCTGCTCAGGGGTCGGGGGCGTGAGGCAGTCTCTTGGCTAAACTGTCAGGCATTACGTTAAGAGAGCCCACCACTGACGCGAATTAAACCCATGTCAGGACGAGAACTGTGACAAAGGTACACCGGCATAACCTCCACACACTCCGCTCCACCATGTACACACAACAGGAGTGACTTTCACAGAATGAGACAGAGAGAGAGAGAGAGAGAGAGAGAGAGAGAGAGAGAGAGAGAAAGGGAGAGAGAGAGAGAGGCAAAAAGAAGTGAGGGAGACAGTGAGGGGAAAAATTGCAGAGACTTTTACTGAATGGTCAGAGAGACAGAGAAAGTAAAAAAGTGGGGAGATAGAAAAGAGAGAGCGATGTAGAGAGAGCATGAGAAAGGAGAAAGTCAGATAAGTGTGATATAGAGAAGAAAGGGACATAAATGAGGAAAAGACATAAGCGATAGTGAGAGAGAGAGGAGAAATGGAGATACGTGTGACAGAGGGAAGAAAGGGAGATAAGAGAGAGAGGAGAAAGGGAGATAAGCGAGAGAGAGAGGAGAAAGGGAGATAAGTGAGAGAGAGAGGAGAAAGAGATAAGCGAGAGAGAGAGGAGAAAGAGAGATAAGTGAGAGAGAGAGGAGAAAGGGAGATAAGCAAGAGAGAGAGAGAGAGGAAAAAAAGGAGATAAGCGAGAGAGAGAGGAGAAAGAGATAAGCGAGAGAGAGAGGAGAAAGGGAGATAAGTGAGAGAGAGAGGAGAAAGAGAGATAAGCGAGAGAGAGAGGAGAAAGAGAGATAAGTGAGAGAGAGGAGAAAGAGAGATAAGTGAGAGAGAGAGGAGAAAGGGAGATAAGCAAGAGAGAGAGAGAGAGGAAAAAAAGGAGATAAGCGAGAGAGAGAGGAGAAAGGGAGATAAGCGAGAGGTGGAGGAGGGAGAGAGAATGAATGAGAGAGGGAGTGGAATTGAAAGAGAAAGAGAATGGAAATGAGAAATGAGAGACATACTGAAGGTGCAGTGAGAGAGAAAGAGATAGAGAGAGAAGATAGAGGAAGAGAGAGAGGAAGAAAAGACAGAGATAGAGAGAGATAGAGAGAATAAGGGAGAGAGGGGCAGAGAATATTTGTGGTACTGCATATATCTGTACTACATACTTCATACTTCAAGCAAAAAACAGTTAGGCTTAATAATTAGTATGCATTTGGGACAAACCCTCCGTCTTTGCTTTATAAAACAGAACATAGAAAGACAAACAGAGACAGTGAGAGAGAGAGAGAGAGAGAGAGAGAGAGAGATAGAGAGAGAGGGGAGAAAAACATGGAGAGACAGAGGCTGCGTCCTAATTGTGTACTACACACTACTACTACAAGGTATATACTATATACTAACCTTAATGGTGTGGCTTTGGCAGGCTAGTACGCCAAATATTAACATACTAACCCATTTTTTAATAACAGGAAGTGATGAAGCGTTGCTATGCCAACATGCATCACTACAAGTTCACTTGAATCGTTATCTGCCATTTTTCCATCTGCTCACATCTGGGCAGAGAGAGGAAGTGGAAATGATATAAAGGAGAAAGAGAGGGAAGGCATGAGAGGGTGAAGTAAGAGAGAAAGTAAAAAGAAGGAAACTGAGTGTGTGAGAGAGCATTGAAAATTGTAAAATAAGGGAGGGGAGTGAGAGAGAGAGTGTAAGAGGGAGAGAGAGTGTAGGGGGGGATGAGTAGGGGGATTATGAAGCAGGCAGACACTTGATTAAAGGAGTGAGTAAACTCGTTTAGTAGCGTGGGGATGCAATGAGATTTCTAATATAGTCTGGCGCTCAATTACTCCTGAGTGCTAATTTAATTCACGGCTATGCCACACTGTTAACATCTCGAGATAAAAGCCTCAAATCAGGATGAAAGCGCCCGGTCGCGTTTACAGGGCGAGGCACAGACTTTACAATGCTTCAACAAGCAGCCGAAAGGCACTCGCTGAGGAGCCTTAAAATGTGCTTACAAATAAAGTGCTGTGCTAGCAAGTGCATTACTAAGCACATTACGCCTCTGCTAATTGCTAAAGCAACAAATACAAAAACTAACACCATGAACAGTGAGTGACTGGTAGGCAAGGATCTAGATCATTAACTATTCATCAGCGTCAACTGCTAATCGCATTTTTGCAAATGTGTAACTGTTCACAGCTGCCACTTATTAGCTGTGCGGTGTCAGACTTTTAAATGGCTGCTTGGAGGTCACTCTTGCTTACCGTCTGACCGGTCATGTGGCAAAGTGGACTGTCCTCTCAGCATGTCCAGCATTTCCTGGACTCATCAAAGCAAAACACAATCAAGGAGCAAATTAGGCTTCTACATTAGAAACTGGATAGCAAATCAATACATAAGTAAGTATTGAGTATTATTAGTAAAAACATTGGGAATATGATATCCTATTAATAATCATTATTAGTTGTGTTAATCAAGGTTTCAATGTGCATGATCTCTATTAATGTTAATACCTGGCCTCAGTGAAAAACAAATGAGAATCACCATGAAGCATAATTACAGCTCTTTCTTCTTAGTGTAGTCATTCTGGGCTCATAATGAAGGTCTATAACACAGGTCTCCTGAAGCCCTAGACTCCGCTGGGCAGCACCAGAATAATATAAAATATGATTGAACATCACAGCATTGATCAAGCTGATCCAAAGTGTGAAGACGTAAAAGCACAGGACATAAGTGGGCATCTGTGCTAGGCTAAAAGCTACCCCAGGCTTAGCAGTATGCAAACCGGCACAGCACGACATGCTGTTTTATGCTTGTTAACTGGACAACGACAGTGATAGAGTGTGTGTGTGTGTGTGTATTTCTTTTATTGTCAGTTTAATTAAAGTAGTGTTTAAATGTGCTTTATAAAAACATGTAACTTGTACACAATGGTGGTAATTAATGATTAAGCTTCAGGTTTTAAGTATGAGTGAAGACACTACATACAAACTAAAGGCAATTCATCCTGTCTCACTTCTCACTCCAATACAGTGCAGTGTTTGCATCAGCAATGCACTTATTTTTCTTTATTATTTTTTTAAATTTATTTTATGAATAAATTAATGAATAAAATAGCTTTATTTTAATTTAATATATTATTATTACATTATTGTACACACTTATTTGCTCTGTTATTCAATGTTCTAGTTTTAAATAAAGACATGAAAATGTACTTTTAATCCAATTCATCGATTAATCAAGTTTATTTCCAATTTCCAATTCGAAGTCGTGAGTTTTGATATTTTATCTGTTAAAACATCTTTATTATTTAATTTATTTTATTTTTAATTTATGAATAAAATTGATTTGTTTTAATTTAATAATTGTATCTATTATTACTGAATTATTGTACGCAATTATTTGCTGTTATTTAATGTTCTATTTTTAAATAAAGACATGGAAATGTCTTAATCCGATTGCACAGTTCTCAAACTAAAACGGGGGCGGGGCATATCTTAACTAAACCGCAAAAGCCCCTTCCTCTCCCACTTTACTTAAACAGGGTACGCCCAGATGCCTAGTTTTGATCACTGGCAGGTTTGCATGAATGACATTGGAGGGCATATCGTCGCTACACTTTTAAATGACATTACACTGTTTCCAACACTCTATTGACATAATTATGACCTTAGAATGCAGTGTTTTATTTATAGCTAGTGTTAATTGTATGTGTGTGTGTGTTGTGGTAAATGAAGTCCCTTTGATTACTGTAATCAGTGTAAAAAAAAAAAGAAAAGAAAATCTCCACCCCCTCCCCTGGTAATTCTCCAGTTCCTCCCACACACTCGCCAGAACCAGCACACACAGGACTGTCTGTTTCATCTTGGCATTTGGGCAGATCAATATCTTTTTCTTCAGGGCCTGGCAGCTATCGATCGCCATTAAACTCTAATTAATGTGGAGAGATGTGCTGGTCTCCCTGAGCCACTGGGAATAAATAAGTCTTTTGAACAGCTTTGCCTGGGTAACAACCCCTACAAGCAGCCTTTTTGGAGGCCCCATAGATCTGCGGATAAGGCGGTCGACTGCGATATTGAGAGCTATTAGTACTAACCAAACCGGTCACTGCAGGGGCAGTGATCCCACATCTTACTTTCTGACATGCTTGTACAACATAAACCTGTACAGAACAGAATACATACTCTTAGCTACTGGTCCATTACTTTGGAATCCTACCCTGCACTGCTACACATGCCAAACACTGAAGATTTGGGCACCACTGCACCTTATAAGGCCATTTTATTTGCATATGCAAATAAGTCACCCATAGTGCTGCCTTAATTAGGGCTTGGCCTTGCCACAGTGAGTCAGCGTGTTGTTTTCTGTGATTTGCTGGCGCTCACAATGTGCTTTAATTGTGCTCTGGTAATCCCCCTGCAGGAGCACTGGGGTCATAAAGAGTGGAGAATCGACTGGTAATTTGCTTATGTTTTACAGGTCAGCTTTTGCAACACTCTAGCGCCAGCTAAATGGCTTAATCTATAGCCTGTAGGGAGTAGCTTATTTTCTTATTGTCAGAACAGCTGAGAAATGGACCTAGACGACAGCAGAACATTGTCCAATATCTCCCCATAACCAATTTAAGACTGTGGTCAATTATAGGCCTCGAGGAAAAACAACAAAGAGAAAAAAAAGCAACAACATAAAAGGCAATCTGAGAAGCTAGCAGCTGAATATCGCTAAAAAAGCCCTCAGAGACTTGGAAGCAGCCTAGTCCGCCATATGAACCGCTCCGCCCATGGGAGGTCACCGACAAACACTCAGTTATGCAGAGATATCACAGACGGCCTAATAAGCAGGAGCGACGGGCTTCGGCTCTGGCGTTCCACCAATTAATAGGTTTCTCCACTAATTAAGGCTGCCCCCTATCAGGCTGTTCAAAGAAACTACAGTGGGAGTTATCGTCATGAGGGCCAATTAAAGCAGGAACGGGAACATCTGCTGCCCCTGAAAAGCTTCCCGTCTGCACCTTAACCTGCAGAGCTGCGCTGAGCTCCAGCCTGGCAACACCTGATCGAAGGCCCTCCCCGACCGAGAGCCGAGCAAAGGACATGTAAAGGAGAGAGCGAGCGCAAGATAATGTCACGCTCGTGGCTGCCAGGCATGCAAATCCAGGGACACAGAGAATACGGCACGCAGTTAAAAATATGTCTTAGTTGGTTATGCTGTGGAAGGGTGTGAAGCTACATTGGCTCTAATAGTATTTAAATGCACAGCCTGTTTACAAGGACATAGCACACACTGCCTCACTCTAATTAAAGCCTGTTTGTTGAATAACGAGGAAAAGGTCATTTGTCTGGGCTATTTTTTTACTCACAAACTTTCTTCCCAGCGTGTATGATTACTGAATATCTGCAACCCACACACACACACACCCTTTTTTTGCATACGAATCACGGCGGAAGGAGAAACAGCGAAGGAGAAAAAAAAGATGTCCAAACGAAGCCAATAAGACTACGAACCACCTGTTTGTGACTATTCATGAGCCAGGGAAAGGATTAGAGGGAGAATATTAAGGCGGGAAGAGTTCTCACTATATGCGGCTTCATTGACATGTTTATCCGGGAGGAACTCTGCAAAATATCATCTTCATCTATCAATGTTTTCATTAAAACGGTGAGAAGAGGCTCCATATACACTGTGACAAAATGCAAAAAGGAAATCACATTAGTAGATATAGAACATTGCCACATTGTGAATAACTGAGAGGAAGCAATACACAGCTCATCAACCCTTTTCACTTACAGAGAGCTGTGAGGAAAACAAAGTAGAATTGTTAGTAGGGCCCAACCAATATATCTGTAAATGTCAGATAATGAGGCTCCACAGTGGTACCAGCATCTGTGTTTTTTCTGTATAAGAAAACCACATTCAGGAATGCAGAGGTATTTTGAATTGGAAAAAAAAAATGTCAATAATGATAATGACAAGCACTTTGTGGACGTATTGGCTAAATCTATGCATATTGTCACTATCACAATAATGAAATTAATTACAGTAACAAAGTAGTACTGACATGTTGCCCATCTCTACTCTCTAAAAAGCAAAGGTGCTAGAAAGGGTTTTTAAAAATAAAATAATAAAATAAGCATTTTTGGTCCCATATAGAACATCGAAGAAGTGATTGTGAAGGACCTTTAAATGTATGTAAAGGAGCTCCTGAACATACAGAAGTCATACTTTTCATACAATTTCAAGCAATAAACTGTAGTGGTTTGTTTCATTTCTGACCATATAAAATAATGGCAAACAATTCTACTGGTTATCAGAATTTCTAGAATTTCTAGCTCCCCCTAGTTTATTAAATAATAATTTACACAATTGTCTCACTACCCCAAATGGATCTTGGGTTAAGCAGTACCTGTTTGCTGCACAAAACCTGCTTCTTTAGTCTTGCCCTGTAGTTATAAAGCTTCTGTGGCTAAAGAAATGAAAAGTCTATACCGATCAACCATACCGACAAGGGCACCTGTCAGAGGCTGCAATATACAATGCTCAATAAAATAAAGGGAACACTCAAATAACACATCCTAGATCTGAATGAATGAAATATTCTCATTGAATACTTTGTTCTGTATAAAGTTGAATGTGCTGACAACAAAATCACACAAAAAGCATCAATGGAAATCAAATTTATTAACCAATGGAGGCCTGGATTTGGAGTCACACACAAAATTAAAGTGGAAAAACACACTACAGGCTGATCCAACTTTGATGTAATGTCCTTAAAACAAGTCAAAATGAGGCTCAGTATTGTGTGTGGCCTCTCCGTGCCTACAACACCTGGGCATGCTCATGATGAGGTGACGGATGGTCTCCTGAGGGATCTCCTCCCAGACCTGGACTAAAGCATCCGCCAACTCCTGGACAGTCTGTGGTGCAACGTGACATTGGTGGATGGAGCGAGACATGATGTCCCAGATGTGCTCAATCGGATTCAGGTCTGGGGAACGGGCGGGCCAGTCCATAGCTTCAATGCCTTCATCTTGCAGAAACTGCTGACACACTCCAGCCACATGAGGTCTAGCATTGCCCTGCATTAGGAGGAACCCAGGGCCAACCGCACCAGCATATGGTCTCACAAGGGGTCTGAGGATCTCATCTCGGTACCTAATGGCAGCCAGGCTACCTCTGGCGAGGACATGGGGGGCTGTGAGGACCTCCAAAAAAATGCCACCCCACACCATTACTGACCCACTGCCAAACCGGTCATGCTGAAGGATGTTGCAGGCAGCAGATCGCTCTCCACGGTGTCTCCAGACTCTGTCACGTCTGTCACATGTGCTCAGTGTGAACCTGCTTTGATCTGTGAAGAGCACAGGGTGCCAGTGGCGAATTTGCCAATCCTGGTGTTCTCTGGCAAATGCCAAGCATCCTGCACGGTGTTGGGCTGTGAGCACAACCCCCATCTGTGGATGTCGGGCCCTCATACCATCCTCATGGAGTCGGTTTCTAATCGTTTGTGCAGACACATGCACATTTGTGGCCAGCTGGAGGTCATTTTGCAGGGCTCTGGCATTGTTCCTCCTGTTCCTCCTTGCACAAAGGTGGAGGTAGCGATCCTGCTGCTGGGTTGTTGCCCTCCTACGGCCTCTGCCACGTCTCCTGGTGTACTGGCCTGTCTCCTGGTAGCGCCTCCAGCCTCCGCATTGATGTGCCATCCTGGATGAGCTGCACTACCTGAGCCACTTGTGTGGGTTGTAGAGTCCGTCTCATGCTACCACGAGTGTGAAAGCACCACCAACATTCAAAAGTAATCAAAACATCAGCCAGAAAGCATAGGTACTGAGAAGTGGTCTGTGGTCCCCACCTGCAGAACCACTCCTTTATTGAGTGTGTCTTGCTAACTGCCAATAATTTCCACCTGTTGTCTATTCCATTTGCACAACAGCATGTGAAATTGATTGTCAATCAGTGTTGCTTCCTAAGTGGACAGTTTGATTTCACAGAAGATTTATTTGAGTTATATTGTGTTGTGTAAGCATATTTCACTTTCAAATCTGGCTCTAATAGTGCGTTTTGTCAGTGTATGCAAAATATCAGGAAAACTATGCATCATGAAAATGTCCGTAGGTATCGTGATATAAATATTTTTGCTGTATTGTTCACCCCTATGACAAACGCAATGGACAGCTCTGTAAAAACAAGCCAAAAGCTGCCGGGAGGGAAAACGTTCCGTTTAAACAATAAAGATATTTCATCATCCTGTTACACACACGGTGCCGGAAATGCTTCCTTTACTTAAACCTATGAACTCCCACTGTCAGGCCTTTTGATTCATGAAGCTGTGAGAGGTTATGCTGTATGTCCCTGAGCGCTCTCTTGGTCCACACAAGCAGTCACATTCTCCCACCGGAGCCCAGAGTCGTCCACCCAGCAACCAGTGATTTAGGAGGAAAGATGCTTTTAGTGCAGTAAAGCTGACGCTCAGCGTTTAAACGCTCTGAAAGGATGGTGGAGGCCGCCGCAGCGGTTTCGCAGTGATGGACACTGGATAGCGCTGCCAATCTCTACCAACACATCCTGCATCCCATCTTCAGCTGTAAGTCTCTATAGGCCATATTTATAGGCCATCTTTTCTGCAACCATGTGATAATACACCCATCCGTGTCAGGCCATAAAGTGGATCTGGGTCTTCCTGCCAGAGTGTTTGTGCGGAAGTGAAAATATGTTGGTAGTACTTCAAAAGGAGGCCTATACATATTGTCACCATTGAAACAAAACCTTGCATCTCCAAAATGGCAAGTTTACAAGTTCACAGTTGGTCCTCTGATCATTACGTTTACATGCAATGCAAAAAACACTGAATTACTGAAAAAATATGGGCTTCTGAATTGTGCAGCTGTCTAAGGAGCTTTTGCTCTGCAAGTTTGGTACCTTTGTTCAAGTGTGGAAGCTGGTTTTAAGCCTGGGAGCAGTCTAGAAACCAATGTTTGGCCATGGTTCCAATGGAGTGGGGCAGTGGTGGCTCAGCGATTGGGGCAGTGGTGGCTCAGCGGTTAGAGCGCCGGGCTATCGATTCCCGGGCTTGGCAAGCTGCCACTGTTGGGCCCTTGAGCAAGGCCCTTTACCCTCTCTGCTCCTTGGGCGCTGGAGTTGGCTGCCCAGTGCTCTGGGTGTGTGTACTCACTGCCCCTAGTGCACTAGTGTGTGTGTGTGTTCACTACCACAGATGGGTTAAATGCGAAGGACACATTTCGCTGTACAGTGACAAATATGTTAACCTTTACCTGAATTCTTCTGTGTGAAAGCAAACCTGTGATAATAAGCCCTCTCCTCCTGACGAGCCTAGAATCAGTTCTGGGTGCAGACTTGTGTATTCACGACAACTGTGAAAATAAAGTGCTCAAATAAAGAGCACATAACTGACCCTGGGTAAGGGGGTAAGGTGCACATCGCTCACTCCACATCTCTCAGCCAGCTTATGAAAGTCCATTCAGCAGTTTAATGATACTTTTTCAGCAGAAGTTTGAATAGGAAGCACATGCTAGCATTCACCCTCCCACTGGGGGGAAAACTTAGGGAAAAGTTCAAGAACATCAAAAATGACAATATAAATGTGTTGTTCTGATTACCATATGGTGACAGGCCTGCAACAAATTGAGAAAAATGAAAGTTTTGCTTTATTATTTAATCTTAAAACTTATCACTGGTTAATCCTTGTTTTCTCTGTGTTCTCTTATAAATAAATTGAAAATACTCTGAGCTTCCAAATTACAAAGAACAGTGATCTATGAGCTGCCCCATTGGGCTGTGTTTAAGCCCTATGCAAAGCTATACAGGAGTTGCCCTAGAATGGAAATCCGTATTTACCCTGGCATAGCTTAATAAGTGAGTGAGTGACCACAACTGAGCTACTGTACCTTTTAATAACATCTTCCAAATCAACTTGATGCTGCACTGAACTGTAAAAGGGAGAACTGTGTCTCTATTCCTGTGCAACGCTGTTCAAAGTCATATTTATCAAAGTCAAACTTTGTCAAAGTCAAAGTCAAAGTGTTCAAAGTCATATTTATATTCACTATATTTCCAAATGTTTGTGTAGACACCCTTTCTAATGAACCATGGGCTAGAGGGGTGTAAACCCCCCAGCACTAAGCTGTGGAGCAGTGGAACTGTGTTCCCTGTAATGATGGTGCTCCATCCAATACTTAAGGGGTTAAGTTGGGGAGTTGGGAGGAAAGAGGTGGGGTGGTGGTGACTCAGTGGTTAGAGCTCTGGGCTATTGATAACCAGGTTGTGGGTTCGATACCAAGGCCCTCTTACCCTCAATGGCTGCCCACCGCTCTGGGCACTAATGGTGAGTATTCTTGTCATCCAACATCCTGACCTCACTAACGCTCTTGCAGCTGAATGCAATCATATAACCACTGCTCCAAAGCCTTTCCTAGACAGTAGCGACAGTCACTCAAACAAAAGCAGGACAAACTGTAACAGCGGCATTAAATTGTCCTAAAACTGTATCTCAATTATTTCTTTCTAACATATTGTTATATAAAAATTACTCCCATGTTAGCCCATATGTTTCTTTCTCTTCAGGTGCCAGTTCTGTATCTCTCAACAAATGCATATGTACAGCTGTCCATGAGAAAGGAGCTTATTGCATAACTTGAATTAACAGCAGTGGTGTAAAGTTAATTACACGATGAAGAGGTACCATGCCATCCTAGATCTCCCTGTACAGATGGAGCCCAAATTCAACCTGTGTGTATCTTCTGAAGACCCTTGCTTTTTAATTTTGGGACATTCCCCTGTAGTTTGTCTCAATCCGAACTTCACTTCTTATCTCATATAATGGTCACAGCGCTGATTAGTCTCTAATTGTTCAGGGCTATGTAGGCATGAAAAGAGCTGTTCCTGGCTTTGGCTTTCTCAGCTTTAACAGATGAAGATTTGTAGTGTGTTGTGTTATGGTCTCCTCCTCAAACCAAACAAACACCTCTCAGCTCTTCTCCCTTGTGGAACAGAGTGGCTCCTGCTTGTTCCTGTGGGCTTCGTCATCCAGCATTCCCATGGGACACCCAGCCAATCACTGCCCTCCACAGCACTCGCTGGCACCACATCCCCGCCGCAAAGAGAGGGATAAAAATAAACGACGGCGGGCCAGGCGCCTTGGCCCTGCCTCCTGCACACGGCATGGGGACATGAGCCCATCGCACAGGAAAGAAAGATACAGCGTCAAAAAAAAAAAGAAACATGAGACAGAGAGAGAGAGAGAGAGAGAGAGAGAGAGAGAGAGAGAGAGAGAGAACAGAGAAAAGGGAGAGAAGGAGAGAGAGGATGGAGAGAAAAAAGAAAGAGACAAAGAGTGAGACAGAGTGAGAGAATAGAGAGAAAGAAGAAAGTGTAAAAGAGAGACAGAGAGAGAGAATGGAGAGAAAGAAAGAGAGAAAAAGGCAAGCAAGAGAGGAAGAGAGACAGATAGAGAGAGAGAGGGAATAGAGGGAAAAAAGAATGAGAGAGACAGAGAGTGAGATAGAGTGAGAGAACAGAGAGAAAAAAGACAGAAAGAGAGGGAGAGAGAGGCCGAGTGACAGTGGGAGAGAGAATAGAGCAAAAAAAGAGAGAGAGTCAGTGAGAGAGAATAGAGAGAAAAGAGAAGGAGAGGAAGACCATGAGATAGATCAAATCTAGAGAATAGAGAGGGAGAGAAAGAAGAGAATAAAAAGAGAAAGAAAGAGAGAGAGAGAGAGAGAGAGAGAGAGAGATGATTGGAACAAAGAAAAAGAGATGTGTGAGAAGAATGCAAGGACGAAATGGAGGAGCAGAAGAAAGAAAAAAGAGGGGGAGAGAGAGAGAGAGAGAGAGAGAGAGACAGACAGACAGACAGACAGAGGGAGGAAAGGAGAGCGAGAAAGAGAGAGAGAGTGAGTGAGAGGGCGTACAGAAGGAAAGTCAGTAGCAGTAGGAGCAGTGGATTTCTGTTGTGTCATTGCTGTGTTCAGTGCAGGAAAACCAATGAAAAACCAAATCCGGACTGTGAATAAATCACCTGGAAATTCTCTAAAATCCTTTCAATGCCAGCTCTAAACATCCTAAAGATCCTCCAAGAAACGCCGCCCCCACACACACACATACACACACATACACACCTCACACAGAATAAACAAAAACTCTTAACACACAACACGACTGTACAGTAGAACAGCCAACACTCTGCTCTGAGCAAAATGAAAAACACTCTCAATATTGCACGACTCAAAATACCCAACACATCCCAAACAGCTTCCCCTGAAACAGAATTCATGATGCAAGGTTTGGAGCGCACCGTCATTCCACTTTAATGAGCTCAGTACAGAAGCTTTATTTAGTCCAAATCATTCGGATTCTGAGTTAGTCTGAAGATCGGTCATGCTCACTGGCCTGCCAGGAAACGCCGCACAATTCAGCACTCAGCAGAGGCAGAAGAAGCTCAGAGCAGAGCTCCTCAATACTTGGTCTGTGAATGATTTTGGCCTTTGCAGTATTGACGTAGCAAGAGGCTGCAATATGTACTGTAAATACTCTAGTGAACAATCTACGGGTTTTTGCGTCTGTGATGATGATGATGATGATGCTCGGCCATAAATCAGACTGGTCACTCATATGAACAGAGCAGTTTAATATACTGGTAGAGATATCCGAGTTCGAACATGTGGCAGTGTACTTGTACTTCAGATTTCTTGAGCAGCCCTAGTGCATATTATAGTCCCCTTTGGAATCAACATTCAAAAGTTTGGGATCAACTGATTTCACAGGTTTCAAATAGGGCTGGGCGATATGGTAAATATACTATATCACAATATTTAAAGACATTTTTTGCGATACATGATATTTATCCCGATATATGTAATCACAGACTAAAAACATCAGTAGCGACAGATTCTTATATACTACTATAGAGATCCTCTCCCGTTCTGAATACAGTGATTTTTATTCAACACCTGCTGCTCTTCATCTAATTAAAGCAGTCAGGCGTGGCGCAACAGATAACACCATGAAACACCTGCCAGTGAGCTACCGCACCATGTGGTAGACTGATGTTCGATTCCCAGTCTGGGTGACTATGCTGTGCTACACCAATAAGAGTCCTTGGGCAAGACTCCTGACACTACTTTGGCCCAAACAATTAAATTTTGTCTCTGAATAAGAGCATCAGCTAAATGCCATAAATGTAAATTACACTGTTAGTAATGAAACCTGCAGCTGATCAGTGCTTTTCTAAGCACTAACAGTATCCTTGATATGCTTAGTAAAGCATGTAGATCTCACAATAACAAAATTGATCAATATTCATTCATAATTTTATCATATTGCCCAGATCTAATTTCAGATAGTTTGTAATGTGTCCAAAGAATTGAACAGAGATGTGTCAGATGCATCTCGATGCAGACACGGACAATTCTGAATCAATTCACAAATGTTGTTTCTAAATGACAATATTTTATGATAAACTTTTTTTCTAATCATTTTAATAAACCCATACACCTTAAAGTACTGCAATAACTGAATCTGAATTTCTAGTGTATAGATTTTACACAGTCTTTAAAACACCAGTCAACTTATAGGACATTATACAGTACGATACAGCAACCATTAATATGACAATTGATTAAATGTCATTAATAACAGGGCTGCACAATACTGGAACAAACTGATTTGGCCAAAAATAGAGTTGTAAATATCAGACTGCTGCCTTTATTCCCCCTCTACACACACTTCCTAGTTCTAGAGCTCAATTATCACAAAAAAATCCTTCAATGCTGCAATGTGACATTTTTACAACATTGTTCAGTGCAACTATGGAGAGAACAGAGAGAGGAAATTACTGTGTGCAGAAACGCTCGCTTAATTAACTCAGAGAAATGGTGAGACTGGTACTGAATGGTGTGCTGGTGTTGTTCTGCAGTAATCTGCTTCATTGCAGGCATGCATGCAGAAAATGAAAAGAAACACAGGTGTTTAGCAGCATCCCTCATCCTAAAACAGTGCTGTCGTTCCTTTCACTAAGGAAATTAAAATGAGTAGTGTGATATTCATGTGCAGCCCACAGTGCATAATCATCTTCACCTTTCTATAAAAATGATCAGCTCTTCTGCTTGCTTTACATCTGCTGCGTGTCGTCATTTCGCCCTTTTGCTTTACCTATTTCTAACCACACATTTCATATATCACATCTGGAGCAGAGCTGACACTTATTGGCAATCTGCCAAAATAAGCCACAACATTCAAGCCACCTGCCTAATATTGTGTTAGTCCACCTCGTGCCTCCAGAACAGCTCTGACCTGTCTAGGCATGGATTTCACAAGACTTTCTGTGATATTTAGTACATGACATTAGTAGTAGATCTTCTAAAGGCCTGTGAATTATAAGATGAAGCCTCCATTGATCCCATCAGTAACCTTGGGAACCCATAATCCTGTCACTGATTGTCATTTTTTTGGACCATTCTTGGTAGGTACTGACCATTAAATACTGGAAACAGCCCAAAAGACCTGCCTGATGTTTTGGAGATGCTCAGACCCAGTCATCCAGCAATAACACTTCTCTGGCCCTGAAGTGATATAAACACAGCATCACCTAATAAAAGAAAAAGAAATGAAAGAAGCTAATTGGTTAGTACAAATGTTAAGGCAAATGAGGCAGGGGGGTTAACAGGAAATCATTATAGCAGATTCTGATTAAGCGTCCCCACTTCTCCAGGAAACACACAGGACTTTAACCCGCAGGAGACAACACAGGGTTTATGCGTGGAGGGTAACATATTAGTGCTCTGGGTGTGTTTGTACCTCTGGGGTGCTGCATTTGCTGTAGGCTGATGACAAATAATTAACCATGCAAAAAAAGTGATAAAATATATCAACACATTTAATGTGTTATCATGGGTTGTGTAATGTAGTGCTATGGGAAAAATAATAAAATTGTGAATTGTGAAAAAAATGAAGATTTTAAAAACTGCTATCCAAATACTTACTTACTTAAAATGTGCTGGACCCCATCCAATTAAACAGGAATCTTCAAATCATACTTAACTGAACATTTTCAGTCCGTAAAGGTAAAAGATGTAGCTTCAAATGGTACTAAAGTGAGATATGGAATTCCGCAAGGCCCAATTTTAGGACCGTTTTCATTTAGATGATACATGTGTCCACTGGGCACAGTTATAAGCAAACATGGCAATAACTTTCATTGTTATGCAAATGATACATAACTGTACATATCAACCAAACAGTGACAAACAAAAAAATCACAGGACTGTGTATATGTATATGTATCATTATTATGTTAATTTGGTAATATCACCCACCCTAAAATAACCATATAAAATAGCATAAGATATTTTATTAGCACTGTCCATGGACATATGCTTTATTTGACCTGTCAAGTCTAATGATGCATTTTACATCCACACACGCAGCAAAGAAGTGACAGCACTTTCAAAATATATGAGTCCGGTGGTGGAAGTTATTGTCCTGAAGGAGATGGCAATGGTATGGGTACTGTTGGGTTTTTTTTGCTGTGAAGGCTGGCTCGACGTTTCAATGTTTAAATTAGATTCCCCTCGTACACGGCCGCCGTCTGACGGCACTTCGGGGATGAAGAAAGCGTCTCCCTCAGAGTGTGTCCAATAAGATCAGATGTGCATGAGTGTTCCTGCTGAGACTGGCAGGAGGCTGATAAAGCACAGTAGCCACACCGAGGTTTGACTACAGGGAGAAAAACAGCAGCCAGGACGGAAGAACCTACAGGCCTATCGTACGTCTTTACATGTGTCGGAATGTTTAAAGCTGTGTGGGAGTACCCAGCAGGCTAAAATCCCTGTCAGCGGAAACAGCGGCAGCAACAGTTCAAAATAAATATCACAACACTGAGGTAGGAATCTTCATCAGGCAATAAGAATGGATTAGATCCACTCCTAATTCTGAAATTCGGCCACTGATGAGATTGTTAAGATGAATGGCAGGTTAATGGAAGAAAAGAAAGATCAACAAGACTTCAGCAAAAGACTACGGATGCAGATGTTTTTGATAACAGCTCTGTTGTTAAGGCTGGTTCAGACCTACTGCAGATGTGCTGTAGGACGGTCGGCCAAAGTGACGTAATTGTGGGCGTGAAGGCCAAGTGCGAGGCACACACCACCCGAAAATTTTAACTGGTGCTGCATACACGGCTTGGGCGTTTATTAGCTAAATTCAGGATGTACATTGGTCAAGAATAACCAGCTTGATGGTGATTGGCTATGTGTGATCAGTGTGTGTTTACAATCTTTCCTTTGTCCTCATTTGCACAGTGCAGGAAAGAACAGCTTCCAACTTTCTGCTTGAACAACTTAATGCTACAGACCTACCCTATTTCTGGCGCCAAAGTACACGGCCGACGGGGATTGACATTGATCAATGTGGGCGGTCCGCCTTGCCGCGTCTACAGTACGTATGAACCAGCTTCAGGAGGCAAAAATTTGAAATCATGTTTCATCATATTACATGAGTAATGGAGGCTGCATCTTCAAATGACTTGTAGTTTCAATGTTTTTTTCATTGTTTCTTGACCGAATAAGTAGAATAAGTTAGAATAAGTATGAGTAGTTAGACTAACTACTGTAACTGGGGCAGGCCCAGTGGTTAGAACACTGGGTTATTGATGACAGAGTTGTGGGTTCAATACCCAGACTTGCGAAGCTGCCACTGTTGGGCTCTTAAGCAAGGCTCTTAACACTCTTGCAGCACGTGTGCTCAGTGTATCACTGTGTGTGTTTTTTCACACTAGTGTGTATGTGTGTGTTCACGCCAAATTCTAATGGTTTTGTCTAAATTAGCAACAAAAAAAAAAAAAAAAACACAGCAGAGCCAGTACTGACTACACTACTGCTGCTTTCTGTATGGTCATGTTAAGGTATATTTTATAGTCCTTATAAAACATATAATCAGCATGTGTACTTTCTCCAATTGCATTTACTGTTCTCCTCCAAATGTGTCTGAACAGCTCAAAAAGATGCAGTTGGTTGGCTTCATACATCTCAGACAAAGCAAATCCTAGCCTTAACCCTTGCAGCTTGGTGATATCGAGTTACAGTGGGAGACCAGAACTAGTGGGTGAAACTGGACATGCCTAAATTGGGGGACAAACTGGTTACAAAAAGTTACTGTCCTTCAACAAAGCCTGGCATAAATCCCTGTTTGCTTGTATGAACCACACGCAAAGAAGCTGTAAAGAAGAGGCGAACTGAGGAGGTTTTTGGACTGGGCTTTGGGATAGGTCCCTGAGCCAGGCTCCCCTGTAGCTGAGGTGACCATTGGAGGAGAAGGGAGGACATGAGGTGGAAGAGGGTGCGAAGTTGTTTGTCACGAAGGTAAGGTGAGAGTGAAGGATAGATATTTACGGCAGAGGAGGAGGAGTTTGGGGGTGTGGTCTATCTCCAAAATTTCAATTAAGTCATAACTTAAGTCATAACTCCACTTGTTTTGTTTGTTTTTAACAATAACACAAACTTGGTTTAGCGAGCTGGCACCCCTCAGGACATAATTGCATGTGACACTTTTTTAAACACACCATCGGTGCTTCACTGACATAATGTCCAGCACTGTGGTTCTGTGTGAATCATTAAAAGGTGATAGAGGTAAAATTTCCACAAGTGTGATGAAGCTTCTGAAGCCTCAGCTGGCCCACTAGGAACAGGCTACATCTAGAAGAATGGCCATAAAAACTCTCTTATTGTGCACACTTACCAAGAGGCCACATGTGGGGCCTGAAGTTAAACAGGTGGGGGGTAAAACTGTAAATCTGTGCATTGAGCTAATGTAAACTGCACAGCTGAAATCATAACACAGTTGCAAACTGTAGCATTGAGTTGATAAGTAATCTCAAGCAGACTAGCTAATGGGGTTTCTGGTACTGTATGACAGTGTATGACATACTATGGGACATACAAAGTGTGTGTTTTGTCAAACTATTGCTTTAAACTGCACAATATTATATCAAATCATCCTCTGTTCAAACAATATGAATGAACATACACTCTCTCTCTCTATCTCTCTCTCTCTCTTTCTCTCTCTCTCTCTCATTACACATATTTACTTTCTCTTCGCCTGACTGACCATGGCGAAGAAAGACACTGCACCTCACATGAGGGGATTCAGCAGAGAGTGACCATTTTAGACACAGACGTAATTATTGATCTGTCTGTCACAATGTACGATGCCAGTGGAGGTGAACTGCCTGGCACATTATTAATTCACACCAACAAATGGTCTCTAAATGGAGCATGGCCAAAAATGCAATAACTGCACTGGTTGACATGCATGGTCACATGGCTAAAGGACACACTCCAAGGGCAAGACACATCTCGAGAGACAGAGGAGAAATTACAGACTGACTCTTTCCATCTCCCTTTTCTCCATTCTGTGCTCCCAGGGACTCCCACTGCTATGCCTTTGTTCAGTCTACTCAAACTGATGGAAACACAAACGCAGACAGGGTCCTGACATGACTCAAATTACAGGACGCATTCTGGACAGGGTGGTAATTATACAGAGAGGCTTCCGGAGAGTTTGGTACGCACTCGCCCATCATCCCCCATGTCTCTGGAGCGCAGGCCCTGTCATACAGCGTGACACATTTAGTGTTCAGAGTAGACTAATAGTTATTTTAAAATAAATAAATAATATCAGAATAATACAACAGTATAATAATAATAATAGCCTGAATCAACATCTTCCTCAGCACTTAACCTGCAGAGTTTGGTTTCAACACACTTACGACATAATAGTTGGTGTAGTTCTCGGATGGACTCGATAAGGAGGCCTTGATAAACTCCCACTAGTCTTTGTCCCTGTGCTTCTGTTCGATTTGACTTTCATACCCTTGCCTACTCCCAACTCCTTCCTATGCCCCTCACCTGTGTGTTGTCTGTAGCCACGCCTTCTCATGATTCCCCCTAGATGTTGCACACCATTTTAGTGTTGGCAGAGCCAATCCCGGAATAAGCAGATTTCAAGTTTCCTATTGCATTGGCTATGGCAATAGCTGACCCAGAGCACCTACAGGATAACATGCACTGCCACTTCAACAGTCATGGGACAGGAAGCAGTGCAACACATTCTGCTTGAGTCATTCAACAGCTCTATGAACTTCAGTTGTGCTTCATTCAGGATTTTTATTTGCAAAAACCTCTAAATTTCCTGCTGATGAGCATCATGATTAATTCCACAACAAAACATAAGTTTTATACAAATGCTGTTCTGTTTTCCAGGCATTTTACTTGATGCCTACTATAGTACTATTATTACTAAAGGTCAAAATGTCAGTGCGTTCTTCGGATACCCCACAGCTGTTCAGAGGCCGTTCTATAAACACTGCCCATTATTTGTATTCTACTGGCTCCATTCTGGCAAATCATGCTTGGACCCCAATGATAGCCAAAGGCAACGGGTTGTGTAGACTATGGCAATGAACAATGAAAACTATCTGATCTATGTATTTAACTGTATCTTGTATATTTAAACAGACACACACTCACACAGAGAGAGGTACTTCACAGAACAATAGCAATCCAAGTACTGCCTTAAAGACTTTATGCTAAACAGATAAAAAGGAATCCTTTAAAAAAGCTAATATCTAATATCCCTCCTCCAACTTTCTCCTCCCATCTCCGTTTATAAAGTGAGCCATTACTTTAGAGATAAGCTCCTTCTGTTAGATTCAGCCCAACAGCCAAGGCCTGAGAAATCTCCTTGTGTAATGGCGGCCTCTTCACCCCCTGGATCATCTGCCCATGTGCGCCAAACTGGTTCCCATCTGCGGCCCAACTGCTCTCGGACCGCTCCAGACTGCTGTGCGTCAGCACACAGGTGAAGGGCAGGAATAGGGTCAGACTTAATGGTCTGTGCTTGTCAGTCTGTTGCCCAGTGCACCAGATGACAACACTCAGTCTAATTGGTTGAGTAAAGATAAGACTGAAATGACTTCCGATGTCTAACAGGCCAAAATATGGCTGTTCAAATTTGATATAGATAAGGTTTATATCTTTACATTAGGAATTTGATGGTTTCAGTTCAAATGACTACCCAGTGTTTATGAATCGAGGTGAACGTGTGCCTAATGTTACGGAAATTCATCATTTTTATGAATGCAGATAAGACTGGTAAAGTTTGTATCTGTGTACAGGGAGTTTCATGGTGATTCTAAAGCATTTAAAAAGCTAGACCCTTATGGGCAGATAGAGACATGTGCAGCAGAGTTACCAAATAGTGATTTTGTAAACTAATTATCCAGCTGTAATTGGAGTCGGTGGCCTGTCAATATCAGCAGCTAGCAGGGGGAGGCAAGCCACAGCTGGAATTAGTCATTTATATGAGTCTAATGACATCAGCATATAGCACATTCTAACAGACCCACAGGGAACCTACAGTGGGAGGTAACGAAGCTAACACCTTCAATTCCTCCCAGGCACCTTTATCACAGGTGGAGAATCTATTTTTATAGAGTTGTAATCACAAGATTAGACATGAAAAAAACAACAACATTTGAATGTGTCCTTGCCTGGGTCACAGCAGGCACACTATTAATCGGCACAGGGCTGGGTGGCTGGGTGACTGTGCTGCGCTACACCAATAAGAGTCCTTGGGCAAGACTCCTAACACTACACTGACCCACCTCTGTAATACGAGTTACCTTGTAAGTCGCTCTGGATAAGAGCGTCTGCTAAATGCCATAAATGTAATGTAATGTTCTTTATAGAAACAAAGAGTTTAGGTTTCCTGTTTTGCACACTGTAGTACAAAAAATGCATTAAACTTCAAAAATGAATGTATTTGTATTTATTGTCCATTGTCTATTGTACTTATCGTCTATGCACCTTGTCTTGTGTTTTTGCTATTGTCCTTGCACTACTTTACGTCTACTTCTGCACTGGATATTTTTTTTAGATTTAACCTAACTGCACAACCCTGTATTAGTATACTGCCAATACAGTTTAATTAAATTGAAGTGAATATATATATAGTTAGTTGCTGTCCAATGAAAAACATGCATGTCCAAAATAGTGCAGAAGGCAAAACTCTGAATGGAAGTGAAATGTAAATGTAAAATAAGAGTTTATTTAAAGAAATTTTAGAGCATTATTTATTTTGGTCCATTCATCCATTAGTTATATATATATATATATATATATATATATATATATATATATATATATATATATATATATATATACACACATATATATATACATATATATATATATATATGGTACATTCTACTTTAAGGAGTAATTGAATTAGAAAAAAGTGAGTGTGACTTTAATGAATTGTTCATACTGTCAATCAATTTCCAAAATCTAAATCCACAAATTCAGATATAATAATAAAGCTATTGTTGTGCATGTTGTTTTGTGGTGTCAATATGCCAGTTCTAGTCATTTAATTGTTGTAGCTGGAAGTTGGAATTGGTTTGCACATTGCCATCACATCAACAAAACAAAACACACACACACACACACACACACACAATATTCCTCCCTCAATCAGCAAATTAAAGTGAATCATGAAACCACAACCTTATCTTTGTCTTTCTCAAAAACATATATACAGCTATGGTCGATATGTTACTCATGATAAATTGCACAGTGTAATGATCACTGCAAAAAAGTCTAAAATCTAGCTGTATTGAATAGCTGAGAGATGCCATTTCATTCTTTGGAAAAAGGAAAAACATGAAATGTGCTGCAACCAAAACAGAAACAAAATCTATTCAATGTGCCAAATTTAGCTTTCGACCAAATAATGAAAATAGAGTCCTGTCTTGGAGGCAAGCCAGCCAGCATTAATATTAGTGCACAAAGGGAGCTCGTCGAAAAAGGCATATCAGTGCGTGTGACTATTTCTTTAGTCCATAATTTAATAACAACAAGCAAGGAGGGTCTCGAATAGTGCCTGTAGACGCACAGCAGAGGACAACGGCTTTGCACAATACGCAGGAATTACAATTAAATTGGCCCTATAAGTCCAATTGGTGCCCTGCACTTCTGGAGAAATAAATAGCAACCCACAGTGTGCAGTCACGCTGGAAAGAGCTCTATGTGAAATAAAGCACCTTTATTATTACTACCATTCATCTCTAGAGCTATGGGGAGTGGGATATACATTCCAGTGGCATAGAAATAAAGAGGAGAACACCACTTTAACTCCTCAGCAGTGCAACCTGAACCTCCATCTGAACGCTGGCTGTCACACATGAAAAAGGAGAAAGCGCAGCCAGGGAGTAAAGAGACTCTGCAATGTCTGCATTTATATTCAGCCTCTGACTTCAGAGGCAGAAACGATAAACATTTTTCTTTCCACCCGTCTCCAGACGACTCCACTCTCAGTCTTACAACACCCCCCAGTTGGACTGGGAGTGAGTTAATTAACCATCGAGTGAGTCTTGCGCAGTTTAGTACACACGCCTGTCGTTCAGTCTCTCTCTCTTTGTTTCTCGTTCTCTTTCACAAACACACATAGCGTTCCCCGTGGCTCCTCTGATAGTGAGTGTTTTTTTTTTTCTGCCCCCCATCTGAGCCGAACAGAGAGCATGTGCACGTACTAAATGTGGTGATGGATGGGAGGCATGTTTCTTTTGCATAAATTTGACCATCTGACAGTGGTCATGGAGGCCAAGGCTGGATCTACACACCTGGGAGCATATAACAGCAGGAGGAAACACATTACAGTACTGCCAGAACGTGGCTTAGACCAAGGTAGATGATACTGTCAGGTACGATCAAAGCAGTAGAAAAAAAACCCACTATGCCATAAATAGAATAACAGAATTTGAGAATAACAGAAATGGATGATAAGCAAACACAAGCATACATCCTCTCCAGACTCTGCCAGCAATTAACTGTCATTTCTATAATCACGTAATCTATCTGATTTAGTCATTTACCTGTTCGAGCTAGGAATCAATAAGACAATTCTTTTTCATTATCATGAAAAATTAAATGACAATATGCTTGTGAGCATATTAGTACTGACCAATTACTTAGTTTTATTACAAAGAGACCGTAATTAGCCCTGTTTAACTGTTCAACTATTTAGTACAGCACAGTCATAAAACATTGATTAGCTTCATGGTCCTTATTACAAATAGGCAAAATGTATTGAGCATTTTAAGTTGCAATGTTTGTAACTTTGGTTGGGGCACAAAATGCTCAGATGCTCAGATTACAAGCCTTTTTGCTTTAGAATGAAACATGTTGACTTTCCTTTTATGGTGGGCTCATGAAAAAAAAACTGACAAGCTTTGCTTTTATTAGCTCATTTATGGCGACACAACAAATCATAGTAGCTATGTAGCATAGCATAGTCTAATTACAAATTATTTTTAAGTCGTTTCAGTGTGGCTGTTTAGTGCGTGTATTTTCTGCTTAGAGAGAAGACCAGTATAGATGGAATGTCGGTTTATTGCTCAAGTGCTCTGGTCCAGTTCAGGTCCAGTCTAATCTAACTTTTTTTCAGAGACCCACATTCTTAAATACCCATTTTATCTCATAGGTTGCACCAGGTGTTGTGCCAGGTTAGACTGTTAATAGATTAATGTTTTTTTTCCCACAAAGCCCCAGCTTCCTTGCCAAACTTCCTGCACCTATCTATCTATCTGGGATGTAAATTTTGGGGCGCGTAAATGCAACGAGACAAAACTCTGATGTAACAGTTTTGGGGTTTTGGATTCTGTCCGTTTTTAGCTTTGTGTTGGTTATGCCAGGTTTCCTTTTGAATAAAGGGACATCAGTCAGTGTTTGAGCTTCACAATATGTCACTTCTATGTACTCATTATTGAACCACGGCAACATAAATACAGCTTTTCATTCTAGGGCTTTATATGTGGCACTTCTAAAGAATCTGTTCCAATAAAAAACACAAAGTAATGGTATTAGTATATTATGACATTGTACTTGAGCTGCAGCAACATGTGATCTCTGCCTTCAGACTGCATTGTCCCAATTTCTAAGTGAAGAAAATTTCTCTCTGGCCTTCTTCAGATTCCTTCTGACAGCAGATTCCTCAAACTGACCCCTCCCCACCACACTACGCTTCGGAGTTACACTTCGCAGCTGTGGAGGGCACAGCAAATGAAGCAAGAGGGTATGAATGCATGGCTAAACTTCGGAATGCCCTTGTCATTTTTCCAGCGGGAGGAGGGAGCCGCTGTCCCAAGGACTAGCCATGTGCACTGTTACCACTTCTTCCACCTTTCACAAAAGACAGCATCCAACCTAACATCCTCTAAATGTCCTTCTCTTCCTCCTGTTTCCCACTACAAAGTTGTCACACTTCACCACCACCCATCTCCTCCCAGTTCTCCCATCTTCTCTTCATCCTACCTGTGTTTATCAAGGGGGTCCAGTCCTCTAGCGCAAAGCAGAAGCCTCCCAGATCTCCAGGTCTCAAAATGTCCCCCCCTCCTACAGTCATACAATCCTTTCCCTCACATCTGAATAAGAGGATTCTGTTACTAGAACTACAGAACTAGCCCTCAACATGGCGAAGCCTCTGAAGGAATGTAGCAGCTGCGATGAGACTGGGAGTGTGCTTCTATCCGCATTCAAAGTAAGTTCTTTCATCAAGCAACAAAACAACAGAAGCCATGTTGTCCCCTACGGTTCCTGGTGTATACAGCAATTTATCTGAATGTCCATGGCTATTCTATAAACATTACTGAACATTTGTGAGTGCTCTGTGGCTTTGTCCACGGGATCCAAGGCCCAGATCAGTCCCCACAGTCTGAGGCCCAGGCGTGGGGGACAGAGTGATAGTTCATTATGCTGAGGGGAATGCTGTGTATGCACGGATGAAGGATGTGAGCGGCAGCAGGGAGGCCAGGAGGACTGCAGGCCCCGCTGGCTCCCTGACAGAGTGCTTCATCTGGGGAGGTGAGCAGAGAAAGACACAGTAAATACCCGCAGCCAGCAGAAAGCACTGAAGCAGGACGCAACCTCACACCGGGGAAACGGCAGCTCCTACTCAGCGGCACAAGACGCCACTCAGCTGCCTGAGCAACAAGAACACTGGCTATAATAAGAGCTTTGACTCCAAAGATGTACAACAGAGGCTGCTTCCAATTGTAGCCTGAATGCATTAGGCAAAATGTTAACCAAATTTACATGAGACGTAGACGGAGTCCTATATTTCGTCCATTAAGTAATGGCTGCCCAGGGACAAATAAAATGCAGTATATTGAATTGAAAAAAATCTAAATCAAATTATAGATAAAAGAGACCTCTTTTGTCGAGTGTATCTTATAGAAACGAGTACAGACAATAGTACTGGTGGAAATCAGTGTTCCAATGTCTTATTGTTATCTTCCTTTCTCTGCTTGTTCTGGTCTGGTAAGAACTGAGGTTGTGTGGTATCCATTTTTTTCATACTGCCATACCAAAAATTGGCCCAAAAAATGATCAAATACAAAAGTCTAAGTGAACAGATCAAATACTAAGTGAACACTGCACACAATTTTAAATCAGTCATTCAATAAATGTTAAACCGTCAGTCTGACGACAGCCGCAAACGTTAAACTGCCCTGAATCAGAAGAGAGAAGCTGGTTAACACTAGCTTAGTTAGCAGGATAAGCATCTGATAGATTTAGATACGTTCTAGATTTAGATAGATCTAGCGGGCTAAACACCGCAGCACAGACTGCATACCAAATCACAGCCCTCTGCAGACCAAATCACACACGTTTGGAGGATATAGCCTCATGTCTGAGAGCACAAAGACGAGTCTTAACAGTTTTCAACCGTTGTGAGGCACATTTAATAGACTGGCTCATCCCGATTTGCCTCCTCTCCCTTTTCAACAAGAAACTATGGTGGGCTTATCTTTCCCCACCTGTTTTTAGAGCGTGACATTAACTGTCAGGGAGCTCCCACCCTGTGGCTCGCTAAAATGCACTTGGGAATGAGCTTTTTGCAGAAAATAAATTAAAATTGAAATTTAGAAACTTAGTAGTAGTTTATAACCCACAGGAAAGCCTGTTCAAGAGGGTTTACAATAGCTTTGACTATACACAAAATCCCACTAATATAGGTCTAATGGTTAATTTGCTTAATTACAAGAAAACCAATCCAGTTATGTAAATAGAACCTACAATATTGGTTACAAAATGAAATAAAATATTTGCCCTTAATCATCCAATAACCCACTGGAACACCTTTTCAGGACTGTATGTTGCAGTTTCACTGTGAACTGCGGCTTCCAGAACCTCCGAAATCTCTCTTGGAACTACACTGCATCATTCCTTATCTTTCAATGGAGAACTGATCCATATATTCATCCAAATATTCATTGAGTGAAAAATATTTAAAGGCGTGACAGTTGCCCTTTCCTGGCTCTGCTTTTTCCGAATGTTCCTTTCTCCCTTCATCTTTTTGGGTGGGATTATGGATGGGAAGGCTGGCGAGGCCCTGCTGGAGATCAGGATCAAGGCCCACTGAAGCGTGCAGCATATGTACTGTGCTGAGACCTCACCGCTTGCTATTCAACAGCATGAAGCCAGCTTCCTCCTAGAGCATGACCAGCCCACCAGCTCTGAGGGGCAACACATAAACCCGCTCGGCTAAAAAGAGAGGCCGCACTAACTAATATATATGCTGGGGATTTCACAGTTATGATTACAAAGAGTACACAGGCATATGCCAGCTCATTTTCATCGCTCAATAAACGAGCTTGCCTCCGCCCGTATCTCGTATTTCTGCAGAGCAGTAATGCAGCATGAGATTTATGAGAATCAGTGAAAAGCTCTCCAGCCTGGTTCATACAAAGATTTTAATGAAGGCTCTTCCCTGAGGCTTTTAACCCGTGAACATGGAGAGTTATTATGGTCATTTGGCTATACTCTTCAAACGTAATTATGCTAGTCAACTGCAAGATTAATCACCTAATTAGTTAGATAAGGAATTACATTTATATTTGATTAACATTGATTAACGTCATTTTCACACATTTGTTTTGATGTTAACCCATGATGAACGCATGGCAAAATGTAAAGTATGTTTTTTTCACTCATAATCATAATCATAATCAAATACATCTTCTTTTGCTTTATCACCACTCGATTGCCACATAACCTCTCTTCTGCTTGCTTCAAATAACAGGCTTACTGATATCAGGCCAGAGGTCAGTATGATCCATAGGCATAGAGCCAGATGAGAAACAAACCTGCCCTTGTAATGCAGAGTACTCCAAACAGTACCAGGCCGAAAGCAGGGTCTGTGAGAAGAGGATAGTGGGGGGTTTATGGCTTATGATCAATTATACACCCCATTACTGGACAGCAGAGGGAATCCATAGCACATCAAAGCAGCCAGAGAGCTGCATCCCCTGATCCATCTAATACAGCGAGAAGCAGCGAGGGGAGACGTTGAAGTTCTTGAGGTATCTTTAGGGGCTGGGAAATTATTTCTTGCTCTTTCCACAAATAAAAAGTTCAGATTCACACACATAGGGTTGCTTTGTTAGTTTTAGATCTTGTTTATATCTATGTATTTTGTATAAAATAAATGAATAAATAAACATAAAGAAAAAATAAGTGGCTGTCAGAACCTTGTATCTTCACAATTGCAGAATGGCAGAAGAAACTACCTCAAACTTAACTTTACTTAATTGTCAATAGATGTTAATGTAAAAAGGTTATGTTGGTCCATTAATCATGAAAGCCTGTCAAAATGTAAAGGACAATTCAAATTAATATATTTAAATAATGTCAAAAAGTGAAAAAATAAAAGGAGGGATGCAAGGTTTTACATGACAGTGACAAATATATCTGTAATAATATGTATGGAATAGGGCTGGACGATAGGGTAAAACGTCTATATCAAGATATTCTTCAGTCATTTCTATCAGTCAATTAATCATGAAATTTACAGATTCAAATTACGTAAAAATTTTAAAACAGCAAAAAAACAGAAGGTTGTGACGATATATATATATATATATATACATATCATGACACACTTTACTCTCCAAGTGCATCAATGAGCCTTGGGCACCCATGATCCTGTCGCTGGCTCTCTGACCAGGTACTGACCAACACAAACTGGAAAACACATGCTATTTTGGTGCCGTTTCAAGCGTCTAGCCTGACTGTTCACCTGCTGCCTAATATATTCCACCCCCTGACAGGTGCCCATGTAATCAGATGATCAATGTTAAACTGCAGGCTGTATCAATAACGTGTCCACAGTAGCCATGTTGCATCAAACTCTTTTTTTTTTTCTCGGGTGCAGCAGATGGGATAGCTCTATTTACTCAGCAGCTCCTTGGCCCACAGACTCCATTTCTGCATGGAAGCAAAATGTCACAGCTCTATTTACCAAAAAGCAATGAGCAGGACTTCCCATAGCACCGCTAATGCATTTGTATTCCAGGAACAAAACAGTCCTTTCTACCTCTCTTCTCTTATGAAGTGATAGAAAACTGGGCCTGATTTTTTTTAACAGCAGCAAATGTCAAGTCAAAGAGAGCAGAACACTTGGAAAGAGCTCAGCTCCACTAGGCTGAATCCTGGGTGTGATTGTGTCCGCTGCTTTCCTGCCAACTCATCTCTAAGCCCGTCATATCCTTGCCCTCTTCTTAATTGTGTGGGGCAGGTTCATGAATTATTGCAGACAGAGACCTCTCTGTCATGGCTGAGGGCCATCAGAACCACACCAATCTGGCACAACAACAGAGGTAGGATCAACCAAGGCAGTGTCTCCAGTTCTTCTGCTAGGATTTATTTGTCTATTTGAGCTACTGGTAGTTTGTTGAGGACGGCTGAAGCATTACTTACCCAGTGTCTGCAGTAGGTATGGACATAGGTCAATGTGACTATTGTTAGACTTTATAAATAATTTCTTAGAGAGACATGCAGGTCTAGTACTGCCCTTACTGATTTTACAGTTACACCGGGCGCTGGAGTTGGCTGCCCACCGCTCTGGGTGTGTGTCTGTACTCACTGCCCCTAACACATGTGTGTGTGTGAGTGTGTGTTCACTACCAGATGGGTTAAATGCGGAGGACACATTTCGCTGTACAGTGTACACTGTTCAGTGACAAATACGTGCACCCACCTACACTATAGGCAATATGTTCCAGTATTTTATTGTTATTGTAATAAATTCCATCACAATTTGCTTTTCTGATCATATCACTGACACTGTCAGTACTTTAACGTGACATTTTCACCCTTTTCCACAGATAACAGTTTCTGGAGTCTTCATGGAATGTCTGTCTCATGTTCTGGTCAAAATTCAAAGATCCACCACCACAGCAACCATTCTCACCCCATCTATCAACCCTGATCAGAACAGGCAGTGTGAGTGCCTCTTCCTTTAATTGATGATGAGGATGATGAAGATGATGATAAGCCACTTCTTGCCCCACCCACCATTTTCATTACTCCTATCAGCTACACAATTCCTTAGACTTTACAATGTAAGTTTACTCTCATGTGTCCTTGATTGCACTAGCTAGCTAATGTTTACTTCACCTTGAGTTCACATTTCTCTTTTTCTCTCTCTCGCCATCTCTCGCTTACTTACTCTCCCACATCAAAAATAACTGCCTGGGTTGTTATTTAACAGATTGTGGACTAGCAGACATACATTCCATGGTATGTCCCCTTTAAAGATCACTGACCAGTGGCATGTCTGACTAAAAAACATAAAGTAACTAATGTAAGGGCAATAAGACAAATGTCTTTTTATAAATCATAATACAAATGTCACTTTAATGTTTTGAGAATACTGTAGATATTAGAGCTGCACATTATTGACATTGTAATATTTTGTCGTTCTGTGATATATACATTGCGATATTACACAATACAAAAATTTGCACCACATTTCTCCAGAAGTCAATAATACAACAGGTCATGATATTAATAATGAATTCTATGTATCCAGGATTGGAGTAAAATAATCCTTATTGGGCAGACTTAATCTGCCTCTGGTAAATGTCAGAGAAGATTAGAACAGTGTGAACTTTCCTCTTGTATCAAGCAAGTTGTCAAATGATGTGTACGATTTAATTTGCCTTACATGTCATCGCATGTCCCGTAATGTGTCTATTGCACATGTGCACATTACAATGACGATGCTGAAATGAAATACTGTGCAGCCCTAGTAGAAATTGTTAGCACTCAAAAATACTGACCAAGTGCTTGATTCATTAACATGTATGTGTAAAAATAATATGATACATATTGTGTTTTGGAAAAATGTCTTAAAAGTATCATGTTTGTCATTCTCTTTTTGTCATTAGTCATGTTTAACTGGATATAATCTAGACTAGTGCCAGTATTGGAAGGTAGTGAAAACTAGGAGTGGGCAATATGACAATACTGTATTGTATCGTGACAATGTTTTTCTAAGCATATTGGGGATGCTATCAGTGCTTAAGGAACACTGATCAAAGGCACATTTCATTACAAACAGTGTATTTGGTCTGATTTAATTGGATGAAAAGCAGCATGTTATGAGTAAAAAATCACCCTGTACGATTACATGTATCATCATCATTATCGTGTATCGTAAAAATGTCTTTAAATATTGTAATATAATATTTTTACCCTATTGCCCAGCCCAAATTTAAAAATTTTAAAATGCACATCAAATTAAGGCATTAATGTATTAATTGTTTTTTCTGAGTAGGTTATAGAAATATAGAACAAAGTCTGCAAGCATTCAGTTCTCTCTATTTTCACATTACACCACAGGCTAATGGTGCCACCTCATATCACTGCTGAACAGGAAAGAGTTGTGACAGCGCAGTCATTTCTGCTGGTTTCATGTTGGTGTCAGCAGCATTGTGTAAAAACTCGCACCACGTGCTCAGCGGTGCTTCAGCCTAAAGAAATTATAACTCTGAGCAATTCCAGTCATCATTCACTTTTACTGTCATTGTCTTATTAAGTGGTGACACATAATCCATAGTTTAATTGCTGAAGGGCTGTGCTATTAAAACCATGCTGAGGTTATGTGTGAGCTGCATGGAGGCCAGAACGTAAAGGAAGAGGGGAGTGTAGCTGAAGAAAAACTAACATTCATTTGTATCGACTAGAACACAATTCATATGTAGCACAGCTCCAATTATCCACAAAATGGCTGGCTGGTCTCTTAGCCTAAGAAAGGCATTATGGGACATCTAAGGCCAATGAATCTTCCTCTTTTAAGACTATGGAATCTACAGACAGAAGACCTTCACTGTTTGGTTACTGTGTTGCTGACCTCAACCTTGCAATCAATACTACAATCAATAATAGCTGGGTTAAGAACAACCTAATTCTGGGTTTAATTTCTCTTATATAGATGTTGTTTCTAATTCCTGGGAAACATTTGGGTTGAAAAAACTACCCAGCAGTTCTCACAGTGCAGGCTTGGTCACCAAAGGTCAGTCCATTCCTATATTAACCACTTCACATACATGAGCATTACTGTAGAACACACATGGCCCTTTGCCATTTGTTTTTTATGGTCCTGAAGTAATACCTACCTGAGCATATTTGCCATCTGTACTGGGGATCAGTGCCAGTTCTTTGGTTTTTTATTCAGTTACCAGTAAGATATGAGTCAAATTTCTTACTAAATAAATCCGTAACCATTCGCTCCACATGTCTGCAAAGTAGGGGTGGCAATAAAACAATGCATTGTTGTTACACTGATTAATTACATCACAATGCAATTTTCTGAGTACAGGCCTGGAAGGTGGGGGTATCATACGTCTTGCTAAACTCTTATTTAATGTCGATTTACTGGCGCACGTACAGATTTCAGGGAAGGGTCTGTGAGGAGTAATATTGAGACCGCTTCACTAATGACTTCTGGAGGCCTGAGACCTTTTCTCCCCAATCTCCACCAATCCTGCACCGAGAAACAGCCCCAAAGGAGTTCAGGTAAGCTCTGAGTGATGTCATTTATCAAGTTCCACTATAAATAAACTTGGCAGTGATAAATGCAAGGTCCTTATTGCTAAAGTGCATCTGCCAGTTCCGACATTTGCATTTCCTTTGTCAGTAAGACCACTGAGGGGAGATACGCAAGGACAAGCTGGAGGTCAAGACACTCCTGTTGATGGTAAAATAATACAGTTAAACAATGGAAGGGTGTTTCCTGTCTTGCATTTGTTTCACATTTGGTGACTTACAGTACAAATATTGTATCTTTATATGACAATGAACAGAGTGAAAGTCATCACTGCTGTTAAAGCAAGACTGTGTAGCCTTTTACCCTCAAAATAACAGCTTCAGAATCTCTGTGATGCTCCACTGACTTGTAATAGGTAGAACAGCTGCACGAGACCTCTCGTAATGCTGTAAAACCAATTAAATTTGTGTAAAGGTTAAATTACCTTATATAATAATTAAACACTGATGCAAAAGGTTGTAATACTCAAATATATCAGCGCCCCTGCTTCTTTCAATTCAGCTTGTCCACAAATGCATGTGTACACCTGTCCATGTAGCTAGGCTACAGTGGGCCACAACTGTAGGGGGAGTCCAGGAATAAAAAAAAAAAACAATTCTGGAATAAAGCTGCTTTGAGCATTTCAATTCTGAGATTCTTCTGGGCGAGAATTCTTTACATTATTAATACTATTTTTTGTATTTTTTATTCATTTATTTATATATAACTAAACAGGCATGGTTTCATGTTGGTGTCAGCATCATTGGTTTAAAAACGTGATGATGGCCTGACTTGTGCAGTTCCAGTCATCATTCACTTTTACCGTCATTGTCTTATTAAGTGGTGACACATGATCCATATTTTAATTGCTGAAGAGCTGTGCTTATTAAACCCACACTAAGGTTATGTCTGAGCTGCATGGAGGCCAGAAGAGCTCAGCTGGGACTAGAGCAGAGTGAAGGAGGAGGGGAGTGTAGCTAAAGAAAAACTAACATTCATTTGCATTGATCTGAACACAATTCAAATGCAGCACAGCTCCAAATTATCCACAAAATGGCTGGCTGGCCTGAGAACTGCATTATGGGACATCTAGAGCCAATTAATCTATTTCTTTCAAAACTACAGAATCTACCTCATGAATTATAGCGAGACTCTTTGGCTGCGGTGTTGCTATCCTTGACCTAAAGTACAGTCTAATATACACTCTAATATTAAGTGTAGTGGATGTCACTGGAATTATATTTCATACAGTACATTAGTCTAAAGCAAAGTCTAAATTTCAGGCCTCTTTTAGCACACTCACCAAATGTGCTGAAATTCAATTGTTTTCAGAGTGTACAGAGCATACTGAAGGTATATTTTAGTAAGGTATAGTCCTAAAACAGCAAAACAGCAATGCAGGCTTCACAGCAAGACCTGCACACAGAAAATTTCTGAACAAACAAAAAAGAACCCAGTTCTGGGGCCCATTTTGTTTTAAGTGATTAAAGAGAATGAAAGAAGAAAAAGGGAGAGAGACCAAGAGAGAGAAAGGGGGAGAGGGAGAGATGCAAAAAAGATGAGACAAAGAAAACTTGCCAGTGAATCTCATTAAAATGCAAGAGGAGAACCACTGAACACTAAAAAAAGAAATGCAAGCACTATGAGAGCAAGAGTGTGTATTTTTGTACGTACGTACACACAGATCCACACACACCTCTGTATTTGACTGAGTATACTACCATGCAAGCAGACTTGTGTGAGACTAGCCCATCATGTAAGGGTGATGTATAATTAAACAGAGATTCCCACTGCAGAAAAGTCTGTGGAAGCAGGGTAAAAGGTGCTCAGGCATGAGAGGAAGATGATTACGAGACTTAGGCCCCGTCTATGATAATGTCAAATAGCCTTAGTAGCCTTTGTCTATCCAATTACTACCGGTAGGCTAATGCAGTTTTCTGCTAATTCATGTAAAACCCCTGAGAGGGGTTTGCAGAGTTATGCTTGCTAGTTAGTGACTGTGCACATAAACATAATGATAGCTATACCTGGGTGCACATCTAGTTGACAGAGCTTTGGCGCTTCTTACAACCACAGTCTCTCACACGTTAGCAAGAAATGGCAAAGCCAATCCTGTTTAGCTATGTGGGTTAAGAAGGCGGGACTTCTAGTATAAAGAACGAGATCTGTTAAATGTTGGTGTGGTGGCTTGACGGGCACACTGACAGGCCGCTGTGATTTCATTTGTGAATAAAATTATTGCTAGGGACAATTCAGTAGACGCTGGATATTGGTAGGGACCGTCTTTACCCAATTCTACACCATTGGCTGTGTCCAAAACACTTTTTTTAAAATCTTCTGAATATTTTAGTTGGTAAAACACACTGATAAAGAAAACTCTCTTCATAACAAGGCATAGAGTCCATACAGTCGTCATCCTGTTAAACCTCCTATTAAAACTTTCCAAAGGTAAGCTGGAGAGGTAAAGCCATACATTTCTGCTCAGGACACACCTTTTTATGTGCATTGAGGAAATCTGTAATGAACAAAAAGAATGATTTGGCAGTGAAATAGTATGAAATTATGAAGAGCTAATGGGTGAAATACATTCAGGAATGTATGATGGGGAAACATTTGAAGGGCAGCAAGAAAATACAATGAAATTGGAAAAGGCATTTGGAAATTATTCAGTTATTCATATTCTTAGCCGCTTCTTCCTGGTCAAGGTCACAGCACACTCAGAACCTATGCAAAATCATTGGGTACGGTAGGAATACAAAAGTCTTTACCCATAAACAATCGCCATGTTGAGTGTTACTTCCATTCATATTTTAACCAGTGGCCAGTCTCCTCATTTATAATGGCTCTGGGAATACCCCCGGAGAGGTGGCCAGTCCATCAGAGACTAACGCACTCACACCTAAGGGTAATTTAGCAAAGAAAATTCACGCACCATGTGTGCAATTACGCAGCAGGTGGGCAGAAACCAGAGCACAGAGGAAACCTACATGGTCACAGGGAGAACACACCGAACGCCTCATAGAGAGTGACCACAGAATAGATCGAACCCTCAATCCCAGGTTGCTGGAGCTGCGTGGCACACACACATTACTTGCTGCCCTTATTTTTTGTAAAATAAGTGATGGAGAGCTGGCTTTACATACAAAATTAATCTCTATAACCATATGTCATGATTCATTTTGTATTGTACGCCAATATTTACATTTTGGTTCTGTTTTATATATATATATTTTTCATTATATTTGTATTAAAATTCTTAAAATTTCCACTTCCTAACTGCCACTTGCATTTACAAATGTGATTCCAAATGGCCTTTTTCATTTCTAGTTGTATTGTTTTTTGATACCTGGAATTTTCAAGTGTTGACAGTAAATATTCATGTTAGTCATAATAACAAATATCCTTTCAAAAAAAAGTCATTGGCATGTTTGCATCAGTATTATTCTGTACACATCAGGCTGCCCTAAACTGCAGAGCACGCTCTTTCACAGGCCTGTATTAGAAATAATTGTCCAAATGTAGTTGATTTGCAATTGCCATAGACTGTAATGGTCAGCTTAGTTCAGCCGCTTCGCCTAATGTTTCTCATGCATCAACCCCTCCCCTCTTTTTCTTTTTAAGCCAGTAAAATAGCCTCCTGTCTGACCCCATGTGCTGTCTCTTCAGTTTGACACTAGTATTAAATACATGATGAGACATACAGGACTGTGCAGAAGTTTTAGGCCCCTAAGCACATTATAAAATATCAGTAATGACAGTGTTTTGGCTTAGAATAGATGTAAGCAAACGTACCTACAGAAAAAAGAAAAAAGAATTTCAGAATTTCATTCTGAATAGAGTACTTGAGATCTTGTGAGAACAGATTTCTCCTGGAACAAAGCAGGTGTTGGATCATAACTATAAATGATATAAGACTGCCATGCAGCGAGAGCTTTGGGGATGTTTTAAAGAACAACCTTTGGTATGAATGTGGTTTATATATATATATATATATATATATATATATATATATATGTATATAATTTCGACAGATGCTGAACCTTTTTGCACAGTACTGTACACGCAGGCAAGAGAGGGAAGCGGGTAAAAATTTTAGAAATTGAAGAAAAACTAAAGCCATGTCCCAGAAGACACATGCAGTCCATTTTAAAACACTATTTTAAAATAAATAAATATATAAACATGAAATATTAAAACAAAAAAGTCTTAAAAGTTGCACAATGTGGCTGTCAGTCACTGGATTATTCAGAAGGAGTTAATGGCTCAGGAGGGTGAATCAGGGATGTGGTCTGCACTCTAATCTAGGTATGCGGTTCAATAGCCAGTTAGTGTGGTCAAGAGAACACTTTGGGCTATTTGATACACGAATGGTATTTGAAGAATGTAACTCTTTAAGCCAGGGTTCTTCCAAGGTCGTGGCAGTGGAGGGTTTAGTGCGTTCCCTGCTCTAACACCCTTGATACAGCTGGCTCAGGGGCATGAGAAATACACTCACTCAAGCAAGTGAGCAAAGCAAACTGAAACTGGAGGGAGGTGACAATCTCGTTAAACAGCAGGGGACACTTTCAATATTCTTCGATTTTCAAATCCAATTTGTTAAAGCTTCCAGTTCATCACACTTCTATTTCCATATTTTTAACGGTTGTCGTCTAGCTAACCGTAACTTCTATCTTGGTTTATGTAATTTAAATTACACGTTTACAGGTGAGCTTTGCACGTATGTTCAGTTGCCTGATGCCAGACAGGATTGATTACGGACCTCGAATGAGTAGTTCTGGATTTCCTATCTTGAGATTAGATAAATAAGGATAAGATTTAAATCTTGAAGAAAGATGTTTGTGTTACAGGGCTCAGGGATGTGGCCTGCTTCAGTCAGGCTTAATCATGGGTTTAATTCATCAAAGCCTGGGGTTAACAACATAATAACAAGATGTTTTTTAGACAAAAGACTGGACTATTCACAACAAATCCTCATCAAAAAATATTGTTGCCATCATGCAAAAACACAAAATGGCAATTTTACAAAAGAAAGAAATACTCTTCTCAACTGTCAGTGGAGGTCAATGTAAACATAAATAAATAAATAAATGAATATATTTTTAAAAAGTCATGGAGCCCATTAATCATGACATGGTGATACAATGTAAAGAACTGGCAAAAAATAAAAAACTGGTGAAAATTGGCGTGACACTGATGACATTCTACTTACAAGCACAAATCAGGACCAGAAAATTCGCTTGTTTTAATGAGCTGCAAGTAAATGATAAATAATATATAAAAAGACAATCTAGGGGTTATAAAAGCACTAAAGTAACTGTTCAGTTACTAGCAGCCAATACTGCAAAAACAAAAATCAAAAATTAAATGGAGGGAAGTAGTTGTATCCTGACTGTTATAAAGATCCAGACTAAACATTCCAGTGAATCAATGGGCAGAACAATCCCGGGCGAGAGCGTGAGTACAATGCAGGTTTCACTTGCTGGTTGATTTGCAGAACCAGCCTGGAACTGTAGCCTGGAGAGATGCATATTGACATTTCTGCCTTCCTTCACAAGAGGCCTGTGAACTGATCACTGTGCTCAAGCCAGTGAGTCAGCAAAATTTAGCAGGAAACACGGCGTCATCATTTACTGTGCTGTGTTAGTCCAAGAACTAAGCCAGGCAACCGCTGTACGAGTGCTGCAGATTGATGAGACAAAGCAATTAGGTTATGATGGCAATGGATCACTTTAGGTCGACTTGTTTTGGACCGTAGGCTGCCTGCTGTCTGAGTGCATAAGTAAAGTGATCAGTGTGAACCGTTTTCGCAACAGCCTTGTTCATTACTCTGAGCCAGGAAGTTGGCAAAAGGCTGCTTTCTCAATGAGAGAAGGCTTCACAGACTGCTGAACAACAACAACAAAAAAATCCCCATCTGACTTGCCGGCCAGCTTTAAAATCCATGGATTTAGCCAAAGAGGCTAATTCTCTCTACATCCATGCCACAATGTAGAGGACAGCCAAAGAATTAGCAATGAGAGGACAGAGGTCTAGACGACTCATTCTGCATCCTTCCTACTTAATGGGTACAAGCTCGTCCTTCTCAGCTTATCGTTTACTGTGTTCCACTCGCATAGCAATGTCTCAATCCACACACTATGTCCCAACATTAGTGACAAAATTCAATGACATCCCAATTTCACGGTGGTGCTGCAACTGAGCACTAAAAGGAGGTATCTGTGCTTTCTGTGCTAATATGTTTTCATTGCTGTGGTAAAGATGTAGAAGGTTATTGTTCTTGTTGGATGTTTTTTCCGTAAAGTGAGCTAGCGAGCTCATTCAGAAGGCAGTCTGAATTATTAAGGGCTTATTGCTTTTTTGTCAATCAGAGTAACAATAAAACATGTGAGTGATACGTGAACTGCCTAACGTTAAATTAAATAAGTTTTACAGTTGTTGAGAACATTCTTTCATGTAACATAAAGCATCTTTTAGTTAGTATAGTAGTAGCAGACATTTACAAAACCATGTTACATTACAGAAATTCTCTTTTTTACAGACAAAATATATTATTAAAAATATTTTTCTCCTTTCTAAAATCAATCAAGTGTATGTAAAATTGCAATACTTATCTGTAAGTTTTAGTTTTTAAAATTTTTTAGGGTAAATTTCATTAGTTTTGAATTTATGTGTACACTGTTAACGCTGGCCTTGGTGTTGTAGGCTGTAAGAGCAAGTTATTTTTTTCTGTATAGCTGAGTGAGACCTTGGCTGTGTGCCACTTTCATAATTCTTAGCCCTGTTCCTTAATTGACAGTGATTGATAGCGTAATTATTTAATAAAATAAAATCTGTTAAATAACCGCATTTCTCACCAGAAACTTGTTCTCAGCAGAAAAAATGTCCAATCAATTTCAATGAGAATATTTGACTTTAATTTTATGGGTTTTTTTTGTTTGCCAGCAATTGCTGTCAGTCATTTCACCATTTTACAGTGTATGTATAAAATGGATCTAAATACATAGTTTACAAATCTAGTTTGCACTGTATTTCATCTCTTATATCACATTTCTAATCACTAGAGGAAGCACTAAGATCACAGATGACATTACATATCAATGAAAAAGCAGCAACATTACTGAGGCATCACTTAATAATAAATTAATAAAGAAAAGTAGAGTAAACAGCAGAAACAGTGGACACATTTATTTTGTCCTGGAACCTTATGTCTGGGCCACACTATAGGATATCTGGGCCAGATGACCAAACAACTAACAAAAACCTTTGTGCTGCTAGATGCACACATAACTAGCACATACCTAAAAGTCAATTCTTGTTGTGTGAGGCCTTGTTGGGTGGCTAAAAGGCAACTAAAAAGACCAAAACCAAGAATATAAACAACCGCAGACATTGCGTAGAGGCTTCAGCTGAGCAAACTCTTAACATGAACCCATTATGAGACAAAGCCTATGGATGATCAGCGGAAAAGAGGAGGGCACTCTAACACTAGAGGGTGCTCCTAAAAGCCCCAAAATGAATGAGTTCATTTGAACTCATTCAAATGAAACTACCTAACACTGACGTACATTCAAGATGTCAGTGAGTACAAAGAACCAAAGAATGCTAGCATCATATTTTAGCTATTTAATCCCATTCAATCCCATAAGGACTCATACGCGACAGCCAAAACAAAACTGCTGAAAGTAGACAAGCTTGTAAGCTAACGAAGGTGGTTACTTTCGCTAAACGTATACAGTGGAATTAAGGGCAATCAAGAGGAATAGGTCACAATGTTTGGGGTTTTGCTCATTTTAAACACTGGCTAGGACATCCATCTTTCTGTAACTATACATAATGTGTCTCAAGATAACACAATTTATCATGATTTGATCAAATATCATCATATTGCCCACCCCTACACTGGCCTTATCTGGGCTCAGACTGGTTAATGAAGCTGATGAGTATCTGAGAAGCTAAACTGAAGATTGCAGCTGGAGATCTTTTGAAAATGACGAGGTAAGAATGAAGTCTTCCACTGAGATTCCTGACTACACAAGCACAATGCAAAAAATTCAAAATAAAATCCACCGAATGACCCAGACATGTCAGGAGTCTATGGACTGGAATGTGTCTGTGTGTTTCCTGTGTTTTCCCTGAGCGGCCTCTCTCTGCGCTCCTGCTTCTGTCAGGCTCGTCACAGGTGGTAATAAATGACAGCATCTGATCAGGTGGGATTCACGGCTGCTTGGTCAGTCCCCATTATGGCCGACGTGCCTCTGATGGCCCAAACTCATCAAAATGGAGCCAATCAGAGTCCGTTACTTGCTCTTGTGCTCAGCCTCAGCTCGTCTGAAAGCAGATGGAGGAACGGAAAGGTGCCTCAGGCAATGAGGTGTGCCTTAGTGTGATAACGGCCAGCAGTAACGTTATCTCTTTCAGGCTAACTAATGCCCAGCACACGGCCTCCTCCTTCTCCTTGCCTCTCAGTGGAAATTCTTAATTCAGATGAGCCTCCTTTTCTCGGAAATGGAGATGCCTGGGGTGGGGTTCAGCACCTTGGACAGCTTCCCCGTGTCCAAGCCTTTACCAATCTTATTCCAGTCATACTGAGAGACCCTCTGCATACACTCCATTCCCCTTAAGTCCCTCTTCCCTTTTTTCCCAACTCATGTTTCACCTTTTCCCTTGTGCTAAAAATAATCACAATATTTTCCTACTATATCACAGCATCACAATATCAGATGATACTCTGTGTGTCCAAATGTTTGCAGACAGCCATTTATCCAGCATTTCTTCTGATATCAGTCACAACAATAGTGGGGTTGTTCTCTTTTGCTGCAGTAACAATCTTCTAATCTTCTGAACAGGCTTTCCACTAGACATTGGGGTAAGGATATGATTGCATTCATCTACAAGAGTATTAGTGAGGTCAGGTACTGATGGTGGATGATTAGTTCTGAACCACAAACACCACTTCAACTTATCCTAAAGGTACTGGATGGAGCTCCATTACTCTTGAGAACCAAATCCCACAGTCGGAGAGCCCGAAGCTTGGGTTTTGTAACCCTCTATTTGACATTTGTCATTAGACTCAGGTGTCCTTAGGTTCATTCTATTAGCAAGGCTTCTCTTTTGAGATTACAACTGTGTGCACAGCTGAAGGCCTGTGTCAGCAATGGAAGCACCTTAAAGTAGCTGTACTACTTCACTAATTAAAAGGGGTCTGTGGATCATTTTACGCATTACATTTTTCATTTTGAATTAATTAAGTTGACATAGCTGTTTTGACATGTACAGTACTCTTATGTAATGGGTGAGAATTGAAAAGGACAAAAATTCAGGAGAAAACATGATAAAATTATAATATTATTTTATCTTTGGGACAAACTGGCATTTTAACTTCCCAAACAAAGAAACTAATTACCTGTTTAAATAATAAGACATTTAGAGAGCTATTTCCAAGGGGTGTGGAGTGAGTAAAATGGCAAAATTATTATCTTCATACAGACATTTTCTTAAAACACAATCTGCACTGCAATATTTTGACACAGCTGAAATGCACGTTTAGAGCAAGATTTGAAAAAGTGCTATTAAAAATACTGTCATACTGCCCAAGTCTTGGCAACAACAAAACAGACCTGCTAAAATCAAAATGATGAATTGGTCCACAGCCTAGGATTGCTTGTTTGAGGAAAGGACTGCTCAATTCCAATTGTGCACCCTGTTAAATGATGTATTGTCCAGGACTACCCTTCCCCCACTCCATATTCATATTATCTTACATTTTTTACTCTTTTTTTCCCATAAACATGTCACACATTCTTAACCAAACGTCCCTACAGACTGGCCTAACAAAAGTACTGCAAGACTTGCTGATATTTCAAACCATGACTGCTGCTAATCGTTATGCATTAGCAATATGTGGAGTAATTATCAGCACTGCTGACATTAGCAGTCTGGAGCCTGCCGGTGTCAAAATGCACTATATGTGGAGGAAAATATGCATTTGTACACATTTAGCAGCAGGTACGGATGCAACATATGCTGGACCAGGCTGGAAAAAGCTAGTTGGACAGAGCCAAATACAAATATTAGTAAACGCATTAAATTATAATAATATTGATGCTAGGGATGTCTCATTCCAGTTTTCTGTCCTTTGATCTGATGGGATTTAGTGTAGTTAAGTCACTTCTTTTTTAATGAACAATCGATATAAAGTGACATTCTAGACATTCAATAACATATACCATTGTCCAACTGACCTCCCTGTAGGACTGGGCGATATGGTAAAAATATTTAAAGGCTTTTTTTTACAATACACAATATTTATTGTGAGATACGTGATTGCTGACAAAACGCAATAGTAGCAACAGATTTTTAGAAACTGCTATTAAGATTATGGCTAAAATACTTCAAAATCTTGATATTTAAAGACTTTTTTCACAACACAATATTTATCACGATACATGTAATCACAGACTAAAAAATATAAAAGTAGCAACAGATTCTTATAAACTACTATTCAGATACTCTCCCATTCTGAGTACAGTGATTTTTATTCAATATCTGCTGCTCTTCATTTAATTAAACCAGTCTAATTACACTGTTAGTAATGAAACCTGCAGCTGATCAGTGTTTATTAAGCACTTACAATATCCTCCATATGCTTAGAAAAGTATATTATTATCACGATAATAAAGTTTATCACGATACGATAAAATATCGTCATATCTCCCTGATCATTCAGCTCCCAGTTACTTTAAAACACAGCCGTGAAATCACTTCCTGTTTGGTATGGGTGTATATTGATACACACACTAACTGTTGTCTGTTGTCTCTTGTTGACCACTGATGTGATACAGATTACATAGTGTGAAAAAGTGTTTTTCGCGATTGTTCTGTTTTAAACCTGCCATAATGCAAGAGTAAAGATGTGGCGGGAGTGTATTTCCCCACATGGTTATAAGAGAATAGAATGTCTTTGTTATGGGAATGGCATGGGCGAACATGGCAGAAAACAGACGTAAGTCTGAATGAAAATGGGCTTAAACTCAGTCAAAGCACAAAAACAATGCTCATACTACCATATGTTTTCAGGTTTCACTGTAAAATAGTCCCACACTGCCCTGACTTTAAACTGTTCTTAAAAACAAAGGATCAGAACTGGATGTGCTTTAAAATAGCCAACGCCCAAGCCATTATAATATGCTGGTTTAGATCAAGACATCCCTTAATAATACTATAAGTAGTCATTTTATTGGTCTTTATTATTTTAAACTTCTCTGTCCGGAAGCTCAGTATCATTTATAGTTGTCACCTAACACCTGGCTTTGCTAATCTTATTAGTACTTGCTTATGTAAAATCAGGTGTGCTGGTAAGAAAATACAACAAACCTAAGAGGAATCTGGAACCTAAGTTTGTTCGGCAAACAAGTTTACAAAATATCTGTATTTTTACAGGTGCAAACCCACATTATGCGCCGGTTTTACATAATGCGCCTAAATCTTTTCCACAGTAGCATACACTCCAAAAACAAGAACTGTGACACAGCAGAGGCCTGTTTCACCCCTGAAGGCCAGGTTTTACATGCTCATCCTCAACTGTGCACATCGTTCATGTTGTGTTTGTGTACTCTATGCAGAGGAAATAAAGGCCATTAATGTGTGGATTAAATCTGCATTATCTCATTATCCATTAAAGCACACTCATGAAGGATTTTCTCATCCTCTTTCAGAGGTGAGTGTTTGTATGCGTGCAGATGGGCAGAAAAGAAACATTTCTCTGCAACAAAAATCAATACAATGTCTCATACTGTGCTCTCTGCAAATGGTCCCTCAAGAGGTGAAAAATAATAATAACCCCCCCTCCAAAAAAAAAAACTAAACAGTGCATCATGTGACACTGCTGCTTCCACTGACATTACAAACAGAGCTATTGCAGAGTCTATTGACTAAGCATCAAGCCTAATGGCAGGAAATCATTTGATGTAACAGGATGAAACAGGAGGCCATCCTTTACAGAATCTAAAACAGTTTTGTTTAGTGCTGCTATCCGAGGCAACATGCTGTTCTATGTCATGCCATCACACTGGAACCACACACCATCTCCACACTGCGATATTAGCCTGATCATAGAGTTGTTTGTCCTGAGTTGTTAATCCTCAGTGGCATGCCATTTACTGCACCGTCCATGTCCTCCAGATCTAATCTATCCTTTTAGCCAGGGAACAAACACTTTATTATATGTGGCTGGACCGCGGGTCTCTGAAGGCTCCACGTAACCAGGTAACAAATGTCATCTTAGTCAGCAGTAGATCAGTCTGTTGTTCATGTTTTAGACTAGCACTAACTCGTCTATTCGACACTACATTGTCAGGAATCTGGACTGACAGATGGATTTAATCAGATTTACATTCAGATCAAATTTAACCCACGTTTTACCATCTGCAATGCAACAACTGCCAAAAGGCGTGCCCAAATGAGGCCGGAAGGATTGCTTGATTTGAGTCTTACGCGCTCTAAAGGGTTCTTCAATGGTTCTTGAGTAAAGACAATGATTCTATATAGAACCAGGACAACTCAAGGGCGATCTGATGATTAAATGGTTCCTTGCCTTGTTAAAGAGTTGCTTATAGGATTTTGTGTGACAAGGATTAAGTTTAGTCTTGGACTAAAGAGTCTCAAGCTGGGTTTGGTAAACTGGCTCTACATGCTCAACAGTTTGTAGACATCTGTTCAGATCTGTAGAGCATCCAATTCAACTGGCAAAGCTTTTCTATGAAAATGAACCAAGGGTAAAGTGGAGGACTTGCCTGGACACATCCAATCACACAGAATTGCCATGTTTATACACTATCCTCATCCACAATTCCATATGCCTGCTTTTTCAGTGGCCAGCGGATTAACCCAAGCATCAGCATCAAAAAAGGGCGAGGAATTCCTCACCAGGAGACATTTCAGATGCGCCAGAGTGACCGAGGGCTTAAGGGACTAAATGACTGGAGTTGATTTATTGGAAAGTGCCTGTCCTCCTCGGCTTTATAAATCCATGAGACACAGAGGAGAAACCAATGCCGACGAGAGCTTTAACATGACTCCTCCATGTTCTTCATATGCTCAGGACAGAGCAGATGAAATAAAGGGAGAGTGCACATTTCCTCCCCCCGGAGTCGAGCTGTGTGTCCTCATCCATGGCAGAATTATTCCATTGCATGCAAATCACTGCCTATTGAGGAAACCCCTCGCTTCAGCTCCACTGATGTGAACACAGCCACTCTAGCTGATTCACTCAGGGAACAGGATTGGTGAGCCCAGCCTAACTGCTTAAGCCCAGTCAGAACCGAGCCGCCCCGATAAATGCTTATTCATCCAGACACACATTTAAAGTTTGGCTGCTATGGACAGCTGACATGGTGATCATCATCATCATCATCATCATCATCATCAACACAGAGGGGGTAAAAACATCACCCACACCATCATACACTGTGAATGCAGATACAGAAGTTCCTTCACCAACAGTCCTACTCTGGGTGTGTCTCAACCTCGCCATTATTTATTTATTTCCACATCTATTCCCCATCAAGTGGAGCAGCTCTGTTGCACACGGTACCCAGAGGGACATCATACACATACCCAAACACATCTCAGCAGTGCTAAAGCCAAGGGTTTAGCTATTATATACTCTGTACAGAATGAATGAATGAATGAAAGGAGGAAAAGCCCAGCAGAAGCGCTGCTGAGGATGGAGGGGTAAAACTTGAGAGTTCATTAAATGCAGACAGCGGAGAAACACTACTGAAAACTGGAGCGCCTGTCTCTTAAATGGTCAGACAGATGTCAAGTCTGTACAGCAAGACCCGCCATACGAGCTAAAATAACAACTTACAGAGAGCGCGCGAGAGAAAATGCCCCCAAATTCAAATTCGTCAACACTCACCGCTTTGCTCCCCGAGAAAGACGAGCTTGAATTTCCTTAAAGGGTTCCCAAAGTCATTCGCCACGGACATGTTTGGAGCTTGTTTAGTGACAGGGCTGAGGAATAGTGTGTGTCCAGCGGTTCAGGCTGCCTTAGCGGAGGGTGTTAGGTTGGGTAAAGCAGCACTCCCGCTGTCTCACCGCCGCTGCTGCTGCTGCTGCTGCTGCTGCTCTCACTGCTGCCTGTCAGAGCCTGTAGATCGTGCGCATGCGCGGTGCGCCGCCTCGCCTCTCCGTCTGTCCGTCTGTCAGCCTTTTCCCACCTGTTTTCAGGAAAACCCCGCCCCCTGAGCTGTGATTGGCTAGTAGTTCACACTAACAACTTTCCTTCTCTTAAAAATGCTTGCAGCTTTTCTAGGACTGCTAATATTGATATTGTATAATATGGATAGTATAAGACCCCCGTATGCGTCCTTTCTGACCACATCACACCGTTTGGCTGGTGGAGTTTGGCTGGTAATATAGCTAGCTATTGTACTTGACTGTTGTCTCTGTCTCCTGTCCACTGTTTTGTCTGCTGTCCTCTCGCACTATTGTATCATGCGCTGAAATATTTGGCCTAACAGTGCTTGTCTGTGCTGTTCAGCCCTGTGTTAGTATAATCACAATAAAGCTCAACTGCACTGAATGTAATCTGCGTGGGTGCGAGCTTCCAGAACGGCAGACTAGCCAATTGCAGAGCGGGAGGGCGGGGCTTTAGCGTTTCAGAACGGCAGGCTGGCCAATCCCAGTGCTGAAGGAGGGCTCGAACGATTACGGGTGTGGAAGAAAACATAGCTGGTCCCGCCCTGTATCACACATGACGTCATGGTGAATGGAGCAGCAAACCGTGGGACCTCCTCAGGCTTTCATCATTAATAAAGAAAGTGTGACCAACTCTATTGATGCTGCGTGTTATGTATGGAAAAGCTCTTTTTTTGTATGTGCCAATGCTATCATTCCAAAACACAATCTAACCACAAATAACTGCACAATGTCACACAGTGATTTCATGTCTGCACGTTGTTTTATTAGCTTCATTTCATTAGCTTCAGTAAAATGTTTCAGAAATAACTTAGGAGCTCCTAGACATACATTATTTATTGCATTTCACGTTATGATGAGCTAAACGTGGAGTACTGGCTACTCCCTGCAAAGAACAGACATGAAAATAAAGTTTTCTTGCGATCACATAAGGCTTGATTACTTACTACAGTTTGTGTTGAAAATTATATCAGTTATATCATAAAAAACACATTTAGATAATGTACAAAAATATATATATTTACAAATCTTAAGGCACCCACACATATGATGACAGTTATAAAGTAACATTTAACATTTAAGACTTTTACTACCATAAATGCTCTTATCAGTGTCTTAAATATTCTTATAGGCAATAGATTTTACACATAAATGTGTCTTCCCACTGAATATTGTAACTTGCATAGTTTTCTTCACATATCCAGCTACTACAGAAGGTCATTCCAAAGATAAATCCACCAAAATGCATCCAGTAGATCTTATATCAGCTGAAGTGAGGTGCAGGACAGATTTCCTTCTGGGTTTTTGTTTTTGTTTTTTTAGTGAGTTGGCACCCAAGATGTTCCAACCAACAATATAAGCTTTCTATTGCTTTATACTGAGCTGCAAATCAATGAACAGTTTTGAATTATGAAAAGTTGACATTGTTATTCTTTTCACAAACCAGGAAACGGTGGAGACTGGCCCACTATGTCCCCAGGCCTAGTACGGCTCATCCATAAGGAGGATTTGTACAAGCTGTGGCTGCTTGTCAGTGCAAAAGGGAAGGTAAAAATAACATCCGTCCATCTGACCATCCATCCATGGGCGGAGTGCCCTTTCAGTAGAGCCTTGAATGGAGATGGGTTCTGATAAGAGGTGTCCAGGGTTCTGTGCTTGCAGTGGTACATGTGTCTCAGAGACAAGTGTTTCCAGCATATAGTGTGCATTCTGATTGGGGACTGGACCCTCACAGTGGTCCCTCGGGCCTCTTCTCCAAACTGTACTCTCGGGTTCTTCCAACCTTCCAGCCAATCACACCCAGCAGAGCAATGCCCATGACCTTAAAACCCACCTGCAAGCCAAGATACCTGCAAACAAAGCACCAAAACTATGGTCATCATTACATTACAAGCAGTTAAACTTTTAAAGGGCCATATTATGGAAAACCAAATGTCCTGCATGTTTTATGTCACATAATGATATTATATGGAAACATTGTTAGTTTTAAAACTTTTCATTCATTCCCCAGCCCATAAAGTCCAAAATACTTATTTAGCGTATATCCATCTTAAAGGCACATTAACAGAAACAGCCTGTTTAAAGGGGAAGCTGAAAGACTGGTTGTGTAAAAATATATTATGGAAAAATGTAGAATATGGGACCTTTAATGACTCTAACCATCACCTGCACTTCATGATCTATGTCTTAAGCAAACGTTTGGGCATAGATCATGAAGTGCAGGTGATGGTAAGAATGCTGAACTTTTGGCACCCCTGGTCAAATGAGACATTTTGTGAGGATACATAAACAAATGCAGGAAACAAACTTAAATATAAAAACTCTGAACAGTTCAGAGCAGAATCCTATTTATTTGTTGGATTTATCCTACTGGAAAAAAATAAAACCTTAAAATAAATAATTTAAATAAAATAAGTGAAATAATCAGAAATCATAGTAATGTGCAGAAGTATGGCTGAGATGAAGAGGTTGTGGCTTAATTTTTCAGTCTACATATGTAATTTGACAAGGGGTGCCCAAAGTTCTGCACAAGGCTATATCTATCACATACTGCTGATATTGTACATTTACCGTAGTTTTTTAAAAAGTCTGCTTATAACTCCTTTATTACATCTTATTCTTATTTCATATCATTTCTTTATTGTCATCAATACAGATTTCAAGCTTCCTTTTGCCACACGCTCTGGCAAGCTATACCCGCTAACTTTATATTACCATAAAAGTCTATGTCAGTATTTCTGTGGAAACACAAGCATGCAGTAGCCATCACTTGAAGATGATTAACCCTAGGAAACCCTTATATGCATTTAGGTCAACATTCCCATACCTGTTTCTAAGGAGGTTGTTGTCATAGTAACCGCAGCCTAGCTTTTTCCCACAGATGCTTTTCCACCAAATGCAAGTGGAGTCAATGGTCATCCCGAACAGAGCCGGGGCAGGCAGCCATGCTGGACACACAGAAAAGAAAGTATGTTTCATTGGCCATGATTTTCTTTTTTTTTTATATATATACCATGTATGTTGTTTAATACTTAAATTAACTTAAAATAACCTAAATGTTAGTAAATTATACAATTCATTTGGCTTTCGAATTATTCTAATCTCTATAATATGTATTAGGATGCAAATACAACAGTCCTATTAAAGTGATCTTTGGTCACAATCTGGCTCACTATTAGGATAAGTAAAATATTAAAAACAGCTCATATGTACTTTAATATCACTTCTTCGTCATATGAGATCATTCGCTGGTTAGGCATATGTATTATTATAAACAGCATTCACCGTCAAAATGATCAAAACGTACTGTGCTGAATGCCATTGCTCAGGCGTGCCACTAAGGGGAGCTACAACACCTACAGTACAGCCAACACAGGCATACACACTGTTTACAATTTTCAGCTCAGAACTGTGTACACTGTGCATTCAGCGGTGTGTGCTGTACTCTCTCCGTCTAAGTAAGATTGATGGCCCTGTTTCAGGACTAGTCTTATAAAGGCTGAGGCATTAATCTTAATGGAGAACAGTAGCTAAGGGGAGACAGTATCTTCTGTCTAAGTGACTGTGTCTACTGAATGAGGCTAACGTCACCCCATTCAATCTATTCTTCTCTTACATAAAATCCCTTTGAGACATTCCTTATACCCTCAAATGTGTCAGACTCAATTACTGTTGAGTGAGATTTCTACTTACCAAGAACTCTCATGAGCAGGAACTGAACCCCTATAGCAAATGACTTCTCCTCCTGAGGCACTGTTCTGTATTAAATTAAATAAAGATATGTAATGTCAGCACAGAATAGGTTTGCATTAATGTTGTTTCATTTATGATGGAAAATAAACACAGCACTACAATCGCCTTGCAGCACAGGACTGTTCTATATTATTCTACTGTGTTTTAGTTTTGTGACAAAATGATTTACCCACCAAAGCAAATTAGGTTTCTTACTAAACAAAAAACAAGTTAAACAGTTCAACACAACTAAAAGAACAAGCTCAGCACCAATATACCACTTTTAAAGCATAGTTCTCAAGTCCAAAGTTACAGGAACACTGACTACACTGCCCAAACGTGGCACAAAGATGAAGCTATCACTGGCTGCCACCAGAGTCTTGAGAATGCGGGTTGTGTGACTGCAAAAGACCTGCAGCAAGATTTAATGGCAGCAGGCACTTCTCTAAGGAAGCTGAAGCATGGGCATCATTGGACCTTCCAACATGGACAATCATCCCAAACATACCCAAAAGTCCACCAAAGCTTGGTTTCAGAAGAAGCCCTGGAAGATTCTGGAGTGGTCGTCACAGTCGCCCAACTTGTTTCTCATAGAATGGCTTTGGTGGGATTTAAAAAGGGTGTGGTTGCAGCACACAAACCCTAGAATATTAGTGAACTAGAGGCCACCGCCCATGAGGAATGGTTAAAGATTCCTTGGGAACATTGTCAGAAGCTGTTGTCTTGCTATGCATCACGTTTGCAGCAGGTCATAGTAGCAGAAAGGTCTCTGCTACTAAAGACGCTTGTCATGAAAGGGTTGAATAAATCTGAAACTGCAGTAGTCATTAAAAGTGGTATACTGGTGGCAGAACCTTTTCCGAACCACCGCCAATGCAACATCACCAGGCGACCAACACTCGAAGGAAAGCACCATGTACCCAGTTCAAATGCATCAGCCAGCAGCACCACACTGGAGTGATGTGGGGAGAAAGTACAATCTATCTTCCCTGGAGGGAGCAAGGCCAATTATTCCGCTGGACCACTCAGAGCCACTAATATTAGTTGTGTTAAGCTGTTTAAATTAGTCTTGTTTATTGCAAACAGCTGTTTTTAAACTTAGCTAATAAAGCTAATTTGCAATGGGGGTTGAATCATTTTGATTGAATAATAGATTTTGACTGTACATATGGAATATGTTATTACTACTTAGATATCAGCGCTGTGATGCAAAATGGAGCAGGCCATAATAAAAAGATCTGAGTGAGTCTCATACCTGAGGAACATCATGTAGATAGGGTTGTGTGTGAGGCTGGCTATTAGAGCAGCTATAGAGATCAAGAAGATGACAGGCAGTAGCAGGTGTGGGCAGTTGTTGGCACATGGGCCAGGCCGGGCACTGCCCAATGAAGTTCCCTTTGCAACACAGCTGCAGTTACTGAAATGCTGTGTGGACAGAGAGAGGACAGTCAGTTACAGTCAGCTTAATTCATTTCTAGTCTTAGTAAAATGTTTAACAAACAGGAGCCTATAGTGGTGTATAGTGGTATGATAACCTACAGATTAGTTTTATAGTGGTATAATAACTTACAGATTAGTTCTATAGTGGTGTATAGTGGTATGATAACCTACAGATTAGTACTATAGTGGTGTATAGTGGTATAATAACTTACAGATTAGTTCTATAGTGGTGTATAGTGGTATGATAACCTACAGATTAGTACTATAGTGGTGTATAGTGGTATAATAACCTACAGATTAGTTCTATAGTGGTGTATAGTGGTATAATAACCTACAGATTAGTTCTCTAGTGATTTATAGTGGTATGATAACCTACAGGTTAGTTCTATAGTGATGTATAGTGGTATAATAACCTACAGATTAGTTCTATAGTGATGTATAGTGGTATGATAACCTACAGGTTAGTTCTATAGTGATGTATAGTGGTATGATAACCTACAGGTTAGTTCTATAGTGATGTATAGTGGTATGATAACCTACAGGTTAGTTCTATAGTGGTGTATAGTGGTATAATAACAAACTGTATAAATATAAATATACATATTTCTTAGTAATAACAAGTGTACATGGTGTGATAACGTGGGGTGATGCTGTGAAATCGTTCAGGCAGTTTAAATGATTAAAATACAGGATGTCATCAAATATATCACCATCAGGCTGAGCCAATAAAAATACAACACCAAAGGTCTGTCCTGTAGCCCCTTAACTAATTACTAAGAAGTAACGCTTTACACTTTTATTTAAGCTCCACTTAAAGTGTTTCCTTTGGTGTACATGGCTAATTAGGGATGAATTGGACTCGGCCATTGATTATCCAGCAGAGCATGCTCTGTGACTTGCTCACTGTGCTTTCTTCAGTCCTGCTGACCTTTACAAGCTACGAGCCGACTCCACTGATGAACTACATGAGCTTCAACAGAACAAAATCTATAGTAGTAACTTAAAGCTCAGGCCTGTGTCCAAGATAAGAGGAATTACTGTTTGAATAATGAAGCAGCCACAAACAAAGCCAAGACTAGGTTTCTGGCCTGGTTTGGAATAAGAGCCTGATGGGATTAGGCCTCTCACCAGTACTCGGATATTTGTCGCATCCAGGGTGAAGTTGGTGCAGCCTGCATGGCAGGGTGAAATGTACTCTATGTTGTTTTCTCCACACACTGGGTTAAAGGCATTTTTGGGACAGGAACAGTTGGAGTTGCAGGTCAGGAGCAGCCTGTAGGGCATTAGCAGGTGGGAAAGGTATGGTTACTCACTTACAATGATGGACTTGAAAAGGCATTCTGTGAATCATTAACTTACACAGTAAAAAAGAATGCAGGTCGGGGTGTGTAGAAAGTGTGTGTGTGTGTGTTTCCTTGTGTGCATTTTTGTGCATTTTAAGAACACAAAATGTCCTAAACTGTCCCAGTTTACCTACTCGACTGAAATGCTGTCCTGTATCTGTTTCAAGCATTACTTTGTGATAACTGAAGAATGAGGATATGATTAGGGCTGGGCTAGAAAATGCTGGTTGTATATATATATATATATATATATATATATATATATATATATATATATATATATATACATATATACATATATATATGATAAATATAGGATATATTATCCTTACTCAAGCTTATTATCAGTGCCCACACCTGTGCTTAAGACTTGAATATGCTTCCAAACATCTTTCAGTCTTTTAGTGCAGGACTAAACCATACTGCTTCTTTCTGCTGTATCTCTACACTGATAACAGCTTCAGAAGGAGCTTGTGCTGTTTTAGCAGTGGCGTCATGCTTTCTGTGGAACATAATCCCAGTTCAGGAGCTGACAGTGGGCACAGAAAAGTCTCAGCAGGACAGAGTTTGCTGAATGACTGGTGCTTTGTGTTGGGACTTCTTAAGAGCTTTTCGCACGGATTGACTTGGATTGAGTGATTTTACACCTCTAACTGAGCGTCTCAGTGGTGCTGCAGTCAACAAAAGCAACTTCTAGCACAACTGACCGACTTTCAGACTTGGTGAACTGGGCTTTTTGCACATTATTTCTCTGTATTTCAGCAGTGATTTCAATTAGAGACGCATTATTATTGGACTTTTTGGCCAATCTCAATATTGTATATTTGTCATGTAGGGCTATATATATCATATAATATCATTAGGGAAGGATGGTAATAGCATTTCTGTACATTATTCATGCAAAATACATATAGAAATATACAAAATGCTGATATTTTTGCAGCAGTGCAGCTACTCTTACAATTCTGCTCCTACAATCGCAATACAGTATAGCAGTACAGTAGATACATAAAATACGGGTTTAAATAGCAGTTAACTCTCTGTTCTTGGCACTTATCTGCCAATACACACATCATTCTTGAGGAATGTTCCACTTGATGTAAATGATAAATTACTAAAATGTTATTTGGCACATCATGGGGTATGACATCCTGCACAAGCTGGCCAAAACTTGAACACTCCCAACTTCAAATGCCTCCCCCTATCTCTGCTCTGGCACTCCCAACATCCATGACTTGTCTGCAAGCGCTACAGGGCCTGAAGGAACATCTCGTCCAAGTGCATGTTTAACAAAATGAAGGAAATCCAAATAAACATGGAGTAGGGGAAGGTTTTAGCTAACTCATTTTGTCAGTTTACAATTCATCAGAATGACCTCCGCCATCAATCAGCCAGTATTTCAGATAAACAAACAGGGAAACGCTACAATGGATAAATATCTTCTCTTAATTGTCTCTGTAATTGTGTGTTCTGTGCAGTCTGGGCATTATTGTCAGTGTGGAGTGCTATTGTCTGTGCAAACTCCAGTGTTTGTAAATCCTCAGGCTTGTAAATAACATTATCCTCTCCACTCACACTCCAGTCTTCTGAATGAATGTTTGCAGCTGAGTACACACTCAAACTGCTCTGCAGAATGTACAGTGTTTTCTCAATACACCATAGGCTTTTCAGTTCATGTAGCATCATTAGTTAACTATGTCATTAACTTCATTAGTTTAAACAGTATAGTAAAACAACCTATACAGCATATCACAATTATTGCAATATACACTCTTTAAAAACAGGTCTTCACAGGTTTTCAGTGAAGACAGAGCTATGGCAAATCAAAGAACCATTTGGATGCTGGTTCAAGGGTTCTACTACTGGTGGAAAAAAAACTAAAACATCTCAAAAAGTAACCTATATAGTATCGTAGGATTGTGCTAATAGTCAAATAACCCTCTTTCAGTACTTTATAGAACTGTTTTTGCCAAGAGTGTAGGCTAGCTTATGCACCTCTGGTTGCAAGAGCCAGCTTTAGGATTGTTGTCCTAAAAACCAATATGCTTTAAAGCACCCATATCTATCCATATCTTTTTCTTGTACTTTATTTTTATCCTGAGGTCTCCTCTCATTATCCCTTAAACTTAAAACAGGCTTTTTTTGTTACTGTGCTTTTAAGACTTAACATATCATCACATGCATGTAAAAGACATGGTCTGGTAGTTCGCTTTTTCATTGTGTAATAATAGACCAATAGAAACGTTCCTAAATGACTTTTTTTTCACTTTTTCTGGTATGCAGTGGTCAGTACCTTACCAAAAATGTAATTCAAAATTGGTTCAAGAAAAGACAAACAGTGGAGCGGTGACAGAGTCATAGGCACCTAATGTGATCTATAGAGGCTTCACATGACAACTTACTCTAGTAATTACTACATAATTTATAGTAGCAGAATAATTAGCCATGCAGTTTAGATGGTAAAATAAAATCTACAAAACACAAAGGGCATGTGACTAGCCTGGGAACCTCAGAAGCAATGCTACTCACCCATGGTCTCCTTTGGGAGGAGGGTAGACGCCAGCCACACTTTGGGTGCTGCAGCCCATGAAAAAGAGCGGGATACAAAACAGCACAGAGATGGTCAGGAACACTATTGAGAATCGAGGGATGGCTTTGAGTGATAGTCCGGTACGCTTCATAATCACGCCCCCTATCAACATCCCAAACGCCACAGACGGCAGATTCACAGCACCTGCAACAGGAAGATAAACAAGCAGCTATGACATGGCAACATTTCAGTCTAATTAGAAACGCAAGAGTGGACGCAGTGACAGCTTCAGATACATGTATACTGTGTCATTTTGAGGACTAAAACAGAACATCAGGGATAGAATGTCAGAGTGATCCGAGTCTGAATAAGAGACAGGCTGTACTTTGAAAGACACTGGGCTACTGCACTAATATACCTGCACTGCATTCACCAGCATTTGCAACTCGGGTTAGGGTTAGTAATAAACTTTACATTGGTGCTAATTTAGATACACTGCAACTTTGAATCAACACAGTTTTAAACACTCACAGTTTTATAAACGTTGATGTATTGACAGCAGTATGTTCTGAATTGTGAATGCCAAATAATAGATGTCAGTTCCATATCAGTACACTTCTATTTATTTTTTACTGTTATTGTGGTATTACTTACATAAACTGTAAAAACTGGCTTCAAACTGACTTTACTTACTAACTGTAAGTACAAACTTATTTAATAGATTTTTTACTTGAGTAAAAAATGTACCTAAAGGAATTAATAAATAATTAAACACAGAACTAAACATCCCTAATGTTTTTAATAATAATATTAATAATAATACTTTTATTAGACAATTCATTAAGCTCTAATTTGACTTCTTTTATGAAAAGTTAATGCAAAAAGGCTGTAAAGTGTATTACTCAGTAACTACATACTGTACCATACATGACTTCTGTACAAACTGGTGGGGCTATTCTTATAATAGTAATAAAAGTTTGTAATAACATTTTCGGCCCAGCTTAAAATTGTGCAGTAAAGTCTACTGGCAACATCAACAGTATTTTAATACAGACTGAAATACCACTGGTATTTACCACTGGTAGCATCTCCATACACCTTGAACTTTTCTACATAATCAAAAAGCCACTACAAATTTTAATAAATATAAAACGATCTTCAGCTTGCTACTGTTCACTGTTCAGATTATGCATGACCAATTGTGACCAACTGTGTGAACATGTGTTGTCCATTTTTGTAAAAGGCAATAATCATATATGGTTCTCAGAATTATTCAAGTTGAATATGCTACTACTGTCACTGCTTTATACCACAGCATATCATTAAAGTAGGTAGCTGCCTCATCCCTAATTTCTTTGCAGATACATTAAATACTAAAAAAATGTTTGACTTGCTCTCTTAATCCTGTTTAATGGAACATAATGGCATGATTTTAATTATGGTTCATATTTTTGGGTTTGCCGAGTGTGTTGCGATGATGCTGTAACAAACCTATGACCAGGCTGCTGTAGGCTGCAGAGGCGCTGTACTGCCGCTCCAGAAACTTGTTGAGGAAGGTGGCGAGTCCAGCAATCACAGAGGAGAAACAGCACTGAGTCAGAACCAGCAGCATGAAGAGTGGACTCAGCAACAACTGTACAAACAGGCGCGGGAACACTGGGCAGAAAACACACACACACAAACTTAGAATATGGACAAAATACTCACACATTCACATACAGCAGACTGGCCTGTATTTATATTATATATATTATAAGTATTTATACTTATACTGCGACCAGAGATAACATTTTATTGGTCTTTTTGCAACGGCTCAACTTATTCAATAGAAAGATTTTGTCATCTGCATTGGTGCAAAACTGCAGAAACTGACTGATTTCACACTGTAAAACACTGCTGTACATTAACCTATCCTTAACTATGGCACACTGCTGGTTTAATGACACATTCTGGGAGATACAGGTCCAAGTTTAAACGTTATATTTTAAAATAATTAACTGTGTAATTGCAGAGCCTGTTGGGAAAGTGACCAGGACCAAGACTGTGTCTAATAGTGGGTGCAGAGAGGTGCAGTTCCTATGTATATATAGTAGTGAGGAGGTGAAGCCTCTCAGTATTTGTTGTGTTTTTGTTAGATATTGTTAATTATATTGTATTTCCTTATTTTAGAGTTCCTTTTAGTTGTATTGTTAGGTTTTGTGTGTTTTATCGACCCCAAATATACTATTATTATATTTAAATTCAATTTCAAACTTTTTTTTTTTTATTACTCTAACCATACTGGTGTTCACAGTTTACATCCTATAGTGTTCTTGTAAACAGAAATGGGCTACTACTAGACACCTACAAAGATTTATTTCTTCACAGTGGTGGTGATGGGTACAGAGGGCATTGATTTTCCTTTTTGTTTACTATTAGACACTACCAATGAATCTTTATGTATCCTTTGGGTTTTCATATGTAATGTTGATAGGGGTAAAATAGATAAATCAATTATTACTATTTTTCCTTATGACAGCCTGTATGTACCTATGCTCAGATTTTTTTTTAATTTGTGACCATTTTACATCAAACCACTGAATGTTCATTTATGTCTTAAACATTTAATTACACTAAATATGATTGTACTGAGTCAGTACAATCAGTGGAATTCCCCTTTACGTTCAGTTAAACTACCAGTCAAAAAGAAGGCGAAGCAACTAGGCGGGAAGTGAGGTGTCCCCATACTTATGACAGTGTACATAAACACTCAGAATAAAGAAATGCACTCAAAGTTATACGTGAAGGTACACCCACTGACATAAGTACGCCTAGGCGTGGATACACATAGACTAAACAGCAGACTACAAAATCGTCCCCTCAGGGCGGATAAACTCATAAAGAGGTCGTCAGATCCTGTTACAGTAATACACCAAACAGGCTGTGTGAGTCAAGAGGAAAGAGACAGGCAGGATGGCTGACACTCTGGAATCTACCTGACTAAATAATGAACACCGCCCTGCTGGCAACATGGTAAGCCTGAGTCAAGTCAGTGTGGAAGTGCACTGGAAATCCTCAGCAGCTTTGTTTGAACTGTCCTTGTCTGCTTAGTTTACAGAAGTGTCCACCTGTGTTATGGGGCTACTACACAACCGGCTTGTGTGGAGAGAAGTGGGCTTACTTTTGAAGAAATCCAGCATGGAGATGTCAGAATTCTTGTGGTTGTCCTTTGAGACCTTGCCCTCACTTCCAATCTCCTGCAAAATGACACAGTGATGAAGTGAAGCAAGAAGGGCTCTAGGCATCATATGCAACTATTCTGACACTAAACACTCAAGATTCCAGGGTGGCTTCAGGCTTTCTACATTTTTAAGCAAGAAGAACAACATTCTGGAGCAAATTCATGAGAATGTCAACAACATCCTTCAAATGAAACATGACAAGCACGTTTTTAAAGTCAGACCCTCATCTTTTCACTTATTACACTTGGAGCAGCAACTACATTCTTAATAATAAAGGCTCCTTTGGTTGAAGGCACACATCTCACTTGTTGTAATTTTTAAAAGAGCTCTTTAACTTTTCCAAGAACTCAAAAAAATCTGTTTTTAAGGATGTAATCACTGTATTTAAAGATTAGAAAAGTGGGCATGAGACCAGAAGATCACTGATTCAATCCTTTGGACAGGCAGGAAGTGGGGGTGGAGGTTTGAAAGTGCAGCGCTTCACCAAAAGGTCACTGGAGGTGGTGGTAGGGGTGAGTGAAAGCACAGTGTTTTATCAGAAGGTCACTGGTTCAATCCTCTGGACAGGCAGAAGGTGGGGGTGGGGGTGAGTGAACGAGTTGCACTACACCAGAAGGTCACTGGTTCAATCCCCTGGACAGGCAGAAGGTGGGGGTGGGGGTGAGTGAACGAGTTGCACTACACCAGAAGGTCACTGGTTCAAGCCTCTGGACAGCAGAAGGTGGGGGTGGAGTGAGTGAAAGAGCAGCACTACACCAGAAGGTCACTGGTTTAATTCTCTGGACGGGCAGAAGATGGGGGTGGGGATGAGTGAAAGAGCAGTACTACACCAGAAGGTCAATGGTTTAATCCTCTGGACAGGCAGAAAGTGGGGGTGAGGGTGAGTGAAAGCACAACACTTTCCCCAACATTCATGGTTGTTGTGCCCTTAAGCAAGATACTTAACCCCTAACAGCTCCAAGTGCGCTGAGGTGGCTGCGTACGTGCTCACTGTGTGCTTACTGTCTTATTCATCAGTGTGAGTGTGTGTGTTCACTGCCACGAATGGGTTAAATGTTAAAACAATTGCTTTCAGTTTTGTACACTGAGGAACAGTGAGGAACAGGGGTTAGATATCTAATTAATCTCACTCATTTAGCTAGACTTTAGCTTTAGTGCCATTTCCTGCAAGAGAGATTTTACTGATTGTCTGATTTTGTGCAGAATCAAGTCCAGTGAAACCATGTGACATACTAGTAGGATTTTGCTTGAATATCATGTTATTGTAATAAACCATTTTTTAAATTCCATTTAGTTTATACATCATATTTTAATAGTACTGGATGTTAGTTTTACATTATTCTTTGTTAGCATTATTACCATTATTCTTGTTATTGTTATTATTAGCATTATTTTAAGGCCTACAAGTAACAGTCAGGGTCGTCTAGCAGATCTGAAGATTTTTCTACATTTATGCATAATTACATGGTTAAGAGATAGAAACTAATTGTAAAGGGGTTTGGTGTGACATGCTCCATTTTAGAGAAGCTTACTGAGTTCTGGAGAAACCTTGGAAGCATTCAATGCCTCTAATAGATATATCACAGTGAACTATCACACAAAATGGTTAGAAATATGCTGCGTACAATAATCCCCAAAGAAAACCCAAGTTTAAGATGAAGAAATCAGTGATGTGATTGTCCTTCCTTTAAGAGAACATAAAACATTCAAAAAAAAATTAAGCGTTTCTGTATCATAGCTATATCGGTTCGAGGCACACCAATAAAACCAAAGCTATATCTACACCATATCTATAGTAGATA